>NC_133398.1:64492833-64795864 GCF_047511655.1 Castor canadensis
TTAATGGAATATACCTGCCCCAAGAAAGATACAGAGCCCCAGGAAAACATTGTGGTAAAGAAGGGACACTATGCAAAACCCTAAAGGACCCTGAGAATCTACAAACTTGTGCATGTTTCCATATGGAATTCCTAATCTGTTTAGGGCAGAGGGAGCAATCCAAAGAAACAGCAGGGTCAGAAGACTGCAACAAGGCTAGAAATATAGGCTGGGAGCCACTTTATTCAATTGGTGGCCAAAGAGGCCACCAGAAAGATAATGCTTATGCCCTGGCATCATGATACAAGCAGAATAGAATCTACCTGGAATCTCTAAAACTCCTGGAACTCTCTATTCCTGGTTTCCTGCATCGACTAGCAGTGTAACTCTCAACACAAAAAGAACAGCTTGCTGCAAGAAAAGACTGGGTAACTGGGAAAGAGGCACCTGCTGAGAAGTCAGTATTTGGAAGAAAAGGGTCCACATGAGTAGACAGTAGAAGCAAAAGAGAAAAGATCACAAGCTCAATCCTGGGGCCATATGCTAGCAAAGATGCTTGCAAATAAAAACACAACAATACCACAAAACAGTTAAAATTCAGACAATCTGGGGATAATGTTTACAGAAAAGGAGCCCAAAACTCTTTATTTATTAAAGTATAATTTTTAATACTGATTTTTTAAACAACCAAACTCCATTATAATAGTTAAATTTGGAAACATTTATATATTAAAAATATGCAGCTACTTCAAATAAAATTAAAACTTTGAATTGGCATGAGAAAGTAATCAAAAGCAGTAAGTAAAATTAGTAAAACACAAAATTACATATTATATTAGTGCTACTTTAAATATATATGCACATGTGTATGAGTGTGTGTGTGTATATATATATATACTTATATAGGATGACTTTTAAAAGCCTGGCTTATTGAAGTGGGCCATGGTCTTATCAAATTGATTTTCTATGAGCCCACACTACTTGAGCTAGCATGAATACAAGAGTAGAGGCACTCTCCCAAAAACTTATCTGAGTTTACTATACAGGAGATAATAGATATTGAATTAAACTGAATGAGGGCAATCTAAGAAATTTGTCACGTTCAGATCAGTGCTTCCTGCTTCTCTGGAAACACTGAATTGCAACTTCCACTTTTCTTGGTAAGCAACTGGGTCAGGTACCTATCCACTGAGTATGAACTTCAAATCCTCAACTGTACAACTCAAAGCAATGAGTAATTTCAGAAATGTGTACTGGAACCATGATTCCTCTTCTCCCATAAGTTGTTCTATCTGGCTGGATCACCAACATGAAGAAAAGTGAAGTGGTAACAAGAATATACCAAGATCCTGGGCTCAGCACCATTTTTCATTCTGAAAAAATCACAAACTGATTTACCTTTGCCACAGACAATTCCTGAACAGCATCAGCTAACACATGTGTGTGATAACTGGGCCAATAATCACCACAAATTGATCATAAAGAGGTCACATTCTACAAAAACCTTTTATGATACACTGCTGGGGTGTTAAATCTGCTTACATATCTACAAACACCAATTTAACTATTGAGGTCTTGGTCACACTTTCTCAAACTAACCATCTTAGGGCTTAGTATTCAACATTAATTCTGAAAATCAGGAAGATAAACAGCACCAAGATATCAAATGCAATTCATGAAATCACATTTTCTGAAAATTATGACTATATGCTTAAATATAGAAGAAGAATCTAAACATTTCAGAACAGTGACATTGAGTCACTCACTAGCATTGCTTTGGAGGAAGTATGTAACATAGGGAGATTCCAATGGGTGCTAAGCAGGGTTTAAAATACTTCTCTTCATACTCTTTGTTCTCCCTTACCCCATTAGTTCCCTCCAAGACAGTACTTAGTGAATGTCATTACTGGCATATTGCATTGTTCCTCCTCAGCTCTACTGCAGTATCCCCCAAACTAGAAAAGCTAGCATCTATACTTTTAAATATAGATGGTATATATTCTTTGGTTGTTTGCTTTTAAGAGAGATATCAAATTAAAGGATATTTTAAGCACCATCTGTTCTTTTGTAACAATGAGCAATAATTTCCTCATTGTAAATATTTTCAACCTATATTATCCTTTATGATTACTTCTGTGCTATTTTATTGTGTTGGATTTTTATTTTATGTTAATGTAGCTCTCCTGGCTTGTGTGTATACTTAGAAACCAGGCTGGGTGTTTGGGGTTTTTTTCTTCCTTTTGTCATTGCTATTTGAATTTCACATTATCATAGAACTGTTGTCTAACATTACTTACTTTTTCTTGTCACGTCTCCCAAATTCATTGGAACACACTTTTCATGAGGCCAGAAGAAATAGATTTCTAAAGAACTTATTAAAATTTATTTGAACAACACAATCCTTCACATATACAGACACAGTTACAAATGCTGTGATTCAATAAGGAACAAAAAGCACAAAGGCATTGTAATTCTTCTCCATCAACTATGGTGGAATAAGCTAAAGTGGCAGCAGGGGCAGAGCTCATCAACAAATACAGGACTGGACACATATGTGAGTACCAGGTCCACCTACCACCTGCTCTGCGCAGAGGGAATGCAAAATGAGCCATGAACTAAGGCATTCATTTCCCATTTGTTAACAAGATCTGTGCAGTGAACTCTCATGCACTACTGTGGTTCTGTGATGCCCTCAGAAAAAAAAACCACTGCAAACCACCTGTCATACTCTACTGGAATAAGTGAGAATATTTTTTAAGTAACTCTGCCTTAAAAAATGTTTTGATTGCAATGAATGAAAGACAAATTAAGCAGAAAGATATATCAAAAAAATGTTACAAAACTATGTGTGCATTATTGATCAACACTGTGTAGATTTCTTTAAAGATAGAAATACATGCTGTTATTTTTAAGGGGATATGCAATGAACTATTAAGAGTTTTTTATGATTTAGAGGGCAAATCTAGCTCAGCTATATTGCAAGGACATATGTAAATATCATAATGTATCCCCCTGCACAATTAATATATATTAATCAAATTTTTAAACATTACATGCAAAAAGATAATTTTTTACCTTCACAGGACTGGAAAGGTTGTCATTAAATATTTTTCTTTTATCTTTACAAAACTTTAACAATGGATATTTGTGTAGTATTACAAATATACAACACAGGGATTTCCTTTCAGGTGCTTTTGTATTTAAAGGACTGTAGTACATGGGAACTCCACAGTTTACTTATGGGAATTTCCACACCACTGGAATTTTTTGCTTATAAAACTAGCACTACAACAATCATCTGCCTTTATTTCTGATTATGTCATGGCAATGGTTAGAGATGGATGCACACTGCCATCCTGCTTTCAGGATGCTCACACCAATTATACTTCTGTGAACAGAGAACAGAGTTTTCATTTTATCAATTATACTCTCCTGAGAAACGGAGACTCTTTTTTTATCTTTGCTAATATAGTAAGAAAAAAGAAACCCTTCATTACTTTTTTAATACTACATAAGTTTGAACACTTTTTAAATTTTGTTTACTGGCAAAGAAACAGGTTTTTATGCTATTTCAAAAATCATCAAAACAGTCCAACTTTAAAAAAAAATAATAATACTCACAATTAAAGGAAACGCCTGAAGTACATATTCCTGAGAATAG
Organism: Castor canadensis; assembly: GCF_047511655.1. Taxonomy (NCBI): domain Eukaryota; kingdom Metazoa; phylum Chordata; class Mammalia; order Rodentia; family Castoridae; genus Castor; species Castor canadensis. Next base: position 64,496,474 of record NC_133398.1, read on the forward strand.
GAGTATTTTGCCAAGACTGACCAAAAATACTTACTAGGCCTTATGAAAACATATTATAAAACTTTAGGCGCTGCGGCAATAGCTCAAGTGTCAGAGCACTTGTCTAGCAAGGGTGACACTGGGTTAGATCTCAAGTACCACAGATGAAAAAGATAGCTGGAAAGTAGGTGGGCTTTTGTATTAATTTAATAAAAACCCTAGAGTATATAAAACCATTGTGTGGAAAATAATCAAAGATAAGCAGTAATCTCTAGTGTCTATAATGGTTTGTTACCAAACGTTTACAAAGCCTTTCAACTTCACAATAGGGCACAAGAACTACACTGGGGTATTGGGGATCGAGCAACAGCTCCTTCAAATTCCTTCCTTCAGCAATATGGCCCACAGAATCCTAAATGCTGTTAGTTATTTCCCTTTATCTGCATAGTGCTCCATATTGGTGGGAAGTAAAACTGAATGAATGTGAATAATAAGTAAAAACATATAAAACAATTTATCTTTCTAGCCTGCCAACTTACCTGGTAAATACCACCCCATAGTCACAGACCTGAACTCTACCAGTCTCCCCTAAATTAGGATTCAAAGACCTCCTTAGCTTAGAAATGACCCAGATGAATCACTTTTGAAGGTGTGTTCAGTGAGAGAGACACAGTCTTGTGAGGAACAGGTTAAAGCCCTCTCTACCAGGAGGAGACACAGAGACAAATCATTTGTCCAAGGATCCACAACACTCCACAGAGAGCCAGCATTCTGACACAGCTCTGTGTGACTTAGTTGCAGTTTTATTAACTGTACTCAAAATACAACTGAAACAATTTGTTAGAGAAAGAAGTGTTCTACTGATGGGACAATGAACATTTGTGTTTTGGACATTAGGAAAATTTTTGATGTTGTTGTTGCTGGGTATTTTCTCAACAGCATCTCACAGTGTTGCCCATGCTGAATACAAACTCAAGTGATCCTCCCACTTCAGACTCCCGAGTGCTGGAACTACAGTCATGTTCCACCATGCCTGTCTTTAGGATCTGATTTTAAATATAATCTTTTTACCTTCCAACTATGGTGTCCAAAGCATAAGCTCTAGCCTACAAAGTTCAGTGTTTCTTTTTGCAGACAAGGAAGACGAAGAGCCAAGCCTGATGGTACACATCTACAATTGCAGCACTGAGGATGTAGAGACAGGAGGAAGTTTGAGGCCAGCTTGAACTACATAGCAAGTTCTGGGCCAATATGAGATACACAGTAAGACCATCTGATTGAAAAAAAAGAAAAAATACAAGCTAGCCTTATTCTCTAAGAACAAGAAGGCTGGCTGGCTGACATTTTCTTCTATGTCTGACTAACTTTGCTCTCCTTTGGAAACATTTGGCCAGGACTAGCTCACTGAACTGACCAACAGTCACCAGAAAGGAAAACCAATTTTTTTTTTACTTTATTTATTTTATTAGACCAGTCAGGTCCATTTCTGAGCCAAAGTTAACTCTGCAAACTAAATCCTGGAAAAAAGATGAAGTGGAATCACATACTAAATTTACCATGTATCTAACAAGTCCTCACCATAAAGATGCAAGCTGTTAGTAATTATTAGGCTCCTGAAATTTATTGTATTTATTTTTCATAATAACTACAAAGAAGCTACAGTGCCCATTTTAGGTACAGAAAAAGGGAGACTGAAAACAGTCTGTCAAGTACTTGCTCCTGTCACACAGTTAAGAATCAGAAGGCAGAATTCACATATGGCTAAGGACTTGTGGCTGCTCACACCTACACAGTGATTCCTCACTGGTACCAAACCAAAGCAAAACTCAGAAGAATAACATTTTCACCCAGAGAGAGTCAAGACAAAGAGTGTCTATTCTTGAGAGTATATACTGCTTCCACCATCCTGGGCAGCCACCCTTGGGTGATTATGACTACATCCTATGCAGAACATGGACTCAATAACCCCTTGAGCTATATTTCAAATTAAGTACATGGAAGGAAAATGCAAGATATAATTAACTTTGTAAAACTAACTTTGATATTAGCCATGGATATAGGGCATGCTAAACTTTTCTTCCTTATTTGTGTAAGTCTTTTCCTAACTGATTATCAAATAAAAAAATAATGGTCAAATATATATAGACAAATTCTTATTTCCTGTCTCCCAAAATATTAAAATTTTTATAATATAGATAATTCCTCAGTATTAAAATTTTATTGCCTCATACATTAATGCTTTACATTAAGTTAAAACGTCCTTTAAACTTTTATTAAATGGCCATACTTAAGTATGACAAAAATCAAAGGTATCAATAATAATAAATAAGAGACACAAAACTATGAAAAAAAACCCGCAATCCTCATTATCATTAAAAAGGTATACAAGTATTGAAACTATCCTTACTTCAATGCAAATGAAAGACAAAAGTAATGGCTGTCAGGGTTAGAGTAGTGGCTTAAGTGGTAAAAACACCTGCCTAGCAAGTGTGAAGCCCCTGAGTTCAAACCCCAATACCACTGAAAACAAAGGCTGCCAGAATTATCTGTAAGAGCTAAATGTTATATTGAAAAAAACACAATAAATTAAAAACAACAGATATAGCTAAAAGAAGATGAGAATTAAGCATTGGATTCTTTATGTCAGAATTTTTTAGGGTCTGCTTAACTTCATACACATTCCCTCTTTGAATTAGCTAATGCTTTGATTCTTCTGATTGAAAAGATGCAGAACTGTTAAAATACTAATAGAGATTAATCAAGAGCTTCTTCACCTACTCTTATTCTCTTTAATATTTTAAATATCAAAATCTAATTCAGCTATTCCCTTCACAATCTTGTAAGAATGGAAAATTGTCACAGCAAGCATTCAGGGCTGCAGCTCCTGCAGGAATCTGCAGGCTTCATTCTTACTAGCAGAATAAAAAAGGTGTGCTTGCTCAAACACAGAGAGCAGAGAGAGTGGATTCAAGGTTAAAATATAATTGCTACCACTGACCTCAGTGAGCACAACTGAAATTTTTTTAATTCAAAGAGATCATATCAAATGACTAAATGAGCAATGCTACAAATTGGGCATCTATGAAGCCAGGCATGGTGGCACCTCTGAAATTCTAGCACTTGAGAGGCTGAGGCAAGAAGACAAGAGTTTGAGACCCATCTGTGCTATAAATAAAACCCAATAAACAAATTAATAAAGTGAGCATCTGTGTATGTTGCTCTTGTTCTAGAAGCACAAAGAACTAGGTATCTTGAAGGAAAGAGAACAGTGGTCTTTGGCTGGCATGCTTTCTTTTAAAATGCTTAACTAATTCTTAACTCTTCCACTGAGAAAGATAAATTATTATTCCACTGGACCAGAGCATTCAGATTCTACCTGAGGAATTTTCCAAGGTGTTTATTGAAGTTACTACATTTTATCTATACAGATCTATAGAAATCACTAATATACAGATATTTTCAAATACATATTATCCCACAGTAAGCAATTAGCAACCAGGGACTGGGGTGGAGCTCAATAACAGAGAGCATGCTTGACATGTGTAAGGCGATTAGTTTAAGATCCAAGACCTAAAAAAAATTTCTAAACATTAGCACTAGATCATAAAACTATCGAAAGAATGAAGAAGATAGTAAGAGGATCAAGTCACTATTAAGCAGCAATGTGCATACCCACATCCAGCCCTCTAACTAAAAAGTATTCCTTTTACCGTGGCTATGCTGCAGCCTATGTCAGATCAAGTTAGAAACAGAATCACTTTAAAAAGTTATAACAATGCCTCAGCAAGACAAGTGATTTCCCACAGCAAATCAACTTATTAGTGATGGAGGACAGACTTTATGAATGCTTTCTTTTCCTTATATTGTCTAAAAAACTTCCAAACTTATGATTCCCTTATCTGCTCTGAATCTTAGCTTCCATCACATGAACTAATATAATGTGTTTTGAAATCAGATTTGAGATAAGGACTAAAAACATTTAAGTTCTCAGAAAAAAAAATTTAATGGGGTAAATCAACATATTATATTTATATATAAATGAAAAATTAATTTTTTGACCTGTATTATAGAGCTGTCAGTGAATGTTAGTTAAAAATGTAAAAAAAAAAGAAAATGACATTATTTACCCAGGTGAGAGACAATGAAAAGATGAGCAAAGACCCAGGCACAGGTGGCTCATACCTGTACTCCTAACCACTCAGAAGGCAGAGATCAGGATGATTATGATTCAAAGCCAGCCTGGAGAAATAGTTTAGCAAACCCTATCTCAAAAATACCCAACATAAAACAGGGCTGGTAGAGTGACTCAAGTGGTAGAGTGCCTGCCTAGCAACCATAAGGCCCTGAGTTCAAACCCCAATACCAAAAAAGACCCTAGATAAGTCATTTAGTCATTCATATTTCTTATTTTTGATTTATCACACATTAATAACACTAGGGGATTTCACTGTGAGAATTCCTTGTATGTGTACCTTGAACAAGTTCACTCCCTGCATCCCATTCCCACCCTCTCCCTCTTCCCTCCTCTTTCAAACAGGGTCTGTTGGGTTTCATTATGCTGTCTTCATGTGTATATATGCCGACATATCTTGAGTATCAAGAAATATGTGCTGAGCAGAGAACACAAAAGAGAAAGCTTTTTTTTTAATCCCTGTTCTTAAAGAGCTTTCATTGTGTTGTAATGGAGACAGAGAAACAAAATACATTAGAATATAATCCACAGTGTAACAGATAAGAAGAAGAAATTTAGGCTTCCACCAGGAAGGAACCAACAGCCCTATCATAAAATTCCTTTATACATCGATATTGGTATTGAATTAACAGATCCTATACTCAGAGAAATTTATAAAGGGATCAGAAGCATCATGACAATTTACAGAATATAATAAAGAGAGCTGCTCATATTTTTTAATGGTTAGAGGTGGAAATACATAAGACAGTAAAGAGGCACTTCAATTGGCACTAACAAATGATATGTTTTTTAATACAGTTGGATGTAGTTATGTAAAATGTGGTGAGTTTGAAAAGAATAACCCTGATCTTTACTTAATGGAGTTGTTAAATCATGCTGAAAACAATAAAGGGAAAGTTGTAGCAATAGGGGAATGTTGGCATGATTTTGACAAGCTAGTTTTGTCCCAAAGATATTCAACTAAAGTATTTTTAAAAAGCAATCTGAACTGTCAGAACAAACAAAATTACAATTTTTTCACTGTCAAAACTAACATACTGAGTTTTGAACATAACAAAAAGAAATAGAGTTCAGTATGTGGATGGAGTGGTACATTTATTTGATGGTACCAATGAAGCAGCATTGACTTGGACTTTGTATTGGGTTAAATAGTTGCTCACTGAAAACTAAGGCTAATTTGGAAGTTCTGAAATCAATACCTAATGAAAATTTAATGATTGAAACTGATGAGCCTTGGTGTGGAGTCAAAAGTATACATGCTGGGTCAAAATGTATAAAAATTCATCTCCTACCAAAAAGGAATAGGAAAATGAGCATTGTTTAGAAGATATAAATGAGCTCTGCCATATGGTTCAAATAGTGGAGACAAAGTCAGCAGTAAGAGATGAGGATCCATCTTAGATGGAATTACCCCATACACATATAAGACCACTATGAAAATCTTTTTCATGGGCTGGTGGAGTGGCTCAGTAGTAGAGTGCCTGCCTAGCAAGCATGAAGCTGTGAGTTCAAACCCCAGTACTGCCAAAATAACAAAACAAAAATAGAATATTTTTCATGATTAAAAAAAGAAAATTAATTTGAAAGTGGAGATACAGAATGTGGGGGGGGTTATCGTCAGATATTTTAATTAGAGATTCAGCTGGGATTACTCAAATATATTCCTATATGATTATATTTTTATGAGAGATCATGTGCTTTTGATTTTATACTGCTTTTGCATAATAAAAACAGAAGAAAAACTAGGAAAGGATTTAAAAATTAAAAGAAAATGATAACAAATCACAGTTACAAAATCCACTGTATGGAAACAGAGCTCCTATTTACTTTAGAAAGAGTTATACAGCATGCATTCATGTCTGTAACATTCTTCTCATCTACTTATTTCCCAACATTCTCTATTCCTTCCTTGAAAATCACTGAAGATATGGTTACTTGATGCCCATGTGAATATGTTCTTCAAATCTCTGACTACTTCATCCAGATACACAAATACTAACTCCCCACATAGAGTACAACCTCCTTAATGGCACGTCTTTGAACACCATTTCTCTACATTGTGTAGTTCTAGTTAGGCTCTGTGAAAAAGGCACAGAGGAGTTTTAGGGCAGTGAAATTACTCTGTAAGATATTACAATGATACCATTATACCTTTGTCCAAACTCACAGAATACACATCAAGAGTGAACACTAGCCAAACATGGTGGTACACTCCTGTAATACCAGCACTTGGAAGGCTAAGGCAGGAGGATTATGCAGTTAAGACCAGCCTGGACTACATAGTGAGACCCTGTTTCAAAAAAAAAAAGTCAACCCTAACATAAACTTTGGACTTAATGTGATGTTGTGACAATCAGTTTTGTTCAGATTCATTCTTGTAGCAAATATACCACTCTGGTGGGCAATGCAGATGATGGGAGAGGTTATGCGTATAAGGGAATGGGGAAGATATGGGAAATCTCTGTACTTCAATCGTAATTTTACTAGAAACCTAGAACTGCTCTAAAAAATAAAAATTTTGCTTGGCTTTTTTTATTTGTTGGGATAGGGGGAGTTTAAAAAAAAAAAGGCATGGCAAAACCACTCATCAACACTATACCATCAGGACCCAGGAACTAGAAACAGTAGATAGAAGCAAAAAAGATAAGATTCAGAATATAAAATATCTGTCAAGAACTGTTAAATGAACAAGTGCAAAGCAGTCACCATTTTTCTTTCTGTCACATACCACAAGAACAAACACCACCCTCCAGAATTACCAAAAAGAAAGTACAGAGAAACATTACTATACTGATGTTTTGTGAAGAAAAGCTATCAAAATAGAACCTGAAGACTCACTTGAAAATGATTCCTGATTATTTTAATACTCCCCAGTATTAAAGATTTTTTTCAGAAGTATGCTGCCTAAGAAAAACTAAATTTAATTTTAGAGAGGACTGAAATATAAAGTAGAATGAGCCCCTATCATGGCACTTATATCATGAACAATTTAATAGTTGAAATCTCTTGCAGATTAAAGGGAAATCAATTTCCAAATTTTCTGTCATCTCTTTTTACACTTGTTCAAATGTGTGAGGATTCAAATGTCAGAAGACCTTAAAATTAGTGAAGAAGTGCTCCTGAAGCTCATAAGAGAACATTCTCAGCTCTGCAGTGCAATTCCTTTTTTCTGACATACAGTGTTAATATGACATCACGTAAAATTAATGCCAAATAAAAGATATTTTAGTATCACCAACTATTACATATGTCCTCCCAAAAAGATAACCATCCTTTGACCTGCCATACTAAGTCTCACACTATACTCACTGCAATAAATATACTGCTTCTGATGGTAGAGGTGAGATATGACTGTCCCCAAGACAATGGTTCCTTTTTACCCAAGAAAATCAGTACAGTAAATAACTTTTCTTCCCTTCCAGACAATCACTATGCTTGAGGCTGCCACAATACAAAAACACAATATCTTCACAAATGTCTCCAAACAGTCAAGCTGAAAATCTAAGCCAAAGTTTCATTTAACAGCCTGTCAGTTTTTTGATGTGAAGCTAATGAATGCAGTGGCAAACAAATCCATCAAACCCAACATCGAAACAACTGCACTTCATCCCTCCACACAGAAAAATGAAATACAACTTGTGGGCCAGCTCTTTGATCCAGCCCAGCCAGGAAACAGACCTGTGAGTGCCACCACAGCAGCTGTGCAAAAGTAATCATAGTCTCTATTTCCCCACAGAAAAAGAACACAACAGAAATGGGAAGCAGTCATTTCAAATATGCAGAAATGTCTGATTTCAGTAACTACACTACCAGTTATGTGTTTTCATATCTCTACCAAGAAAAAAATAGCACTGTATTCCATATTATTCTGGTGTTCAAAGTGGTGATGATTCTTAAAATAACTAACTGGATGGTTACTTATAACGCTCCACTAATGCTACAGCTTCACACGTGGATGTTTATTAAAAGCCCTTCTGTTCTTCATGAAGGCTCGTTCTCTGTGTCCTTCTTTTCTGCATAAACACTCCTCAACCTGAGCCCTGCCTAGGGCAGCAGGAAAAGGGCATAAGGCCACTTGGAACAATTCTCTCAATACTTTTTGGTGATAATCTTATCTCAGATTAGTGAAGTAATAAAAACTACATAAACTCCTTCCTTAGCTTCTTTGGTTGGGCTAAACACAAGCCCCTTTTGTTCTGGGCATCTTACTATGGATTTGGCTGTGCTATATTCTGCAAGTCAAAGTAAAAAAGAGCTAAGTGGTCCTCATTGAGGAGAAGAAAAGGAAAGAAAGAACAAGAAAAATTTTAAAGACCTGAGCATTTGCAGAGTCAGAAACAGGGACTGTTTCTAAAATTAAGGTGCTATCAAGGCTAATGTAAATAAATGTTCCCTCATTCCTCTATTTTTCTCAGATCATACACACACACACACAATCTGTCTGAAATGAAGCACTATGAATGAATACCATGAAAAAAGGATTTTCTCAATTGAAGAACTAAAAAAATTAAGCATGGAAACAGCCGTAAAATACAATAATTCAGTTGACAACATCAAACATCCAATAATTTACAGAAGTTTAGACATATTGGGTTTGGCACAAATACTGGAATGGGAATCACACTCCACCAGGGGAAAAAAATAGCATTATAGGATCTAATCATCATAACCAGGTCTTAAGAGCAAAGGTTCCTTGAATAAACACTACATATCAATAGGTCAATGAAACTCACAGACGAACCTTCTCCAGTCCTATTACAAAGACACCATCAGAAGTCATCTACCATTACCGTAAGTCAACCCATCAAGGAAAAAAAAAGCAAACTTGAAACTTTGCACTACCAGCTCCACTCTTAGCTCTGTTCTCATGGATCAGATTATCCCCCAAGTAGAGATTCACAGAAACATACATGATGCCTGACACTCAACAAGCAAGCAAGGTCTCGGTAAATGGCACTTTGTTCCCATCTACCAGTCACTTAACTGATCAGAATAGTTCTCTACTGACCAAAGTCTGCTCACTTGTGATCAACGATCTCCTATCATGGAGCTATCTTTTCAAAACCTAGTTATTTTATAATTTAAAATAACCTTTTGTAGGAGCTCCTTTCTCAGCAAATTATAAATTTTGAGATATATGAAACTGTCTCATATTGTATAGATGAATGAATTACACCAATGTAGGAATAATGCATACAGACACCACATGCTCACAACGTTGATCAATTAATGCTGCAACGTAAACAGATACTTTATAAAGAGCTTCTGCACACTCAAATCAGTTCCATGTGACAGGTTCAGCAGATGCCATGACTCCACTCCATGCTGCAACCATGAAAAAATGCCAGTATTTTTATAATTATAAAAAACTTATCATCATTTTGCAAATAATTTTTTATTGTTACCATTTAGAATAAAGTAAAAAGGCAAATCATTAAGACTAATTACCAAACATAAGCATCCTATTTAGCACAATTCATAATTAATCCACACATTTCATAGTTTTGAGCAAAACACATAAATTTGTGCCAAATGTACAATTTTTTCCAGTGACTAAAAGCAACAAACGCAAAATACAGTAAAAAAAATTCATATGGCTATCTAAAGAATCAGACTTGGATAACAAAAATACAGAGATAAAAGCTATGAAAATCTGGAAGAAAATATCACAGCACACTATAATTTAAGAGAACTTATTAACTAAGAATAGTTAAGATAATATTAAGGGTATAATTTAAACAATCAGAAGATATTTAATGAAACAGTCAAAACTAAGTTTCAATTTTTATGCAGAATAACACCAGTGACATTACTCAATGAAGACTATTAATATCAACTTATCATTTATTAATGATGGTATTCTCTGTGTAAACAGATCCTTCTCTCTCCCTCAATACCTCAAAGATACCCTCATCCTAATCCCTGAAATATGTCACTATGTTAACTTGCACTAAAAAAGGAGTTTTGCAGATTGCTTCTTCTGAAATGGAGCAAGGCCTCTAGAAGCTAGAGAGTCCTTGGCTGACAGTCCACAATGAAGCAGCGTCTTATTCCAACAGTATTAAAGAAGTGAATGAATTCGGCCAGAAACCTGAATGAGCAAGCCCGTAGACTCCACCCCCAGTCTTCGGTAATGAACAGATCCTTTAAACACCTTAAGTTGTGAGACCAAAACTGGGCATATAGCCTACATAACTGTGACCTTTTTTTTTTTTTTTTGTGGTAATGGGGTTAGAACTCAGGTAATACCTGCTTGCTAGGCAGGCACTCTACCACTTGAACCACTCCACCAGCCCTGACAGAAGTAGGAGATAATAAACAGTTGATGTTTTAAACCTCTAAGTTCATGGGACTTTGCAACAGCAACAATATAAAACTAATGAATGAGGCACGGGTGGCTCACACCTGTAATCCTAGCTACTCACAAAGCAGAGATCAGGAGGATCACGGTTTGAAGCCAGTCCAGGCAAATAGTTCATGAGACCCTATCTGGAAAAAAACCCATCACAAAAAAGGGCTGATGGAGTATCTCAAGGTGTAGGCCCTGAATTCAAGTCCCAGTACCACACACACACACAAAAAAAAACCTAATGTATGCTCAGAGAAAGGATAAGAAAAGAAAAATCACAAACAAATGCAATTTGAACCATTTTAAATTAGCTGGCCCAAACTATAATATACCGTTGAATAATTATGTACCTAGTGAAATAAAATAAAAAAACCAGAACCAAACAAAACAGTCATATCTTTTCTGAAAGAGCAAAAATTCACATACCTAAGTTTTCCCCCTTATAGGTTATCTTTCAGGTAGAGAAGTATTTTTAATTCATATATGACTGATAAATATTTTATATAACTAGCCAGAGTCAGGAACTTGAGCCTCTGATCCCTGCTTCCTTCCCTATAATGCATCACTTCTTAACACCACAGTTGTGATGGGCTGTCAGCTGAGGTTCCACAGAAGACTGTCATCTACCTCCCCTCACATTCTACTACCACTATGCTTCCAGGCAGAGATGTGGAAACACAACCCAGCACTCTTGGCTCTCCCTAATGCTGAAATGTCCTATTTTGGCCGATATTTCAAACTAGCTCAGATACATGTAGTAAACAAGCACCAAACAATTTTTCTGATGACTGAATAGCTACAGTAGCTTGATTTATGTCAATGACAAAAGATGCAAAATATAAAATAACATCTTGTTACAACTATTGTTTCAATGAGGATAGAAGCACCACATTTCTACAGCCAAGGTACATATACTGAGTGTTTCATTTTTGTTAGGCTTATTGTAATATGGAGGATGTGTCATGAGAAGAAGTAATCCTGTTTTGCTCCTTTATAAATTAACCCTTATAAATAGAAATTACTCAAAAGTTTTCTAATAGCAGGAGCTTTGTTTTATAACTAAAATTCAGTCAAATGCTTCCTGAGCTGCCAAAGGGCTATAATTTTCTTTACAGTTCAACACAGTATGCAATTTTCTAAATACACATGTAAATAAAACCTGGAGTTTTCTTGTAAAAGTTCACTCAGTGGTTCCACATGTAAGTTTTATCAATGTATAATGAATGATATTCAGTTGTACTATACAGCAGTCAAGATAAGGTCACATAACCTTTGTCATTTTTCACTGAATCTGTGTCAACATTATATACTCTGTAAAACATGGTTTCATTAAGAAGCTGCCCTCTGCCAGCCTTCACCATTGCGTTAAAAGCCACAGGAAAGGAAGCAAACCTAATGGAAACCACTACCACTTTGAAGATGTCCTCTGTTTAATGCCATAGGAGGGAAGCAATTAAATTTAATAGAAATTGTTACTTGTGAATGAAAATACACAATATGTGAACTAAATTAAATATACTGGGCAAGAGACACAGAAGTTTACACCAAATTTAACATGAAAATATGTTCTACATTATGACTATCAAGAAATTCATTTCTGCACTAAGGGTAATTGTAATCACTTCTTACCATTCTCTCTTAATTTCTTATTGTTACAACTTTACCAATCACTTCCTTCTGTGAATTGTTTTTTTGGAAGCCATGGACTGCAACTCTTAACAAGAAGAGATTCAAGTCTTCTTAACATACAGCCATTACAAAATCTTGAAAAAAACCAACTGGCAACTTTCTTTAAACAAAGAAAGAAAATTTCCATTGCATTAAATTACCTATCATAGTAGGCTGTTCTATATTAATCTCAAAACAGAAAACCAGAGTTTTAAGTGGTAACTCATCCTATGTAAAATAAATAGATCTACTCTGAAGTGAATTACTGTAGTGAGAAGCACACAGTGTGAATACTGAAATATATATATATAAAATGCTACATATGATCTTAGGTTTCCCTCTATAATAACAAGAATACACACTTAACTTATGCTTTATTTTTTGAGGCATAACTTACCAATTTAGCAACTTTTCCATAGTCAATCCATCTGACAGTAGCAAAATTTGTAGACTCTGCACAGTTGAAACCATGATTAAACCCAGCATGGTAGCCATACGGGAATGTGATCATGAACTCTCCAGCTTCCTGGGTGATCTGCACAGTAAAAAATATGTGATATTCCTCAGGAATAGACTTTTAAAACTGTAATACAATTAAAATATAATTCCTACTTAAAAAAAAAAAAAACAGAAACCATCAGTTATTATGATATCAGTTATTTCAATGTGAAAGAAGGTCTCCCAGATTCTTTACTTAATCCATTAATAGTGTTTTCTCAGGAAACTTGGAAAAGAATTTTCTGAACAAAATGAGTCCTTTTGACACCTTAGTTCAACCATTCAACCTACACACGAAGGTAAATATTTTATCTGAAAATGTCTTTAAGCTGCTCAGAATTATCTTGCTCAGGATCTGCAGAGGGGCTCACGTGGTAGAGCGCCTGCCTACCAAGAGTGAGGCCCGAGTGCAAACCCAGTACCACCAAAAAAAGAAACACTAATCTGTTCATATTGGCGATCAAGGTGTACCTGTAATACTTGAATAACCTGTAATACAGGATTTATAGATAAAATATCACAACTGGCATGTTTGAAGATTAGAACTACGGAAACATTGATAATGCATACTCAACAGTCTGTAATATGAATTCTTTGGAGTTGATAATATTCATGCAATTATTCTTTCATAAAACTTAAGATTAATTAACTGCATTCCATTTAACAGTAAAACTTCTAATCAAAGAATTACTCAAATATATTTGTGAGTGCATTTTAAATACAATTAAAATAACTTGCATAAATAAATCAGAAGCCTAAAAGAAAGCATGAAAAAATATATTTATTCATTTATTCTGTTCCCATTTTTTTTAGATTAAAGATGTTTGTTTCATTATAATCACCAAAACAAAATATACCATGGTTATTAAAAAAAAAAGTTAATGTTCCTTTTAAAATCTTCTACTTGATGCTAAATTATAAGTTTATTACTCCTTCAAAGAGACTAACATACTTTGTTTTTCATTACCTAACATAACGTTAACATATTTCTAGCCTACCATCCAACAGGGTGGAGCCAGCTGGGTATCTGAATTCTTTAAATTACCACAAAGTAAAACTGGAATATTCACAGGATTTGGACAATGAAGAAAATACTAAGATATTTACTAAATGCTATTTGTTCACATTCAGAGCTTGTATTCTCTTACTAATTTGTCTTCAGACAAAATAAAAGTTTAAATCCACATTTTATTTTGTTTGTTTTGCATTTCTAAAGACAAGGTCTCACTATGTAGTCTAATCTAGTGTCAAACTTGCTGCGTGGCCCAGGCCATCCCAACTCATGATCCTCCAGCCTCTCAAGTGCTGAGATTACAGACATGTACCCCCCTGCATAGCTAAAGCCACAGTTTGATTATTCTATTGATTCAAACAAAAATTACTTACCTTTCCTTTAATTGAGATAATTCATATACAGTATAATATTCAGATAAAAAATATAGTTTAATCAAAATAGAACAAGTCCATTTTATTAGAAGGCTAAAACAATTATCACTATCTCATATCACAAAAGAAGTTGTAGAGGAAAGCACACGTAATCTAAAAGTAGACATTAGCTGTTTTTATATGTATTTTTCATATGTATATATGAATATGTGCAAATACACTGAAGAAGGAACAAGTGTACTCCAAGTAAGAAATGATTACCTAGACAGAAAGGATTGAGTTCAAAAGAAAGAATGTGTTACAAAATAACATACTATGCAAACTCCTCTATAGACATTCTCTCTTTTCTTTCTCACAACAACTCCATTAAGTAGTCCCTATTATAATAACAATTTTGCAGATGGGAGAAACTAAGGCCCAGAAAAATCATGTGACAAAAACCAGGAATGAGCTTGGGTGACTTAATTCCACAGCCCGTGCCTCTGCTTACTTCTGCCACATTACATTATTATGAAACAAGCTACTTCAGGAACACAGTGCATCACATGTCCTGTGTTCACATGGAAAGAAGTGGCCATATTTCATATGAAGAAGTGCCATTGCCAGCAGCCCTCTAAGTCACTAGTGTCTTGCGATCTCAAGACTTACACTCATCCTGCCATTTCCCAAAAAAGCACGTAATACTCCATCCACAAAATCCCAGTAAGAGCCTGACACACCTACTCACTTACCATGTAGTACTTGGGTTGCTGCAGCCCAGAGGGAGGTATGGCAGCTCCTGCCTTCTTCTCCCCAAAGGTCTCCACAGAGGAGGAAATGAATCAACCCAAAAGTTCTGCTATGTCATATAACCTCTCTCCAAACACCAACCCTAAAACTACAGAGAATGATTCCTGTCCTGGGAATCCTACACTAATTCCTGTCCTGGGAATCTACTACACTAATCTACTCCTTCGGCGGGCAGAGACAGGATTTCTCAAAGTTACTTCTAATGTCTTAACACCAGTAGAAGTGCCTAAGAAAGCTAATGGCAACCACCTTAAAAAAAAAATTCATGGAAGCTGTGGATGTAGCTCAGTATAGATCGCTTGGCTGCATACAAGAGACCCTAGGTTCCATGCCCACCACTCAGAGGGAAAGGGGCAGGGCAGATCAGGACAGGACTTGATGATGTGTCTGAAACCCACATAAAGTCCCACTCTGCAAGCACAGCTTCTGCCCTCTGCACCTGACAATGCTGCACCCATCACCAGCTCCTCACCACACACAGGTTGCCCCCCTACTCCGCACACCTTGAAAACAGGGTTTATTCATGGATATAAGAGTGTGAGTAAAACATACTCGTCAGAAGGAGAGTGCTGCACAGACACTTTGTGAGGAAGCAGGGAATACCTCAAGCTGGTGAAGGATTTTTGGCACTTGGAAAAATCCTCCCACCAAAACAAAGCCACATTACGGACCTAAGTAAGATTAAAAAGATGGAAAGATTTAGTCACAAGTGAAAAGCTTCTAAGGTAGAAAACAGCAAGAATTATGGGAAGAAAAGTCAAATGAAAAATAGAGAAGAAAAAGGAGCTATTTTTTAATGCTTCTGCAAGTAGCTAAGTACTTAATCCTCCTGAGACTGAGAGTGCTTTTATTTATCTGGTCAAAAGGTTTTCTCATTTCAGCTTCTTCATTTCGCTCAAGTACTGATAATTCTGACCCAGTAACCACTACGAGCACAGAGAACATAGGCTCCGGTACCTACTGAATTTTACAGAATTTAATCTTCAGAAATACTCCAAAGAAGCAACATCTGATAATTAAATTATCTGACAATTTTATCCTACTGAAATATCAATTACATCCCTATGCACTTAGAAGCAACACAGTGCTACCATAATCAGGAATTCTAACCAAGCCAACTGCTATTAATTTCTCCAAATGCATTTTTAAAAATAGATCTGATAAGTTCTTACTCATATAACACTTTAATATAGAAGTGTTAGCTCTAAATTTGTAGAATGTGACACATTATACTTTCAGTATTACTGAGTCAACTGTAACAGCATGAAATCTCTAATAAATATATCTTAAAATAAATATTAATTTCAAATTAGATATATATAAATAGCTGATATGTCACAGAACATAAACTTGAATTTCTCTGCCTATATCTTATAAGTCTAAACTTAAAGCCAAAGATGGAATAGTCTAAATTAAGTTCCTATTAAATACAAATCAAACACACAAAATCAATTTGCAAAACAGGAGTATTATATACCTTGTCGAAGGGAATACCATACTTCTTCAATACTGATGGAGAAATCAGTGTCATTTTGTGGCGAAGAAATGCATCGCACCCTTGGGAGCTGCTTGGGAAAAAACCTAAAAAGAAACAATAAACATACACAGCAGTATGTCAATTAAGAAAAATTTTCAGAGCATTTTTACAAAATTGCAGTTTTTTACACATATAGACCAACTCCACCACCAAAAACCCACTTGCTAAGCACAAGAGTTAGGATTCTTAAAAATTAAGGGATACATATTTATGGCAACAAAGGTTAAGCTGTTCAAAAAAATTACAAAGTATTGTTTTTATAACACATAAAATTATTGCACTTTATGAATCAATTCCTTTAAGTACATTTGGATTCGATGTGCCTAAATGTGCTAAATGGACAAAACATAAAAGTAGGTTATGAGCGTAACCATGCATTTTTTTATTTTTAACTAGCATATAATGGTTGTACAGGGGAATACATGTGATATTTACATATATGCTTACAATATATCTTACTTAGATTCACTCCCTCTATTCATTCTCCCTCATCCACCCTCACCCCCCTCTTAGGACAATTTCAGCAGATTTCATTATTCTCTTTTCAAACATGAATACATACAACCTCCATATTCACCCTCATTCATCCTTTACTTATTCCCTTCTCCTCCCATTATTACTCACCCCTAGAAAAGACCTGTTTTATCTTCCTGTTCCTCATTTTTTTTAATTTTATATTGATAATCCAAGGGGTTTTCACTTTGTCATTTCAGACGGGTATATATTGTGCTTTAATCAGATTAATCCCCCTATTACTCGGTCTTCCTCTATAGCCCTGCTCTCCTTTTATTCAACAGCTTACAGTACATTGTGTTATATCAACTTCATACACAGATGCAATGTTTGATTATTTTTCACTCTCTAACATTCTCTTTCTCTCTCCTGCCCCCCATAGTGCCCTCAGACAGTCCCACTAATACAATCATGTTCTCTTTCTGTGTATACATGTGTATGCGTATCATCATGTATGTGTTTATGTGTATATTTATCTCATAGAGCTAGCTTCCATATGAGAGAAAACATTTTTTGAGCCTAGTTTACTTTGCTTAACATGATGTTCTCCAGTTCCATCCATTTACCTGCAAACAACACAATTTTATTCTTCTTTATTGCCAAATAATATTCCATTGTGTATATATACCACATTTTCTTAATCCATTCATCAGTTGTGGAGTATCTGGGCTGTTTCCAAAGTTTTGCTATTGCAAATAGTGCTACAATAAAAATGGGTGTGCCAGTGGCTCTATCATATCCTGGCACACATTCCTTCAGGTATATACCCAGTAATGGTATTGATTGGACCCAATGGTAGCTCTATTTTTAGAGGTTTTTTGAGGGACCTCCACACTGGTTTTCATAGTGGTTACATAAATTTACACTCTTGCCAACATTTGTTGTTTATTGATGCTAGCCATTCTGACTGGAGTAAGGTGGAATCTCAATATTGTTTTGTTCCATTTCCATTGTGCTAAGGATGTTGAACATTTCCTCATATGCTTATCAGGCATTTGAATGTCTTCTCTTGAGAATTGTCTGTTCAGTTCCTGTGTCTATTTATTCAGTGGGTTGTTCATTTTTTAAGGGTTAATTTTTTGAGCTCCCTGTATATTCTGGTTGTTAATCCCTTATCAAATATAGTTGGCAAAGGTTTTCTACCATTGTGTAGACTGCCTCTTCAGTCTAGTGGCTATTTCTTTTGCTATGCAGAGCTTTTTAGTTTCATGTGATACCCTTTGTCCCCTTTCTCTTAATTACTGAGCTATTAGAGTTCTATTCATTAAATTATTACCTATGCCTATATGATCTACTGTAGTCCCTATTTTTTCCTGGACTAATTTCACCACTTCAGATCTTACATAAGATCTTTGATCCACTTTGAATTGATACCAATATAAGGTGAAAGACTGGGATATAGTTTCAGTTTTTAATAAATAGATATTCAGTTTTCACAGCACCATTTACTCTAACATATATTTTGAACTTCTTTGTCAAAAATCAGATGGCTGTAGTTGCATGAATTTGTGTAAGGATCTTCTATTCTATTCATCTTCATGTCTGTTTTTGTTCCAGTACCATGCTGATTTTATTACTATGGTTCTGTAGTATGATTTGAAATCAGGTATTGTGATACCTCTAGCATTGCTCTTTTGATTCAGGATTGCTTTGAGTATTCAAGGTCTTTTGTGCATCCACATGAACTTTAGGATTGATTTTTTTTATCCCTGAAAAATGTCATTAGAATTTTGATAGGTATTGCACTGAACATATATAAGACTGCTTTTGACAATATAGCCATTTTCACAATATTGATTCTGCCAATCTATGAGCATGGGATGTTCTTCCATCTTTTAATGTCTTCATTGATTTCTTTTTTTAGTGATTTATAATTTTCATTATATAGGCCTTTCACCTCCTTCATTAAATTTATTCCTAAGTATTTTAATTTTTTGAAGCTATTGTGAGGTATTGTTTTCCTGGTTTCTATCTCAGACTGTTCATTGTTGGAGTACAGAAATGCTACTGATTTTTGTGTAGTGATTTTGTATCCTGCTACTTTGCTAAACATGTTTATGACATCTAAGAGTTTTTTGATAGGGTTTTTAAGAGTCTTTCAGGTATGAGATCATATCATCTGTAAGCATGTATTTTAATATAGAAGAATCTCCCACATGAGACTCTGAGCTGATGATTCTAGAAGCACTCAATCTGGTGTCTGGCACACAAAAGACGCTCAGTAGTTTCCACCTTTGTTTCTTTCTCATCTATTTCAAACTAACTGCTACCAACTTCTAATATCTATAGTATAATAGGATAATTATGGTTGACAACAACTGATTAAATATTTCATTACTTAGTAGACTGGATTTTGAATGTCTCAAATATAAAGAAATGATATAGGTCCGAGGTGACAAATCTCCCAATTACCCTTATCTGACCACTACACATTATATACATATATTGAAATGTCACACTATAGCCCAAAAATATGTACAACTACTATGTATCAATTAAAAATAACAAATATATTTCTAAAGAACTAATGGCCACTAATTTCCAGAAATAACTTTCTGGCCTACTCCCATCAAATGCTCAGGAATCTGCCTTAGCAAGCTGCACAAGAGGAGGTTTTGAGTGAAGAAGCTGAACATGCTAGGACTCAAGACATGCTTGGCTTTCTCCATCACCACCTTTGGTCCTGCGGTTCTGATTAAGGCAGATTCTCATTAGTCCAAACAAGAGGAAAATAAAAACGAGTGAGCCAGCTACCCTACTCATCCCTTACTCCCTACTCCCTCAGGGTAGGAAGTCTACCTGGCTGAAGCAAATGGAAAAGCAAGATGACACAGAGAGAAGAGAGACACAGAAAAGACAGAGGAGAATCACAGAGGGAAGACAGAGGAACAGAGAAGGAACCAGGAAAATAGGCATAGTGCCTGTGAAGGAAGAAGCAAAGATGTTGTGTAATTCCTCCCAGCGAAGGGGAAACTTCCAGAAAGGTCACTTATCTTACCCTGGACTCATTAACTAACCAAGAACCATTTTAGTCCTGTACAAAAGAAGCACTGCCCCGTAATATTTTGCTAAGTAAATAAGCCTGTAGTGATGCCACGACAAGGTGAGTGAAATCACATTTCATGGGGAGTGAAAACAAAAATAAAACATAAGTAGCCAGGAAAGAGGCAATGGGGTATAAGGAGCCACTTGTAAAAAAGTAGTACCTTCTCCTTAGGTATCTGTACTTACATTTTTTAAAAAGAGAGAGAGGGGGAAAAATATACAAACTGCATATCTACAGAAATCAGGACTACCATACTTCTCTACAATACTCAATAGGAATAAAGGCATGGTTTTTGACTGATGTGATCATTTGATGCAGTCTTCTGCTTATGGTTAATATTCATAATAAAAAGAAATGGCCACAATAGTGTAATGGTCATTTACATACAATAACATGTATGTCTCACATAGAAAGCATGTAAGGCACCCATGGGCACAAATCCAAATTCACAACCCAAGGAAACATCTTACTAACACAATTCAAATGCAGCTATCAAACTTTTCAAATCTGCAACTTTATGCAGCACTAAATGAATTAAGTTTTAAATTAAAATCAATGAAGAAAGAAGAGTCTATTAATTTTCTTTTGATAGGATTTGTAATCAGAACTGAACAATGTAGTGACTGGTCATAAGTTAATTTAAATTGGAAAACTATTGAAGGAAGGTAACTTGTAATATATTAAGAACTTCAGGTTGCTTTAGAAATTGTATTTACAATATTGTATTTGAATTATATTTTACATTATCCTAGAAAACATTATGTTACAAGCATAAATTAGGTATAAACCATGTGTCTTAAAATGAATTTTACCTCAAAATACCTGCAAGGGCTTCATGAATCATACACTCACTCTACAGTTCAAACTTTACGCAAGCTGATAAAATCAGAACACTATTTGGTATTAAAAACTGATACTTATAAACACTCAGAATTGTTCCAGCGATAGAACAGTTAATCTCTTTCATAAATAAATGAAAAAGTATCTTGGGAGTCACTTGAATGGAAAAAAAAATCAGATCTCACAGAAAAAATAACATCTAACTAAAAATTCCACTTTATCAGAGTATTTCAAGTCACCAATTATGGTCAACTCATGTGGGTCAAAATTTCTGCAAGTAAGTTCATTAAATATTACTGTCTGAATCCATTTTGTATATTATATTTACTTTCCTAGTATTATTTTAATTTTAATACCTTATTTAGACAAAATCTCCCTAAAGTTATAATAATTTACTGCTAATACATTCTGTTAGATTTTCCAATTTACCAAGTCATACAAAAAGGATAGTCTATTCTTCAAAATCGTAAGGACCAAGAAGTTCCAATAAAGAATGTTTTGTAGTGATCCCTCAATGTAGCCATGGCAACAAGTCACATGCCTCACGGACTATGGGAAATATGTCAGGTATAGAACACATGGGATAAACCTGGCACATCTTCTGCAGCATCTACTTTTGTCCTATTAAATCACCTGGTAAATCTACATGAGTGTTGGAGTTAATAGGGATTCACTCCCGCATTGTGTATAATCTTTTAGAAATACTTGAAAGGCAGTCTACATTGAGGTACAAACTGTGTTTGGTACTCTGTATAAATCCTAGCCCATACCCTCTTAGAGGTGCTTAACAAGCAAGCTTGAGCATCACCTTTCCTTTCTATGTTCCCCCAACACAAACATTCACATGTATACACACACGTTTTTGCTGGAGTAAAAAAACACAGTAAGTTTTATTCCTAAGTCTTCATATTTTTAATTACTTGAAGCCAGTTTCACCTTTTCTACTTGGTAAAACTCAGAGTTCTGCCTTGCAGACACAGGTTGCAGTCACAACTCAAAGTCTCACAGCTTTGACCAGCTGCATAATCACTCAATACCTCAATTTCCTTATATGCACAAACAAAATATTTTTATTACCTTCCTCACTGAAATCATATGGAAATCTTTGGCATAATCCACACAAAATTAAGCTTTAGTCAAAATATGGAAACGAGCTAGAGGCCAGTGGCTCATGCCTGTAATCCTAGCTACTCAGAAGGCAGAGATTAGGAGGATCATGGTTGGAGGCCAGCCTAGGCAAAATGAAATACCCCACACAGAAAAGGGCTAACAGAGTGGCTCAAATGGTAGAGCAAGTGTGAGGTCCTGAGTTCAAACCCCAGTACTGCAAAAAAAAAAAAAAAAAGAAAAGGAAATAACCCAAATGTCCATTAACTGATTCACAATCAAAATGCAACCATACAACAGAATATCACTGGGCCATAGTAAGTAGGGTGAAGTACTGACATATTCTACAACATAGTCAATACTGTATGCAAAACAAACCAGACATTAAAAGTTGCATGGTATATTATTCCATGTGTATGAAATATCCAGAATAGATTACATACAGACAGAAATCAGAATAGTTCTTAGTTGCCAAGGTAGGGTAGTACAGATACGGAATAGGGAGTGACTACCTAATATGTACAAGGTTTCCTTTGGGTGATGAAAATGTCTTGGAATGAGATAATTCCACTTATATAACATTCTAGACAAGGACAGAAATCAGACTAGTGGCTGCTAGAAACTGGGAGCAGGGATTCAATACAAAGGGACATGAGGAAATGGGACAGTTCCTTCACCTTGATAACGGTAGAGGTTGATGCACTGAATGCATTTGTCAAAACTCACCGAGCTCTATTTTTTAAAGAAATGAATTTTACCTCAGTAAATCTGATCAAAAAATTTCAGAATAGGACTGGCAAACTGGCTCAAGTGGTAGAGGACCTGCCTAGTCCTGAGTTCAAACCCAGTACTGCCACACCAAAATTAAAAAAAAAAAAAACCCAGATCTGATGCTGTTGTTGTTACAGAAATAATGCTTCCTTTGTAATACACTAGCTTTTACTAAGCAAGAAATTATTTTTAATCCCAATCTCATATGACTCATACAAACACATGCTGTTGCTTTAAGCCACAAAAATCTTTACTTGGGAAAAGATTTAAGAATCAAAATTTAGTGACATTTTATTTGGGTATATAAACACCAAAGAAGTTGACAATAGTTATTAACCACTTTAAAAAAGGGAAGAAGAGAGAAAGGAAGGAGAAAGGAAGCAAGGAGAAATCAAATGATGTATAGCTCTATTTCCACATTAGCAAATCTTTAAGATAATTTCATTTGAATATAACTGAATTTTATCTAAGTATGCTTTGATAGCATTTTAATAATGCTTCTGCAACATTTATATGACTGATGAAGTTTACAAAACACAGCTACATGCCAAGAACACACAATCAAGAAAGGACAGGGCTGAGGAAACACAATAGCCACATGTGAAAAATGAAATTACACCCAACCTCTTACCTGAAAATGGATCAAATACCTAAGTGTAAGAAATGAAACTGCAAAAGTACAAGAAGGAAATACAGGGAAATCACTTCAAGACAACTGTATAGGGGTGGGAGTGTGGCTCAACTGATAGAGCATCTGCCTGGCAAGAGCCAGGGCCAGAGTTCAAACCCTAGTCCCACCAAATAAAAAGAGATTTTTTTAAGACAATGGTATAGGCCCAAAGGCAAAGGAAACAGGCAAAAATATAGACAAATGAGCTTGAGATTAATATCAAACTAAGAATCTTTTGTACAGTAAAGGAAACACAACAACACAGTGAAGAGACAGCCTACAGAATGAGAGAAAACATGTCCCAAATATTCGTCTGACAGAATTTTCTTTTCTATTACATTATTGTACTGGGGGCACATTGTGACATTTATAAATGTTATTACAACACATCATAAGTTAATTCACCCCCCTCCATCATTCTCCTTTAATATCCAGAATATAGAGAGAATTCAAACAACTCAACAGAAAAAAAAATCTGAATAAACATTTCTTAACAGTAGACATATGGATGCATATCAAGCCACAATAAGACATCATCTCATCTCAGTTAGAATGACTTGCCAAAAAGACAAAAACTGGCAAAAAGACAAATTCTGGCAAGAATGAAAAAAAAAAAAAAACTTCCTTATACCTTGTCCGTGAGAATGTAAATTTGCACAAACATTATGGAAAACAATATGGAAGTTCTCAAAATACTAAAAATAGAACTATCATAAAATCCAGAGACCCCACTATTTGGCACATATCTAAAGGAAATTAATTCATTATATCAAAGGGATACTTATACTTCCATGTTTACTTTAGCAATCTTCAGAATAAGACATGGAATCAAAAGAGGTATCTATTAATGAAAGAATAAAAAAATATGATATATATATATATAATGGAATATTACACAGCCATGGATGTTAATACTGTCATTTTTTGTTAACACAGATGGAACTGGAGGACATCATTTTACATGAAATAAGCCAGGAACAGAAAGACAAATATCCCATATTCTCACTCACTTGTGAAAGTTAAAAAAGCTGATCTCATAGAATAGAGGTCAGTAGACAGTAGGAAGTGTAGGGATGAGGGAGAGAAGGAACATGGAGAGGTTAGATAACAGTACCAAAATAATGCTAGATAGGAAGAATATGTCTAATGTCCTATAGCACAATAACATAACTATAGTATGTAAAAATTCATGATATATTTCAAAAAGTTAAGAGTTCAAATTTCCCAACACATGAAATGACCAATGTTGGAGAAGCAAATGGTAATTACTCTGATGTGATCATTGCTAATTGTACACATATATCCAGTTATCAAACTGTACCCTGAATATGTAAAAATAACGTCAATTGAAAGAAAACAAGGAAAAATATAGCTACCATACAATGATAAAGAAAGAACACAAAAATGGGATATAGAGAAATTGCTTCTATGGGAAATGCTTTCAGATATAGATGTATTTTACTTGTACATGAAATTTTTGGCAAGGTTTATTTATGAACCAGGGAGCTACCTTACCTGGGAAAAAGCCTGTCAGCTTTTGCCCACATCCTTATGTGAGAGGATGACTTCAGAGGCTCATGCTGTATCTGGCCTCTCTGGCTTCCCTCAATAAGTGCAGTGCTTGGTTATCCAGGCCTGTATAAGGAAAATAATCTCTGCCCAGCTTCACTCTGCACCAAGTGTCCCCAGCACCCACCACAACTCTACTGGTAGAGTTTACAAGACCAGGGCCAGAAAGGAGGCCCTCACTGATCTCAGGATGGAGAAGGACAGTGCTTCTCCTAAGCACCAGCCTTGCTTTTCTCTCCTGACAGAGTACCTTGTGTGATGGGCAAGGTTTTTCCCACTTCAAGTTGTTTGGCAGAAAACTCAGAGTTAACATTTCCACCCAACATAACAGATATGTGGGTCACTCTCATACGTTTTTTCAATTCATCCCAGAGACCACTTTGCTTCACATCTCACTTTTCCCTCCTTGACAAGTCACATGGAAAACATCTACACCCATCACCCAGGACACCCCAGAACAACTTCATTGAGATCAAACAGGTCAGAGTTAAGCTAACCAGAATTTTTCTGGCTTAACAACTCTGCTCTAATCCCACCCCAGAATCACAGAAATCTTTGTTTTCCTCCATAATTCCTCACTGATAGCTGGCATTCTCTTCCTGAATTCTTTCTCCTCACTCTCTATTACCACTTCTCAGAATTATTAGGAATGTGGCTTGAGAGAAAAATATCCAAATACAATAAAATGCATACAGTGATATCACTGACATCAAGTTATGAAGAAATTAAGTTTAGCAATTGTTTTACTATTCTTAATGTGACCCAATTGATTAGTAGTTGCAAATAGACCTACCCCGAGAGAAACACTCATTTGTCTCCATGCCCAAGGCATGAGTTAGGCATGAAGGCACAGGATCTATCACTGGACTTCTTCACATCTTATGGCTTATGGGCTCTTTATGATTGGGGGTATTTTATTTATAAGCCTTTCAAAACCAAGGATTTTAATATAATGTTTTCAAACCATCGACTAAATAAATGCTTAAGGGAATAATATTTACCATTCTAAGAGCTAATAAAAGTACATTTTAATAAATCCAAGAGAAAAGTTGAAAACAGGTCAGTTTCTCTTGACAGCAATAGTATATAATCTCTTTTGGACCAAACCTTTTTAGGGTACTTAATATTAGTGTGCCAGAAATCTGCACGCATGCCCAATTTAGGATATTATTTCAGGGAGCCCAGAATGCCTACTGCACCCCATCCACAGATGTCTATTTCCCTGTAAATCAGGCTAAGACTCTCTGCTTCACAAGCTTCAAATCAAGATCCTCGGCCATTTTAAATTATAAAAATGAACTAAATTAATCCTTCATAATAATGATCTTCTACTCCCTCTTACTGAATATTGCTTTCTTAAATAAGATGATAGCTGAACACAGTAGTACATGTCTATAGTCCCAGCTACTCAAGAGGCTGAGTCAAGAGATTCACTTAAGCATAGGGGATCAAGGCCAGCCTGAGCAATACGGAAAGTTAAGTAATTAGTCAACTGATTGACTGATTAATAGAAAATGAAAAATCCACTGAAAAAATAATTTTTAAGAAATAAGGTTAAAAAAAACCCTAAAATATATAAGTAAATGTAAGAATCAAGTCACTTCTATACTTTTGTTTGATAAAAGATTCCAGCTAGTCATTCACACTTCCAAACTGGGCTGTATAACATCCTCAATCACATCTTGTTCTCAGTAACCAAAATTTTCACCGAAGTAAGTCATTTACAATTTTTTTAAGTAATCATATCTTACAATAAGAGACAAGTGGAACACACTCCTTCACAAAAGTTTCTAGATGCTCCCTATTTACTTTAATCTTTATTTTGGTTAACTTAAAATAACAAACAGCAAAGACATTGTCTTATTTCTAAAACATGAGATTTAGACATTTTAAACTCTTAAAATCTTCCAAACTGTCATTCGTGATTTAATATTATACCTCTATTCTCCTCCATATTTGTAATCCAATTGTATCAAACAAAATATGAGAAAGAATACAATTGCATTATAGGTAAACATAACAAGTATAAAAATTTCAACAATTCACCTCAGATTTTTTTATTGCATTTATGTATAGATAATATTGAAAAAAAACTGTATGAATGAGAAAGCGGCTGAAGGGCAAAATCAAACTCCTGGCTTTATTAGATACAAGCCTAATATCTTTCAGATAAAATATTTGGAGGTGCCACAGTCAATCAAGATTTCAATAGAAACTAAAGATGAAAGCATTCATGCGTAAAAGGCAAGTGTGATAATTATGATGTGCAGACAAGATAATGGAAAATACCTGAGCCTGCTTTTCATTTTATGTATCTAGTGCTACCTTGACCTAGACATTCTACAATGCTCCATCACATTTACTGCATTATTTTATCATTTGAATTCTTTAACAGAATTCAGTTAATTCGGCTGGCATCTGGTCAGTGGATACAAATCCTCCACTGTCTGGCAGGATTTTTCTCCTGCTTCATTTCTCAAAATAATGCAGCAAAACAGTTTTAGTTTAAAGTGCCTGTTCATTCTTAAAGTTTATTAACCTCTTACTGATTAAAAAATTGGTGCTCATTTTCCTGGAATGTCATTATCAGACAGGTTACCTCAAAGCATTACTAGGCAATTTATATGACAAATGATAGTGGGTAACTCAACACTGCAAAGTTTACACTAGCTTCATTTTAAAAGTGGTGAGGTTAGTAGAAAATGATAGAACAGTCACTACAGAGAATAGGATAGTTCAGTATATAGTTTTAGCATAAAGTTCACAGCCTATGAATTTAAAGATTATGGTATTCATCTTCTAAGCTCTGCTCCAATCCATTACCCAGAACCAGGACTCGTGAACCTTCTATTCATGAGCATACTCTCTAAAAAATTTCAAAATATTACAATTACGTTGCTATTAATACTATAATACATTACATTTCAAAATCACTGGAGCTTTATAGTTACTACCCTGCCAAAATTATAATAATGCTTCCTACAAATGTGATAATATAACTGTTCCTTCTAATATTCTCCTACAATTTGGGGGAAAGTAACTTTTAGATAACAATAATAATGTCTGTTCTAGCTGAACGCCAGTGCCTTACACCTAGCTACTGGGGAAGCTGAGATCTGGAAAATCATGGTTCAAGAACAGCCCAGGCAAATAATTCATAAGATCCCATCTCCCAATATAGCCATAGCAAAAATGAACTGGAGGTGTGGCTCGAGCAGTAGAGTGAGGTGAAGGCCTGAGTTCAAACCCCAATTCCACCAAAGAAAAAAAAAAATCTGTTTGAAACTGCTGAGTCTAATGGAGTTTCTCAGTGCTCCCATGTCATTATTAAATGAAAGTATATATAATATGTAGAAAATCCCTAATAGAAGGCAAACCTAACATATCAATGAAATTTAGATTAGTGTTGGAGCAGACAGGGCACTGCTCACTCAGGGTGCAATACAGGATAAACACGGAATATCCTGTTTCTTGGTTTTCACTTAAATAGATTTCTACTTTCCCATACAAATAAGTCACTACTAGCCTACATCTTCTTTGGGTAGAGGGGGAGGCTATAAAAACAAGATGAGAATGAAAAAGCCTGATCTTCCTCCACATGTGTAATCAGGTGAAGGCAAGGATATTTGGAGTACCTTTAAGAGAGGAAGAAAAAAAAAGAGGGTGGCTGTTTTTGCTGGTACTCTATACACATATAAGCAGACACACAGTGAAACCAGAAAGAAAACCATATTCTTATGGCCTTTATGAAGATAAAGAATATCATAAATAATAAAAAAAATCCAATTGCAATAAAGTTTAATTTTGCCAGTTCAAGAAGATTTGTCCTCATGTATATCCAGCTGTCTAGGGATACTGACCTTCCCAGGCCCAGTGAGCCACAAACAAACTGAGTGTCAGAGGTAAGAGAACATAACCCTTGGGGAAAAGATGCAGCAACATATAAAATAGTCATAAAATATCTGCACCTAATACTCAGCAATACTTAAGTTTGCAAGGATGTAACTTGAAAGAAGGGAAAATATTAGTGCCATATTAGCCTTCAATACATTATTTTGAAGAGAAAAAAAACTGGAAATAGCCAAATAGATTAAGTGAAATTATCTGATGAAATACTAAGCAGTCAATTAAAATAACCACGAACATTATTCAACAGAAAAAAATATTCACAAATTAATGTGAAAAAAATATTCAATTAAGCCAGGCGCCAGTGGCTCATGCCTATAACCCTAGCTACTCAGGAGGCAGAGATCAGCAGGATCATAGGTCGTGGTTTAGCCAGCCAGGCAAATAGTTCACAAGACCCTATCTCAAAAAACCCATGAAAAAAAAGTGCTGGTGGAGTGGCTCAAGGTGTAGGCCCTAAGTTCAAGCCCCAGTACTGCCAAAAAGAAGAAAAAATTCAATTAGAGAAACATTTAAAATCTAGGAGCACAAAAAAAAAAATAAAATCACAGTGACATTCGACACTGAAAACATATCTCAAAAACACTGAACCTATCACAGTAAGAAATGGAAAGCAAGTTTTACCTTGGGCTAATCTTTCAAGTCGTTTTCCATGTTCCGGGGGTATAGCATACCTAAAATGTTAAACATAAATAAAAACACTTAAGTTTGTGATTTTTCAATAAGTTTCCCAAGGATATCTATTCCTAAATAATGTCATGTAAGAAAATTCAACAGCAAACTCCACTTAGATAAAAATGAACAGAGATTAGGAAACCAGTCACAAAGTCTTATCCCTTAGCTCCTGACTGGAAGAAAACAAAACTTAATTACTTGATTTGTTTTTTGGTTTTTTGGCAGCACGGGGGTTTGAACTCAGGGCCTCACACTTGCTAGGCAGGCGCTCTACCACTTGAGCCGATCCATCAGCCCAAAAAATTACTTACTTGAATGTCCCAGCTTACCGTCTCCACAAAGGGCCAAGGCCAATAAATCCTCACATGAGACTAGACATTCCCAACACTCACAGCATTCCAGCTCACTAGCACTATTTTGAGATATATAGTTTGTGTTTGGAAGTTGACTACTTTGGGCTTTGATTTTCAAAAAAACTTTTGAACTTATAAAATATTTTTATTGATGAACAAGATAAAACATGAAATTATTAAGACATTTAAATTTCCCCCCAAAAAATTTTCTAAAACCACAGTAATTTTCAACCAAATTTTAAACAAAAAGCTACAAAGCATCTTTTATTTATTTTCTGATGTGACTTTTTAAATCTTAAGTATAGTAATATTTCACCCTTGCAGAAAAGAAATACTCATTTCAAGTTCTTGATGTTTTCAAAAATGAAGTATGTGAAATTATTGTAGAGCTACTAACAAATTTTAAATAACTAATCTCACAATATTCTATATAAACCTAAATTTTAAAGGCATTTTAATGAGGAAATTTACAGCAGAATAAATGTTTAAATAATCATTTAATTTTTTAAGTAAAAATGATACACTGTGTTGGAAGACCTACATTTTCTATGTTTAGTAGCTCAACATATTAACTACAAGTTCCTTTTACTGATACAACTTATCTAAATATACTGAACACCACACTTGGTTGCATTTAACACACTGATAACGTAAGCAAAATTTAATTGGATTCAATGTAACTAGGCAACTCACTAAAAGAAAATTCAATCATATATCCTGTTCCTTAAGGCACTGCTAACGAAATTATTCCAACTGAATTGGGAAGATAAAATTTTAGCATAACTAAATGACAATAACCTAATGCATATTTAAGATTGCTTCTTCCCAGTTTTTAATCCTTGGTGTACATCACAAATAACCCCAGAGAAGGAAAAAACATATTTATATATGTATATCCCAGCCAAGAGGGTCAACTCTGTTTTAACACATACATGTGCATGTATAATGGGTATATACCCAGCCCATAAAGGGTTTAAATACCCAGATTCACTTTTTCCGACCTGGGCCGGTTCACCCCTCCTTAGGCAACCTGGTGGTCCCCCGCTCCCGGGAGGTCACCATATTGATGCCGAACTTAGTGCGGACACCCGATCGGCATAGCGCACTGCAGCCCAGAACTCCTGGACTCAAGCGATCCTCCTGCCTCAGCCTCCCGAGTAGCTAGGACTACAGGCGCGCGCCACCGCGCCCGGCCAGATTCACTTTTTGAATTAGCAGTTAATGTTCCCCAACCTGAAGTTTAACCATCTGTTTGCAGAAAAGGCTAATAAAGGTAGCTCTATCCAACTCTGATCCTCTGTTTACTCCTTCTAGGACTAAAATGTCAAAGAACCCATCAAGGCAGCCTATCCAATCAATTCCCAAATCATATGTGTTAACCCACTGCTTCCTCATTGGAGTCTTGGAATCTGCATGCATCTGTCTCTGTTCTCACTGACCACCTTGGTCTAGGTCACTATTACCTATGACACAGATTACTATTTATGCCTCCTAACCACTCATCATTCCCCTAGTCTTGTTTCTCTCTTGTATCTAGACCAGATTAGGTCTTCCTTCTCCCTGCCTTTATCTTCCACCAACCCTGCTTAAAATCTATCTAGCAGGGGACCTGGTAATTGAGTAGAAGCACGCTTGAGGGCATGAAATGCAGACGGGTTAACTACTAACTCAAAGGAGTTCCAGGTCTATGGCCCTCAATGCCTCTCAATGTTTCTATGTTTCCCATCACCTCAAAAGTCTCAACATCCCCAAAATTACATTCAGGATTTTCTCCTTGGAGATCACTCACCTAGCTTTTCCACTTCTGTTTATAACAACATTTAACCCTTGCCTTCCAACTGAAAATATCAAAGTCAATTCCTTATTTCTCATCCTCTCTGCAACTATTGCAGAGAACAGGTACTATCCACTCTGCATCTTCAAAATGCTGTATTCATCTTCCTGCAGCATAATTCCAACCTTTAACAGCCCTCAACTAGACTACTATCACAACTGAAATTTCTGTCCCTATCTCCCAGGTCAGATTCAATTCTCCTATTACCATAATAGGATAAAACTTGTATTCCCCACTGCCTGGCTTTCAAGACCCTCCTACACACACACACACACACACACGCACACACACACACACTAATAACCTTACTAAATATACACACTCCACACCCAACAGGCTAGGCTATGAATTGTCTTATCACTCACCTGGACTCCGACCTCAAGCAGCCTCCCTGCTTCAATTCCCAATCTGCCAACCCCACCCAGATTCCACTTCCATGAAGCTTTCTTTGACCATTATAAACCTCAGCAATCTCATCCCTTTACATCCTTCTGGAGTCCTTCAATTATATTTTCATGTAGCATTTATTATCTATAACTTTTTGCCTACCTTGTATAGTTAGTATCTGGTCCATAGCCAGGCTCCTAATTACATGCCACAGTTGCTCAATTATGTACCTAAGTCTAAATTCTTCAAGGATATGGATGTGTTGCCTACTTTTTATGTCCTTCAGAAGCAATCAAATAAAATACCTACCGCTGTATGCCCTCAACTCTATGCTGATTTGTTGAAATTAATAACTGTTTGTTTAACCTTTAGGACAGGGTTTTTGTTTCAGATGTTATGAATACTGCCAACAGTTCTGCTAACATTAAAAAATCTATGAATCACTAATGAACTACAAACACACTAATAAGATATTTACAGGCTGTTTCATT
Organism: Castor canadensis; assembly: GCF_047511655.1. NCBI lineage: Eukaryota > Metazoa > Chordata > Mammalia > Rodentia > Castoridae > Castor > Castor canadensis. The sequence continues at coordinate 64,529,034 of NC_133398.1, forward strand.
TAAATCAGAAGTTTTATATGAATTTTAAATACACACACACCATGATTAATGAAAAATGAACCTAAGCACACCATTAGGTGTTTTATAGAAAAGCTGGACCCAAAATGTTGTCAGCCTGCTGGCTGTGACATGAAAGTATCTTCAAATGAAAGGTATTAGGCTGACATCACAATCAGTAATTAGGTAATGCTATATACTTTTAAAAACATATGAGATACACACTTGTTTGAAGTTTTCCCCGTGAATTGTCCTTTGATATTTCTCCTTTAAAGATATGCTCAATCCATTTACTTGTTTACCAGCACTGCTCAAAGAATAATCCTACTTCCCAGATTACTCCTTCAAAATCTGCCTAGTTTGTTTTGGTTGCCCAGGGACTACCAAAAACATGTTTAGGAACAAAGGTTTCAGCTGCTCAGAACTCTGTCACTGTGCTATCATAGGCAGCCCCACAGTTTCCTCTGTTGTCTGTGTTCACACTAACAGGTGCTACTGCAGCCTCCTATTCACCCAGCTTCTGCCCACTAGGACATCCACAGCCACAAAGAAAAGAGCCCCTCCCAGGTCCTAAAACAAGGGTGCCGTCTATTGCTTTCCCCTAACTGAGGCTCTATGAAATTCTTTCATTATTTCTTTATGGTTCAGCTTATTGTTTCCTTCATAGCCATCCCCTGTGAAGAATGAAGCCAAGTCCCCAGGGGCAATTTGTTAACAATAACTAAAATGATGCGCCCCTTGCCCTCTACAGTTAGTAAAAGGGTTGAAAAGCTCAGCGAAACAGAACTGACCAATAAATATGATTACAGATCATTACAGCTATCGTTCACATTTATTGAACACTTACAATATGCCAGAGCTTGTGCTGAGATCTCATAATACAAGTTCTATTACAGCCTCAATGTTACCGATGAGGAAACCCAGGCTCACAGGCATCACTTCAACATGAGCACGGTGAACAGGCCCTCAAAAGCGTGCACTCAACCGCGGCGTTCAACCACCCTTCGCCAGCAACACCCGTGAAGGAGGACCCAGAGCCACGAGTTCAGTTCACACATTTACTAAGGAAATTGTTGCACGTGTAAGTGCTCACCAGTCGAGAAAAGGGGTCCTCGCAGACGCGTCACTGACCAAAAGCAGGTGCTCCTGAAACCGAGCAGGAGAGCTCACGGGTGGCATTCTCCGGGAGCACGCGGGTCCACAGTAAGGCTGCCGGGGAAAAGGCGACCACAGTAACCGGACTCGGAGCGGTGTCTGACCTGTAGCGGGTGGCCAGAGCTAGAAGGTACTGGTCGTGGTGGACCCGTGCTGTAACTCGGGTGATCGAGAGCGACCAAGGAAAATGACCCGCCAGAGTGGCGAGAAGAGGGACACAGGAACAGTCCCTTGAAACTGGCAAAGGCTGCTTGAGTGCGACTTACCCCGTACTGTCTGTACGGTAACATGAGTGAGTCCGTACTGTCCATGTTCATGTCACACAGTGATGACAGGGCTGAACCCCAACCCCCAGACCTGCCTGACACCAAAGCACAGGATGTGTTCTCCTGCCCTGTGTTCTTCTCCTTGTCCCCATCTATCACCATGAAGTTGCCAATGGGAAGAAGTGAAGGGCTAAGAAGTCCATCTCTACTCAAGGTAACACCCACCCTTTACAATGATCAAGGAAAAGATGGTATCATTTTAAATTGCAAATTGCAGATACAGAGAACACTACTTAAGGCTTTGAAGTTTTTTCTTTTGGGAGGTTTAGTCCTTCTTACAGAAATACTTCATGAATCACAAGTAAAGTACTAGCGAGGCAGCAGTGGATCACAGCTGTAATCCTAGCTGCTTGGGAGACTGAGCTCAGGAGGATCAAGGTTTGAGGCCAGCCCAAGCGAATAGTTCACAAGACCCCATCTCCACAATAACCAGAGAAAAACAGATTGGAGGTATGGCTCAAGTGGCAGGATCTCTGCTTTGCAAGCGCAAAACCCTGAGTTTAAACCCCTGTCCTACCAAATTAAAAAATAGTATTTTTTTAAAATACTATTTGTATTTGCACTACTTGTATATCATAAAACTCAAAATTACAATGCAACTTTTATCAGGGCATATTCCTAATTAATTGTTTCAGACAGAAGACAAAACAACTGTGGATTTTATAGATGGGATTATATTACATTTTCAATATTACTTATGGTGTTAAGTTTTAATACTTTTGCACGTATTAAAGTTTAAGCATTAATATTCTAAATTATGAAAGCTTATTGTTAACTGTGAAAAATACATTTCAAACCTAATTGTCAGTTTTTAAAAACAGATGTATGTGAAAACAGAAAGCATAGCTCTAGGGGATGCCACCAGGGTCCCCTTACCTGCCTTCATCAAAAGAAAGCTCCTTATCCCACATCATACCATCCTAAGCTCACACCCACAATTCCCTGCAAAAGACCATGGCCCCTAAAGAGGGAGGGATGGGGCCCACCACATGTAGTGGATGGGCCAGATTTGACTATAGAGTCCTGGTCTGCTTGCCTCAACCTAGGGCAGTTCTAAAGGGCCTTGCCAGATCCAAAGCTGCTTGTGGGAGCTGTCCAGGGCTCCACTGCAGTGCAGTGGCTCCTTTTGCACAGTCCTGTCATCCTCGTTTTTCAAAGGAATCCTTCTGGAGGATACATCTATCTACAAAAGCCCCACACAAAATGGTCAGATACAACTTCTCAAGCAGTCTAGCCACAACAATAACAATGAACATGCTTGCAAGATGGTGTTGCTTAAATATCAGACCTGAAAATTAAAAGCTGGGCACCAAAAAGTATGGCATGGGACAAAGTGCTTGAGCTGAGGCCCTGCAAGGACACCAGATAATAAACCCTGAGAAAAGAAACACAGCTTGAGCTCAGCCTCATCCTTATGCTGTCTGTGGCCATCTCCTAACAAAACACTGGGATGAAAAGAGACACTCAACAATCATAGATGCAGGCAGCCACAGTGAGAAACTCCAGTGAGAAAAAAATCCTCCTAAGAAGGGAGTTTCAATGAATAACTATGCACACAAACTTCTTTTTAATCAGGGATTCCACATGAAGTTCACTAGACTACAAAATATCCTGAACAATGAGAAAAATTAATGAGCTGCTTTTGCCTAAAATCATATTATAAAAACAGTAACCATACAAAATGGTTTTCAAGAAGTAACATTCCATATTACCTAATCTACTGAAGATTTTCTAAGTGTGTCATCCACAATACTGGTGGTACCTCCAATTAAAGTAAAACAGTACTAGGAATTATTAGTTGACATCAACAATGGAAAGCTTTATTTCCCAATACCAGCATCTCCAAAATACTCAACAGTAAAGGATTTTTCAAATATTAAACAATCCAGGGACCCGTTTTCAAACTGCATTCCATGCCTCCTCCATACTCCAGGGCTCCAGGGTGTCCCAAAGGTGCCTCTTAGAAGGACTTAATGATGGAAAGTTTCCCACCCTGACACACATTTCAGCCAGTCAGTGCTGCCTTCATTTTCTGTATTTTCTATAGAAATTTTCATTTATGGAAAGTTTTTAAATCTGTGTAATAGGTCATTGTTTTCCACAGGTGGGACTCATCACAGAACATATTCTTTCTGGTTATATATGAATGTTCTGGATATCACTAAACTTTTGCTATGAACAAGCACTCTGCAACTGCTATAAAATAAAGCTGGGGGATGACGATAGCATGCTATAAACTCTATGTCTAAGCCAGGGGTGAGAGTGTGGCTCAAGTGATAGAGTACTTGCCTAGCAAGTGTGCAACCCTAAGTTCAAGCCCCAATACCCCCAAAAAATAAATGGGTAAGTTCCATAAAGACCATCCTATCATGTTCACTGTGGTGTCACTAACATTTAGCCAATTAACGGTCACAGGTATGTGTTCTGTCAGTATTTAATAAACAAGTAAAACCATAAATCACCAAACATAGATTCAAGTGTTAATAAAATAAATGCCATTTCACATAGATTTTTAAATACAGTAACTTCAAAAGTTGGTGAACGGATGAAAAATATGCTCATATGAAATTGTATGCCTGTATCAAAAATTTTCCAAAGCCAAGAAAAAACTTTTATCTTAAAATAGAAATCTGAGGACAGTATCTTTTCCAAGTGACCATCTTCAAATATCCATGAATAAGATAAAGAGGCTTAAAAGATCCCTCTACAATTGGCTAACATAGTTCCACCATAATTAACACCAATAAGGTATTTAAGGCATTTTCAAGGAGATTTTGTGTGACTGAAGTTCAGTTTTCAAGGGAAAACTACTATACAACCTCTTTACAGCACAATTTTCAAGGCAAGTGAACTTCCCAAACAGGTAACATTCAAAATGAATAAAGGACCCTTAGCTTAAAAGGCTACAATTCTTCCAACACAAGACATTTCCTGCACAGTGTTAATCCTCCTCATTGGGTGGCAGAGCAAATCAGATGCCTAGCCCCACAACAGAGGTTTATCATGGCATCCAAAAAGCAAAAAAAAAATCTCATTGGGAGACAATACCAAAACACACAAATCAATGAATGAAGAGGTCTGAGAGGATAAGACCTAACAACACAGTAAATGTGACCATGAGAGCTATATAAATTGCAAGAAAAAAAGAGCAATATTCATTCAAGCACTTAGAAGAAACAAATGGCATATTCTTCAGTTAGGTCCAGAGCAGAGATTTACTTCAACCCACTGGCTGTGCTTTGGGTAGCACTTATCAATCTACTTGCAAGAAATGCTTTTACAATAACTTAAACATGCATTTTAATAACCTTGACATTACCTTTTGGCTAAGCTAATTCAATTGAATCTTATCTCAAGGAACCAAAAGAATCTTAACAAAATATTCTCAATCTAGAGAAATACAATGCAGATATCACTTTTGAATGAATTAAAACAGATTGTATATAACACATGGAAAGGCATGATGATTGATAGTAAAGTAAAAATCAGTTACCCTGCTCTGCTAGAAGACTAAAGTGAACTATGAAGACCCTTCAGAAGCTAGGCTCACATTCAGCCTCTCTTGAACAAATCTGAAGTGCCTAAGAAATGAATTTGGCCCAGAGGATTCAACCACCTTCACCAACGGTGAAAGATAACCTATGATTATCACATAACATTAGGATCGAGCAACATTTTGCCTTCTGAAAAATCTTTCTTATGCCACGATTTTATCCGGAGAGACAGAGAGACAGACAGAGAGAGAGAGAGAGAGAGAGAGAGAGAGAGAGAGGCATGTTTTCTTTTAGACTCTGCACAAAATCTCATTAAAAGAAAGATAAGAGTTCCCAGAGTGGCTCAAGTGGTAGAGCACCTGTATAGCAAGTAAAAGACCCTTAGTTCAAACCACAGTATAGAGAGGGAAAGAAGGAAGGAAGGGAGGGAGGGAGAAGAGTTAAAAATATTCATTTTGTACAAACTGCTATTTCTGAAAAGGAGAGAGATATAGGAAAACTGATAAGCCAGACAAAATAATTTGTAAATTACCACATCTTCCATGGTAATTTGCCTTCCATGAAATATAAATAAATTTGATTGAACTTGCTGATTTTTCCCTAAAAGTTACGAATTTAACTTAGAAATTTATTTTCATTTAAAGAGGCTCTTGTGATTTTTGTGGGTGGTGGTAGTGGTGGTGCAGTTTTACATGAAAGAGTAACAAGGACATCACAGGCATCCTCTGAAAGGGAATTTACATAGCCCCTGCTATGCTTATCAAGGTGTATCAGGACCGCTTAATATAAAAGTTATTACCGATCAACTAGTGAAAATGCATTATATCACATTACTCAAGGGAAAAGTATGAGTTGCTTTCAAAATCAACAACACTGGACCTCATAGATACTTCCTTTAGAGAAGTTTGTGGTGAGCAGTAACAGGAATTGCCTGGACTGCAGGCATAAGAGTGTGAGATGGTGTACATAATCATCTACCTTGAGGTCAGGCTTAGGAACTGGATGCTCACATTGAAGTAAAATGCAATCCATTTTACAGATAAATATGCCTGTTATCAGTTGGAAGTGTACTTTCATATTCCTGCAAATATACGGAGCAGCTATGTAGAAAATTAGTACCATACTTTTCGGATATGATCCCAATTTTTTTTTTTTTTTTTTTTTGCTGTACTGAAGGTTTCAACTCAAGGCCTACACCAGAGCTGCTCCACCACCCCTTTATTTTGAAGGGGTTTTTCCAGATATGGTCTCAGGAACTATTTGCCCCAGCTGGTTCTGAACCATGACCCTCTGATCTCTACCTTCTAAGTAGCCAAGATTACAGGTGCAAACTGCTGGCACCTGGCTAATCCCATTATTTTTTGTTTTTACTAACAGTATTGTCTTTAAACTATACATGGATAGCCTAACAGTGATCAGAATAACTTACAGTTAATCTCTTTTAATATGACAACTTAAAATTGTTTCTAAAAATCTATTTTTCTTATTTAGGGGCAAATTTCTCTAGGAAGAGTAATTAAAACCAAAAACAAACTACTTCCAATTCCAAAAACATTTTTCTATACAAAACATAAAAAGAATACAGTTTTTAGCATTATCCAGTTAGCCTTAACATTTGCAACATTAATTAATGGGTCTAAAGAATAGGAAAGTGGAAAATAAAAAAGTTAACAAATTAGTTATCAATTTCATGGATGGGTTGCTAATTCAATATATTATATAATATTATCAAGCTGCTCAATCTCTAAAGTAATATTCTGCTTTAATTTTTTTAAGCAAACAAACTTCAGTGAGGTGACTCATTTAATTAGTTTACTGAGTATCAGACTCATCAGGTCAGACTCATATGAACATAGCTGTTCACAGAATTTTGGGAACTCACACTTAAATGAAGATACACATTAAAACATGCTGATGCCTTTGGCCTCATGTTTGCTTTTTTAAAAAGAGCAACAATAATCTAAACTAAATATAAACTAAATATTTAGTTACAAGTAAATAGCTTCTCCTCTACTCTAAAAATAAGAAAGATAAAAGGGGAGGAAAAAAACAACCATAGGAAACAGTAGGGGTGAGATCAGTGGGAGGGAGCAGAAGGTATATCTAGTTGTGTGGATTAAGCCATGTTTCTAATTTATCCCAACTACATACACTGGAAAATACCCTTTTTGCTTAAGTTAACATAAGATTTCCAAAGTATGTGTTTAAAACACACCATATAGACATGCAGTGTATATACTTCTTAAATAAATACATGAAATGTTAGTATCTATTGAGCACTTATACCAGGAGCTGTGGTACATATTTTGTACACAGCATGTTATTTAATCCATATGATTACATTATCAAATGGGCATCAAAACCAGCTATTTCACAAGTGGAAACTGAAGCAAGAAAATTATTTAATGATTGCCCAAGCTCACATACACAGTTAAGAGTAAAACCTGAAGTAAAAACATGAAACTCTGACGCAAATATTTGTGTTCCTTAATGCCATACAACACAGAAAAAATGATCGAATGAAAAGGCACTGAAGGCTGGGTATGGTAGTACATATCTGTAATCCCAGCACTCATGAGGCTATGGCAGGAGGATCTGACTTCAAGGCCAACCTAGTCTACATAGAGAGATGAAGGCCAACTTTGGCTACATAGCAAGACCCTATATAGCTTTAAATAAGAAAGAAAAAAAAGTAAAAGAAAAGGGAAAAGACACTGAATAAGTCCACCCTGGATAACCTGACACCACTACACATGTTCCAACAAAACTTAACCGAGTCCAAAATGCTGCAGTCCATGCTTAATTTTTCTAAAAATCATCCAGGAAAACCTTTCATGATTTTGGATCCCCTTGTACTTCAGGGACATCTGTGCCTTACCTCTTATTCTCTATAAAGCCAATCTGAAAGTTTCTTAATTATTTTTTTGTTGTTTCCTAGTTTGGGAAAGACAGTCAAGGTACTATGCCAATTCTGTATCACCTGGCAATTAACACTGCCATGCCTGATGCTTAGAAGGGAGAAACACATTTTATTTATCTTCAAATTCCCACTCTACCAGTTACAGAAACATCCTGGAAAAAACTTCAAAAAACCACTGCAACCAAAAACATAATTAGTTTCATAAATTTACTAAAATAATAGGAACTAGAAATGTTTTATAGTAACTAACAGTTTACCAAGTGATTTTACAAGTACATCCCTGATACCTCCAAGAAATCCCACAAGGTGACAAAGAATAAATCATGCCTCCACTTGGCAGTGAGAGAAACTCATGATGAAAGGAGTATAGTGATTTGTCCTAAGTCATTCAACTGGTAAGTGACAGATTGGGATTTTAAAACAGGTCTCTGGCTCCAAAGTCAATATTCATTCCAAGAAAATAAATACTTTTCCACTGGCTGCCAAAGCCATTTTCTATCTGCTTACTCTAAGGATTCTTTTTTCCCTTAAACCTTTATGCCAGAAATGCTTAAATAAATCATCGACTCCTCTACGGTCTCCTCAGTACAAACCTGTGTATACACCAACACTTACTTGACAGAGCTGCTGAACACAGCGGCTACAAATGGATGTCTCGGGGCTTCTGCCTGGAGCTGTACATATCTGCTGTGACTCAGAAATCTCAGGAAACTTGGTATTCTTAATAGCTACATTTCAAACAAGAATCTTTATAAAAATGCCCTATGTTTCTTTGCCTGCCCTTAGACAAACTGGTTCAAAACAATTTAACACTCTTTTGATCCTATATAAGAATTATTTCCAGGTCATCCATTCTATAGCCAAGCCCTGTGTGTCAAGTGCTGATGATTCAAAGGGGAAAAAAATAGATGTCAACTTCAAGGCACCCACAGTCAGGGTGGAGGGTGTGAGAGAAAGCAGGAGAAGGAGGTCACAATCACTGGCCAGATGCAAAGTCAGATGTTTAAGGTAGGGCCAGTACCTGGTCCAAAAAGTCTTCAGGTAAAATCTAAGGGCTACTTGGGTGCATAAGAGCAGTGTGCACCCAGAAGTATGGGGGGAACCCATAGGCAGTTTCTGCAGTAAACATATAAAAACTCAGTACCTGAGGGTAGAACTGAAGAATAGGGAGGAGCAGACATCAATTGCCAGAGTCTAAGCTAAAGAGTCAGAAAAGGATACACTAAGGGAACAGATACGTCAAGCACAACAGATGATGCCCACCAAAGAAAAGTATAGCAACTATCCTGAAACAAAGGCAGATGCAACTCAGTAGGTAGAGAATCAGAAAAGGAGCCCAATGCAAACATATGCACACACCCATGCAAACCCCTGCATCACCTACCTATTCCCTAATTTTGACAGTTAAATAAAATCATGCCTATGACTCTGATTACAAACTACAAAATTAGAGCACTGGAGATTATTCTGACTAACCTTGTGATTTTTGTGGGTAAGAAAACAGAAAAACAGGTATTTGTCCAAAGCCACAAATATTAATGGCAGAATAAAGACTACAGCCCTGACTGGTGGTCATTCAAGTCTAGGTTCTGCCACAGCTACTGCTTGACTCTCAATTTTTATTCTTTGTAGTACTGAGGTTTGAACTCAAGACCTCATTCTTGCTAGACAAATGCTCTACCACTTAAGCCATGCCGCCAGCCTTGCCTTTCAATATTTACATAATTTCATATTGCTTCTACTACTTTTCAAAGCTCACCTCAAATATATCATAATGATTCCTAAAATGAATTTTAATGATAGTTTACCTCAAAATTATTTATGTTCCAGCAATATAACTTTTCATCAACTACTGAGAAATATACTTAGCACCATTTATAGCACTCTTTTCTCACAGTAGTTATCCTTGAAAATGAAATGTAGATTGGTTGTCATAACTCACTGCTATATTTTATTATTTTTTTCATTACAAATAATAATCAAGGTTAAAGATAATACTGATAATATATATCTACTCCTAATGCATAAAATGGAGTCTATAAGCTTAAAAACTAAGAGTAATTTACTACTGAAAGTATACATGCTAAGAGAAAGAAATAACATGGGAAATGAGCATAATTATTCTCACTCTTGAACTCTGATACTCTTTGCCAAAGACCCCAGACTCTGAAATCAGGCATATCTCTGACCAGAATAGTCTTTCCTAGGTAATCTTCAGGGGACATCTGTTCTGAAGAGAAGAAAAAGCAATTACCTTTTTTCTTTTTTTTTTCATTGTTGTGCTGGGGTACTTTGTGGCATTTACAAAAGTTCTTACAATATATCAAATATATTATACTTGAATTCACCCCCAATTACGTTTCTTAATAAGGAAATAGAAACTTTACCTAAACTCCTAAACCTAAAAACTCAAATTAATGTCCTCAATTAATTTCTAAGAAATCTCCAAAAAACATTTGCTTCAAACTTTCGAGATTCCTTAAGCAAAATACAGAACACAGGTGCCTAGATTTTATAACACATTAAATTCATCAATTTCAATTAATTTTATCCATACTAAAAATGAGCAGCATAAAGATCACTGAGATAACTATGCAGCTAAGACATATAGTCTCATATAGTGCCCAGGACACTATACATTGCTTAAAATATTTCTCCTAGTTTCCCAGTCCTAAGTCTCCAAAGTCTTAAAGGATAACATTGCAACAGATGTTACAATGGCATTGATGAAGTACAACAAATGAATCCAAGAGGACTGAAGCAGGTACTCACACCTGGCAATGAGTAATGAAGAATCCCATCCAATGTCCTGTCAAGAAAGTTCTCTGGATTCTAGACCACCTATTAAAATGTTTAAGTTTGATTCCATTAAAAGAGCAGAATGCCAAGAATATTTCAAGTAAAATAAGTAACTTTTAAGTGCTATTGAAGTTTGAATTCAGGGCTTCATGCTTGCTAGATAAGCATTCAACCACTTGAGCCATGCCTGCAGCCCCCAACTAACATTCTTTATATGACAAAACTCCACAGCAAATCAGGAACTGCTTAGATTTCTATTATATGGCCTAGGATCCTTACCTTTCCAAATAAAACTTTATTTCTAGCTGAATTTCCCCATTTTTAATCATTAGGAACTTTGCTATTTAAGATAGGGAGAAGTTGGCTGTGGCGGCTCAAGCCTATAATCCTAGCTACTCAGGAGGCAGAGAACAGGAGGAATGCAGTTTGAAGCCAGTGCAGGCAAATAGTTCACAAGACCCTATCTTGAGAAAACACTTCACAAAAAAGGGCTGATAGAGTAGCTCAAGGTATAGGCCCTGAGGTCAAACCCCAGTACTACAACCAATCAATAAATCAATAAACAAATAAATAAATAAAACAGGGGGAGAGTTTATAACTTCAAAACATTACAAAATGGTAAAACCAAATGGTAAAAGGGGAAGTAATGGATAGATATGATGCATTGTATTTCAGCAATAAATCCACAGGTGAACATGGAAGAGACAGTTATCTTCAAATTACCAATAAGAGAGCTACCAGGCTAACAAATGTCCATGAGAGCATCCTATCATGTCTTCAGCCATCAGAAACATCACATTTCTCCTGGATTGGCCAAGGAGATGCTATACATACTTCTCTTCCTGTGTTATCCTGCATGTGTGTACATTATAGAAAACAGAATTGACATCGAAACTCCTTCAGGACTGAAAACAATGGACATAAGTTAAAACAAGAAACTGGCTAACCACAGAGGATATGAGTGTGATCATTAGGCAAATAATTATAAATAGGCAATGAATGTAATATAAAATGCATTTTACAGAGAGGCACATCTTAAAATCATTGCATCTACTTTCCATGTGTGAGTTCAAACCTAGACCCATCCAAAAAAAAAAAAGGAAACACAAAGATGAGGGAAGAGGCTCACAGCACAAGAAATACCAAATCAAGCCCTCTCTCTCCCACTCCTGGGATTTTGCTGCCGGGCTCCCTCTCCCTGAGGCCCTAGAATTAATTCTATCACCTGAGGAGTAATTTGAATGTAGAATTCAGCAACATTTTGGTATTTTGCTGTATGTACATTTTATGTCCAGAGAAGAGCACTGGACCACAGAATAGGAACTCAACAGATAGCGGTTCACAAAGCTGTCTCCAGACCCAACAATGTGGTGAGACAACAACAGAGCTACTCCTTAAATACCAACACCAGCACTGGATACTGAAGGAGTAATACCAAAACTGCCAAGACTGAAACTTCATTGTTCCTCAACCTGGGTTTTATTTTTTTTTTGTCTTTCTTTTCTTCTTTTTCTTTTGTATTTTTTTTCCTTTTTTTCTTTTTTCTCATTCTCTCTAAGTGTTTGTTTAGTTTGCTGTTACTTAGTACACCATCTCTCCATGTTGATTTCTTTGTTTCTCTATTTTTTTTCTTTCTTTTCTTTCTTTTTCTTCTTGCTCTTTTTTCTAGATCTCATTACTTTTATGGTTGTAAGTTAGCTAATACTAAATTACACGCAGACCAGGGACAGAAACAACACCAAGTGGAATCATGGGAAGATGAAAAAGGGATGGAAACCATTCTCCCCCGAAAAATAAATTGGTACAGGATTAGAAGGGAAATGAAGAAAATGGATACCCAGTTCCAGATGCCAAGAAAACAAAGATAGAGTATCCAAAGGAACCCAAGGAAGCCCACAAGAACATCCTGAAAGAAAACCTGCAAGAAATCACTGAGAATTTCATGAGCTGTTACGAGACAAGGTCAACCATAATGTACAGGAGGCATTCAAGAAATTCCAAGACAATAAAAATAAAGAATATGAAGACACAAAAACACATGAGTGAACTCATAGGAGCCCTAAATAAATACTAAAGTGAAACCGAGAACACCATAAATAGAGAGATAAGTGAATTAAGAACAAAAATTGACAATATTAAAGAGGAAATGACCCATGATATAAAAAAACTCAGAAAAAAGAATGAAACAGAAATATAAAACACAATGGAAGGCCACTCCAGCAGTCTAGAACAAGTAGAAGGGAGAATCTCAGAACTTGAAGATGAAATGGAAATTAAAGGAAAAACCAAAGAACTATTACTTAAACTACTCAAAACCTGTGAAAGGAATATGCAAGCTCATGGACTTGATCAAAAGACCAAACCTGAGGATCATGGGCATTGAAGAAGAAGAAGAGGTGCAAGCAACAGGAATTTGTAATACAAGCAACAAAATAATAACAGAAAATTTCCCCAAATCTAGAGAAAACTACGCCCATTTCGGTACAGGAGGCCTCCAGAACACCAAACAGACAAAATAGAACTACCCCATGACATATTATCATTAAACAACAAGCACAGAGAATAGAGAAAGAATATTGAAGACTGTGAGAGAGAAAATACAAATAACATACACAGGTAAACCCATCAAAATCACAGCAGATTTCTCAACAGAAACACTGAAAGCAAGAAGAGCATGGAGAGAGGTATTCCAGCACTGAATGAAAATAACTTCAACCCCAGGATACTCTACCCAGCAAAACTATCATTCATAATAGATGGAGCAATAAAAGTCTTCCATGATAAGCAGAAGCTAAAGCAATATATAACCACCAAGCCACCACTACAAAAGATTCTTCAAAGAATCCTGCACATAGAAAATGATGGCATACAAAACCATGAAAGGACAGGCAAAAGCAAACCACAGGAGAAGAAAAGGCAAGAAAGTAGAGAGTAACATTGATTCAGCTGCAAACAATCAAACCCTTAAACAACAAAGACAACTAAATGACAGGAATCACCACATGCCTATCAATATTAACACTGAACATTAATGGGATTAAGTCCCCCATCAAAAGACACAGTTTGGGATTTTCCAAGATGGCGGCTAGAGGGAGGAAGCAGAAAGCATGTCTCCTAAGATGAAATCTTGGAGAGACACTGGAAAAACACCTTGCAGGCAAGGCCACCAAGAAGAGGCAAAACTTTGACCCCTCCACACCTCCAGCCTACGCAGAGCATCTCACTTAACATTGAACAGAGAAACCAGGAGGGCCCCCAGGCTGCCGCCAGACGCCTGAGCCCAGACGGCTTGGGAAGACCCAGACAAGGTGAGCTAAGCAATATGTGGTACTTCCACAGACAACCCTGGGCCACATCAGCATAGCCGCCTAGACAGACCGGCCCCCACCCGGGGAAAAAAGAGAAACTGAGTAATAAGCAATAAGAACAATAAAGACACATAGCAAAGAGGGTGGGGTGCCCTGAGCACCAAAGAGGGGGGGAGGAGAATCCCTCCCATAACTGTAAATAAACAAGCCAGGCCTGGCCGGAGAGGGCGGGAGTGCCCAGCAACCAGGGACAGGAAAGCTTGTGAGAGTGGAGAGGAGAGAAGGGAAGATTCACTTCCAAGATGAGCTGTAAACAAACACACTGGCCAGGAGGAACAGCAGCACCGCTAGAAATCAGGAGCGGGAAAAGCTTGTAAAAGTGGTGGTGGGAGGAAAATTCCACAGGAGAGGGGGAAGACCCACTTCCCACATGAGCTGTAAACAAACACACAGTCCAGAGAAAGTGGGTGCAGGGTCACCTCCCCCAGTGTGCTTGGAAAGGGGAAAGCTTGTAGCACCGGCTCATGCACAGGAGAACTCTGAGTAAACAAAGCCTGCAGGGCCAGGTGAGTGCTAAGCTCAACCCTGAGATCTGCATAAAACCTGCAGCAACAGCAGGCTGACAGTAGCAGGCAAGCAAGCCACAGCCGCAGATAGTCGTTCACAGAACTGTCTCCAGACTTTTTTTTTCACTCTCCCTACCTTTGATGAGAAAACAACCGACTTACACCTACATGCTGAAAAACTTACTGAAACGATACTGCATTTGAACTAGGGACACTTGGTGGGTTTTTTTTTTTCGTATGTTACGCCTTTGATGAGACAACTACAGAACAACATCTGAGGTACCATCTCCAGGAATGGAGGCTGAGGGACGAACACCAAAATTATTAAGACTGAAACTTCATTGCATTTGAAATTGGAGGTTTGTTGGTTTTTTTTTTAATTTTATTTATTTTTTAATTTTTTATATTTTATTTTATATTTTATTTTATATATATACATTTTTTCTTTCATTTACTTATTTTTTATTTTCATTCTTATCTTCATTCTTTTTATTTTTTATTTTCAATCCTCTCTCTGTCTCTCTAATGCCTTTTCAGCTTACTGTTGAATAGTACATTGTCTCTCCCTGTTTATATCTTTGAAACTTTGTTTCTTTGTTTTGCTATTTGTTTTCTTTTCTACTTGATTATTTGTTTGTCCCTTTTCCTTTAACTTCTTTGCTTTCCATCCCCTCTCACCCTTCCATTCTAAATATCACTACTGCTATTACAGCCAGAAAATACTTAATTGCACACAGTACAGGGACAATAACAAAACCAAGGGAGACGATGGGAAGACAGAAAAAACAGGGAAACCAGTTTCCCCACAGCAAAAAATTAGTATAGGAACCAGAAGGAAATGAAGAAAACAGATACTCAGATCCAGACTCCAACAAAATGAAGATAAACTATGCCAAAGAACCCAATGAAGCCCACAAGAATAATTTAAAAGAAGACATACTACAGGTACTCAATGAGAATTTTATAGAGATGATACTGGATAGGGTCAACCAAAATGTACAGGAGACACTCAAGAAATTCCAAGACAACAAAAATAGAGAATTTGAAAAAGCAAAAGAAGAAATAAGGAAACCATAGAAGCACTGTATAAACACCAAAGTGAAACAGAGAACACGATTAATAAACAGATAAATGAACTCAGGACAAAAATAGACAACATTAAAGAGGAAACCACCAAGGATATGGAAAACCTCAGAAAAAAGAATGAAACAAAATTGCAAAACAAAACGGAAGGCCAATCCAGAAGAATAGAACAAACAGAAGACAGAATCTCAGAACTCGAAGATGAAATGGTAATTAAAGGAAAAACTGAAGAACTATTAATTAAACAACTCAAGACCTGTGAAAAGAAAATGCTAGAACTCACCAACTCCATGAAAAGACCAAACTTGAGAATCATGGGCATCGAAGAAGAAGTGGTACAAGCAAAGGGAATGAGTAATATATTCAACAGAATAATAACAGAAAATTTCCCAAATCTAGAGAAAGATATTCCCATACAGATGCAAGAGGCCTCCAGAATACCAACAAACCAGATCAAAACAGAACTACCCCACGACATATCATCATAAAAACAACAAGTTCAGAAACTAGGGAAAGAATATTGAAGGCTGTAAGAGAGAAAAAACAAATAACATACAAAGATAAACCCATCAAAATCACAGCAGACTTCTCAACAGAAACATTAAATGCAAGAAGAGTGTGAGGTGAGATCTTCTGGGCACTGAATGAAAAGAACTTCAACCCCAGGATACTCTACCCAGCAAAACTATCATTGAAAATAGATGGAGCAATAAAAGTCTTCCATAATAAGCAGCAACTAAAACAATATGTGACCACAAAGCCACCACTACAAAAGATTCTTCAAGGGATTCTGCACACAGAAAGTGAAACCCAACATAACCATGAAAGGACAGGCAGCACTAAACTACAGGAAAAGAAAAAGCAAGAAAGTAGAGAGTAACCTCAACTTAGGTACACACAATCAAACCTTCAAACAACTAAGACAACTAAATGAAAGGAATCGCCACATACCTATCAGTATTAACGCTTAATGTTAACAGACTTAATTCACCCATCAAAAGGCACCGTTTGACGAAATGGATTAAAAAGGAAGATCCAACCCTCTTACACTGTTCGTGGGAATATAAACTAGTACAACCACTCTGGAAAAAAATTTGGAGGCTACTTAAAAAGCTAGACATCGATCTACCATTTGATCCAGCAATACCACTCTTGGGGATATACCCAAAAGACACAGGTTACTCCAGAGGCACCTGCACACCCATGTTTACTGCGGCACTATTCACGATAGCCAAGTTATGGAAACAGCCAAGATGCCCCACTACTGACGAATGGATGAAAAAAATGTGGTATCTATACACAATGGAATTTTATGCAGCCATGAAGAAGAACGAAATGTTATCATTCGCTGGTAAATGGATGGAATTGGAGAACATCATTCTGAGTGAGGTTAGCCGGGCCCAAAAGACCAAAAATCGTATGTTCTCCCTCATATGCGGTCATTAGATCAAGGGCAAACACAACAATGGGATTGGACTTTGAGCACATGATAACAGCGAGAGCACACAAGGGAGGGGTGAGGATAGGTAAGACACCTAAAAAATTACCTAGCATTTGTTGCCCTTAACACAGAGAAACTAAAGCAGATACCTTAAAAGCAACTGAGGCCAATAGGAAAAGGGGACCAGGAACTACAGAAAAGGTTAGATTAAAAAGAATTAACCTAGAAGGTAACACACACACACAGGAAATTAATATGACCCAACTTCCTGTATAGCTATCCTTATCTCAACCAGCAAAAACCCTTGTTCCTTCCTATTATTGCTTATACTCTCTCTTCAACAAAATTAGAGATAAGGGCAAAATAGTTTCTGCTGGGTATTGAGGGGGTGGGGGGGAGAGAGAGGGGGCAGAGTGGGTGGTAAGGGAGGGGGTGGGGACAGGGGGGAGAAATGACCCAAGCATTGTATGCACATGTGAATAATAAAACAATCATAAAAGGAAGATCCAACAATTTGTTGCTTACAGGAGACGCATCTCACTGACAGAAATAAGCATAGGCTTAGGATAAAAGGCTGGAAGAACATTTACCAAGCCAATGGCCCCCCAAAACAGGCAGGAGTAGCAATACTTATGTCTGACAAAGTAGACTTCAAACCTACATTGATCAAACAAGACAAAGAAGGACATTCCATACTAATAAAAGGAGAAATACACCAAAAGGAAATAACAATTATCAACCTATATGAACCCAACGTCAAGGCACATAATTTCATCAAACATACTCTGAAGGACCTCAAAACATATATAAACTTCAACACAGAGGTAGTGGGAGATTTAATACCCCCTATCACCAATAGATAGGTCATCCAAACAAAAAAATCAATACAGAAATCTTACATCTAAATCACACCATAGATCAAATGGACTTAGACAAGGTCTACAGAATATTTCATCCAACTTCTGCACAATATTCTTCACAGCAGCCCATGGAACCTTCTCCAAAATTGATCACATCTTAGGGCAAAAAAGCAAGCTGCAGCAAATATAAGAAAATAGAAATAATACCATGCATTCTATCTGATTATGATGCATTAAAACTAGAAATAAACAACAAAAACAACAGTAAAAAAACCTACAATCAGTTGGAAGCTGAACAACACATTGCTCAATGATCAATGGGTTATTCATGAAATAAAAGAGGAAATTGGGTTCCTGGAAGTTAATGAAAATGAAAACAGGACCTACCGAAACCTATGGGACACTGTAAAGGCAGTCCTGAGAGGAAAGCTTATAGCCATATGTGCATATATTAAAAGGACAGAAAGATCTCAAATCAATAACCTA
Source organism: Castor canadensis (assembly GCF_047511655.1). Lineage (NCBI taxonomy): Eukaryota > Metazoa > Chordata > Mammalia > Rodentia > Castoridae > Castor > Castor canadensis. The sequence goes on from NC_133398.1 coordinate 64,547,469, forward strand.
ATGCTACATCTCAAAATCCTAGAAAAACAAGAACAAGCAAATCCCAAAACAAACAGAAGGAGAGGAAAAATAAAAATAGTAGCTGAAATCAATGGAATAGAAACAAAAAAAAATACAAAGAACCAATGAAACAAAAAGTTTGTTTGTTGAAAAAATAAACAAGATGGACAGACCCCCGGCAAAAACCAAATCAATAAAATCAGAATTGCAAAAGAGGAGATAATAACAAACACCATGGAAATCATCAGAGACTAATTTGAGAACTTATATTAAATAAATTTGAAAATCTTGAAGAAATGGACAGATTTCTAGATACTTATGATCATCCAAAACTGAACCAAGAGGACGTTAAACACCTGAATAGATCTATAACACAAAATGAAATTGAAGCAGCAATCAAGAGTCTCCCAAAAAAGAAAAGTCCAGGAACTGGTGAATTCTCTGCTGAATTCTATCAGACCTTTAAAGAACTGTTCCATAAACTGTTCCTTAAACTGTTGCATGAAATAGAAAGGGAAGGAAAACTGCCTAACACATTTTATGAAGCCAGTATTACACTTATCCCAAAACCAGGCAAAGACAACTCCAAAAAGTAGAACTACAGACCAATCTCCTTAATGATCACTGATGTAAAAATCCTCAATAAAATAATGGCAACCCAAATTCAACAACACATCAAAAAGATCATTCAAATGACCAAGTAGACTTCATCCCAGGAATGCAGGGGTGGTTCAACATACGAAAATCAATACACGTAATAAACCACATTAACAGAAGCAAAGACAAAAACCACTTGATCATCTCAATAGATGCAGAAAAAGCCTTTGATAAGATCCAACACCATTTCATGATAAAAGCTCTAAGAAAACTAGGAATAGAAGGAAAGTACCTCAACATTATAAAAGCGATATATTACTAACCGACAGCCAGCGTTATACTTAATGGGGAAAAACTGAAACCATTCCCTCTAAAATCAGGAACCAGACAAGGATGCCCACTATCTCCACCCCTATTCAACATAGTACTGGAATTCCTAGCCAGAGCAATTAGGCAAGAAGAAGGAATAAAAGGAATACAAATAGGTAAAGAAACTGTCAAAATACCCTTATGTGCAGATGATATGATCCTATACCTCAAAGACCCAAAAAATTCTACTCAAAAGCTTCTAGACACCATCAACAGCTATAGCAAGGTAGCAAGATATAAAATCAACATAGAAAAATCATTATCATTTCTATACACTAATAACTGAGAAAGAATATATGAAAACAATTCTATTTACAATAGCCTGAAAAAAATCAAATACCTATAGTAAACTAAACAAAGGATATGAATGACCTCTACAAGGAAAACTATAAACTCCTGAAGAAAGAGATTGAGGAAGACTATAGAAAGTGGAGAGGTCTCAATGCTCATGGATTGGTAGAATCAACATAATAAAAATGGCTACACTCCCAAAAGCAATCTACATGTTTAATGTAATTCCCATCAAAATCCCAATGACATTCATCACAGAGATTGAAAATCTACCCTAAAATTCATTTAGAAACACAAGACACCACGAATAGCCAAGGCAATAGTCTGCAAAAAGAACAATGCTGGAGGTATCACAATACCTGACTTCAAACTATATTACAAAGCAATAGCAATAAAAACAGCATGGTACTGGAACAAAAACAGACATGAAGACCAGTGGAACAGAAGAGAGGACCCAGATATGAAGCCACACAACTATAACCAACTTGTCTTTGACAAAGGTGCTAAAAATATATGATGGAGAAATAGCAGCCTCTTCAACAAAAACTGCTGGGAAAACTGGTTAACAGTCTGCAAAAAACTGAAACTAGATCCATGTTTATCACTCTATGCCAGTATTAATTCAAAATGGATCAAGGATCTTAATATCAGACCCCAAATTCTAAAGTTGGTACAGGAAAGAGTAGGAAATGCTTTGGAACTAATAGGTATAGGGACTTTCTCAATGGAACCGCAGCAGCTCAGCAAATAAGAGATAGCATAGATAAATGGGATTTCATAAAACCTTCTGTTCAACAAAAGAAATGGTCTCTAAACTGAAGAGAACACCCAGAGTGGGAGAAAATATTTGCCAGCTACACAGCAGACAAAGGACTGATAACAAGAATACATAGGGAACTCAAAAAACTAAACTCTCCCAAAATTAATGAACCAATAAAGAAATGGGCAAGTGAACTAAACAGAAATTTCTCAAAAGAAGAAATTCAAATGGCCAAAAAACACATGAAAAAATGCTCACCATCTCTAGCCACTAAGGAAATGCAAATCAAAACCACACTAAGATTCCACCTAACCCCTGTTAGAATAGCCATCATTAGCAACACCACCAACAGGTGTTAGCAAGGATGTGGGGGAAAAGGAACACTTATACACTGCTGGTGGGAATGCAAACTAGTACAACCACTCTGGAAAAAAATTTGGAGGCTTCTTAAAAATCTAAACATAGATCTGCCATATGATCCAGCAATACCACTCTTGGGGATATACCCAAAAGAATGTGACTCAGGTTACTCCAGAGGCACCTGCACACCCATGTTTATTGCAGCACTATTCACAATAGCCAAGTTATGGAAACAATCAAGATGCCCCACTATCTATGAATGGATCAAGAACATGTGGTATTTATACACAATGGAATACTACTCAACCATGAAGAAGAATGAAATCTTATCATTTGCAGGTAAATGGATGGAATTGGAGAACATCTTTCTGAGTGAGGTTAGCCTGGCCCAAAAGACCAAAAATCGTATGTTCTACCTCATATGTGGACATTAGATCAAGGGCAAACACAACAAGGAGACTGGAATTTGATCACATGATGAGCGAGACCACACAAGGGATATATGCGGATAGGCAAGAAACCCAAAGAAAAAACAAGATAGTGTTTGATGTCCTCGACACAAAGGAACTAATGCAGAAACTTTAAAGCTACAGAGGCCAATAGGAGAAGGTGAACAGAAACTACAGAAAAGATTAGTTTGAGAAGAATTAATTTAGAATGTAACACATATGTACAGGAAAGCAATGCAAGTCAACTACCTGTATAGCTATCCGTATCTCAACTAGCAAAAACCCTTGTTCCTTCCTTTTATTGCTTATACTCTGTCTTCAACAAAATTAGAGATAAGGGCAAAATAGCTTCTGCCTGGTAGTGAGGGGGTGGGGGGGAGAGGGAGGGGGTAGGGGGGTGGTAAGGAAGGGGGGGGGAGAAATGACCCAAACATTATATGCACACATGAATAAAAGAAATAAAAAATTATTTTAAAAAGAGACTCCCAAAAAAGAAAAGTCCAGGACCTGACAGATTCTCTGCTGAATTCTATCAGACCTTTAAAGAAGAATTGACACCAAGGAAAACTGCCAAACACATTTCATGAAGCCAGTATCACACTCATCCCAAAACCAGACAAAGACACCTCCAAAAAGGAGAACTATAGGCCAATCTCCTTAATGATCACTGATGCAAAAAACCTCAATAAAATAATGGCAAACCGAACTCAACAACACATCAGAAAGATCATTCACCACAACCAAGTCGGCTTCATCCCAGGAATGCAGGGGTGGTTCAACATATGCAAATCTATAAATGTAATGCAGCACATTAATAGAACCAAAGACAAAAACCACTTGATCATCTCAATAGATGCAGAAAAAGCCTTCGACAAGATCCAACACCACTTCATGATAAATGCTCTAAGAAAATTAGGAATAGAAGGAAAGTATCTCAACCTTATAAAAGGTATATATGACAAACCTACAGCCAACATCATACTTAATGGTGAAAAACTGAAACCATTCCCTCTAAAATCAGGAATGAGACAAGGGTGTCCACTATCCCCATTCCTATTCAACACGGTCCTGGAATTCCTAGCCAGAGCAATTAGGCAAGAAGAAGAAATAAAAGGAATACAAATAGGTAAAGAAACTGTCAAAATATCCCTATTTGCAGATGATATGATCCTATACCTCAAAGACCCAAAAAACTCTACCCAAATACTCCTAGACACTATTAACAGCTACAGCAAGTTCTCAGGATACAAAATCAACTTACAAAAATCATTAGCTTTTCTATACACCAATAATGAGCAAACTGAGAAAGAATATATGGAAACAATTCCATTTACAATAGCCTCAAAAAACATCGAATACCTAGGTGTAAACTTAAGAAAAGATGTGAACGACCTCTACAAGGAAAACTATAAACTTCTGAAGAAAGAGATCGAGGAAGACTATAGAAAGTGGAAAGATCTCCCGTGCTCATGGATTGGTAGAATCAACATAGTAAAAATATCTTCTATACTCCCAAAAGTAGTCTACATGTTTAATGCAATTCCCATCAAAATCCCAATGACATTCATCACAGAGATTGAAAAATCTACCCTAAAATTCATTTGGAAACACAAGAGACCACGAATAGCCAAGGCAATACTCTGCAAAAAGAACAATGCTGGAGGTATCACAATACCTTACTTCAAACTATATTACAAAGCAATAGCAATAAAAAAAGCATGGTACTGGAACAAAAACAGACATGAAGACCAGTGGAACAGAATAGAGGACCCAGATATGAATCCACACAACTATGACCAACTTATCTTTGACAAAGGTGCTAAACATACACAATGGAGAAAAGACAGCCTCTTCAACAAATATTGCTAGGAAAAGTGGTTATCTGCCGTCAGAAAACTGAAACTAGATCCATGTTTATCACCCTGTACTAGTATCAACTCAAAATGTATCAAGGACCTTAATATCAGACCCCAAACTCTAAAGCTGGTACAGGAAAGAGTAGGAAACACCTGGGAAGTAATAGGTATAGGCAAGGACTTCCTCAATAGAACCCCAGCTGCTCAGCAAATAAGAGATAGCATAGATAAATGGGACTTCATAAAACTAAAAAGCTTCTGTTCAACAAAATAAATGGTATGTAAACTGAAAAGCCCACTCACAGAGTGGGAGAAAATATTTGACAGCTATACATCAAAGGACTGATAAATAGAATATACAGGAAAAACAAAAAACTAAACTTTCCCAAAATTAATGAACCAATAAAGAAATAGGCAAGAACTTTCTCAAAAGAGGAAATTCAAATGGCCAAAACACACATGAAAAAATGCTCACCATCTCTAGCCACTAAAGAAATGCAAATCAAAACCACACTAAGATTCCACCTAATCCCTGTTAGAATAGTCATCATTAAAAACACCACTAATAACAAGTGTTGGTGAGGATGTGGGGAAAAAGGAACCCTTATATACTGCTGGTGGGAACGCAAGCTGGTGCAAGCACTCTGGAAAAAAATTTGAAGGCTTCTTAAAAATCTAAACATAGATCTGCCATATGATCCAGCAATCCCACTCCTGGGGATATACCCAACGGAATGCAACTCAGGTTACTACAGAGGCACCTGCACACCCATGTTTATAGCAGCACTATTCACAATAGCCAAGTTATGGAAATAACCAAGATGCCCCACTACTGATGAATGGATCAAGATAATGTGGTACTTGTACATGATGGAATTTTACTCGGCCATGAAGAAGAATGCAATAAATGGATGGAATTGGAGAACATCATTCTGAGCAAGGTTAGCCAGGCTCAGAAGACCAAAAATCCTATGTTCTCCCTCATATGCAGACTTTAGGTCTAGGCCAAATATAGCAATGTGGTTGGACCTGGGTCAAGATAAGGCACATACAGGAGATATGGGAATAGGTAGGAAACCTAAAACATGAAAGCGTTTGATGTCCCCACTCCAGAGGAACTAATACAGAAACCTTAAACAACAGAGGTTAACATGAGTAGGAGATCAGGAGCCAGTGGAATGGTCAGTTAGAGATGAATCAACTTGGTACAGATGTAACACACTTGTACATGGAAGCAATGCTAGGACTCTCTCTGTATAGCTATCCTTAACTCAACTAGCAAAAACGCTATCTTTCTTATTATTGCTTATGTCTACTCTTCAACAAAATTAGACATAAGGGCAGAACAGATTCTGCCTGGAAGTGAGGGGGGTGGGGGGAGAGGTTGGGGGAGAAGGGCGGGGGGGAGAAATGACCCAAACAATGTATGCACATATGAATAAATGAATAAAAAAAGGAAATATCAAATTAAAAATGCCCATCCAACATTACTGTGTTATTATTCTCCTTGCCTCTTTTATTTTAGGAGAGCTAATCTCTCTACTACCCTCCACTATATGAACTTGCATTATAAGGGAAAATGTACTAAAAGATCATTAAGGTAACTTGAATCTCTACCTCTAAGCTTTTCTCTCCTAACTACCTTACATACCCTCCAACAAATGCTCAAGGAAGTAAAAATGCCTAACAAATTGTTTGAAGCTAAACACATCTACCAATCTATGGCCCACAAAATGGTCTACAAACAACTTTATAGATACAAGTAACCCCAGGTTTTATACTTTCTCAGCAAAACCCTGGGCAGACAGGAAGACAATTATTATAGCCAAAAACCTCTTTATAGCTCACATAAATCTAAATCCATCAAATCACAAAAAGAATGCTCTTCAAAAGAGAATTCTCCAGTAGTTTTGCCACTAACTTTCTAGAATCTTTAAGCAAAACATGTGTGTGTGTGTGTGTGTGTGTGTGTGTGTGTGTGCATGCATAATGTCCAAATTTGAAACTATAAAAGCAAATGAACATTAAACAAGTAACTTGCCAAGACTTGGGCTCTCCAAAGTGAAGATAGTTAATGCTGTAAAGGTCCATGTCCTCAGTGTGCCACGCGAATGTGGTTTTCCACATGCCAAAATAGAGATAAGGGGTATTCACACCCTCAATAGAAATACCGCACTCTTCTTCAACCACATCCAGGACTGTATTTAGATGAGCTATGTTCCATTCATTCACACCCTAGAGCCAGAAGAGGGAGAGAAAGAAAGAGAAATCAAATGTTAATAAACTTAAAAAGATCACATTTACTTATGAAATCACCATCTGCCAATTATTATATCGTATATTGTAATTCATCGAAAAAATGAAAAATAAAGCAATTATTATTCAAGAGCTACATTCATAAATCCATTTTAATTAATTCAAGATTACTACCAAAGCAATGTGTTTCTATGTAACAACTGGTATAAAATTTTACCAAATAACTTCCTGATTCCAAATGGAAAGGAAAGTTAAGGCCCCACTGTCCACTTACAAAAAATTCACTAACTCAAAGCAGATGAACTGGTATGTGATTTCCATTTTTTGTTTTGAGTTTTCTTATTTTTTTGCACGATGGTTTAGAGATCATATGCAATATCAAACACCATTATAAGAAACCAACACATAGGCTATGAGAGTGGCACAAGTGATAAGAGCGTGCCTGGCAAGCATGAGGCCCTGAGTTCAAACTCCAGTGCCAAGCCCTACCCCCAAAAAAAGAAAACAGCACATCCATTTCAATTGTAGTGATACATCATTTCATAAAAATTCCACTCTAGATACTGGGAAAACGCTTGACACTGTTCTAAACCACAGATCATTGTTTTTGCAGTGATCCTTCAACTAAATGTTAATCTCCTACATTGACAGGAAAATCTAAGCACATAATTACTACTAAACATAACTCATCTAAAACTCTGGTAAAGTTGCTGGACTACTGTACTTTTACATAACCCCACATAGCTAGTAACAGGAAGGAGAGAGATTAGAATCACTGGTAAAAAAAGATTAAAGTGATGGGAAGAGATTCTGGTTTTATTAGAACTTACCAACCAAATACTAATTCACTGTAGTGCACAACTGCCTAGAAATTTTCACAAACTATTATTTTTCCCATATGCTTTTCTCAAGATCAAAGTCTAAATATCCTAGATTGGGCACTTTCCTATGCAATCATGGGAAAACTACAATGCCTTTAAATCCATTTCAACCTCCACAGGGTCTAGTACAGAGGGGCATTAAATTCTCTTATATGCACTGAAAAGGCCCACTCCAGTAACTGTGCCAGTGACTTCAAGTATGAGCCCTGCTATTATTTCCTTATATACTACAAGCTGAATTTTAGGGTTGTTCTGTTTTCATTTTTGGTCTTTAAATGATTCTTTAATCTGTATGCTAATCTTCCTCAAGTTTTGGGTTAGGAAAATTATTGATGGAGCAATAAATGAAGAAAAGGACATAATTTAATCCCTAAAATCCCCCTAAGTAACCATTCCATCTTTAACTTAAGCCCTACACTGAGATGTCTGTTGTTTGGATATTGAGCAAAGTAGATGTCCTTTAAGCAAAGATCCAAGGTTCCAACTTAAGATACCTCATAACAGTTCAATAGAACTATGTAAAATATTTTATCTCTATTTATAGTGATGCAATCTCTTAACTCTAGTCCAATCAGACTTCAGTCCAATCACTCTAATAATAGAGTCCTATTTAAAAGTCATTACAGAAGCAATGAATCTGAAGAAATAAATGAGCACCATAATACAGAAACCATTTTTAAACTGGATGAGCTTGCAAATTTATGAACAAACTATTTTACTGAAATTCCTACTTATGAAAACATGTAAGGTTTATTTCTAACTGATACTGTCTTTCAAAAGTAATCAAGGCTGAATCCCTGGAAATCCTGGACCTGTGGGTCTAAGAAGAGGAGGGTAAGGAACAAAAATCAGGGAGCACTACTGAGATTCTAGACTTTCTTCATGAAACCATGAGGGTTATAGCATTCTCTGAAAGATGCTCAGACTGCTAAAAAAGCTAATGAACACAAAATCTTTGGAAAATAAAACTTCCAAACTCTTAAAGCCAAAGTAATAAACACCCTACTATTTTCTGGAAATTTTTACTAGAAAGCCTCCCAAAACAACTGTCACACATGTGAGAAATGACCCAAAAAAAGCCCTTTGAGGTTCAGTAGTGAAGCTCTACCCAATGATGAACAAAAAAACACATCTGCAGCAATTGCTTTTGCTAAAGTAAAATGATATAATTTCCATTAAAGAGTTGTGCAAATATTTTAAATGACCAAAATTAAGAGAGACAGAAATCTCATCACTTCAAAATTCTTTCTCCAATTTTTGTCCCTACTACTAACTGACTTGGTTGTCCTCAAGGACCAGCTCCAGACAGGTTCTACTGAAAAGTTCTGGACTTCTCTCACACATGTAGATGAGTACACCTGGCTTCTCATCCAGGTGAAGTATGATACCATGTAACACCTCTTTGATACTACAGATCCATGTACAGTACACATACTCAACCAGTCCTATAAAACAGATAATATTATGCCCAAAAAAACAAATGAAGAAACAAATACCACAGGCCAGAAATAGGCAATAATGATCAACCTATGTGACTCATTTTTAAACTTGATGCTTCCAATTCTGATCCTTTAAAAAATACTACATATCATCATCTTCTCTCAGCATCAGAGATCAAGAAAGCAAGGAGCTAAAATTTAGGAGCAGCAAACCAGAAACCATGTTCTTCCCACCCAGGGGTACCATCATCATATATAAACACTGGCAAAGAGTATACATGCTGTTTCACTTCAGGACTGGTAATAGAACTGATTTCATTTTTAAAAATCTCCAGAAGTCCCTAGCTACAAACAACTCCACAGTGATGGTCAGAATTGTCAAGTTTTGAGTTAGGAAAATTATGTCAAAATTAAATTTCCAAAGAAAGTCTGCACACCAGCCTAAGCCCACAGATGGAAGACTGTCCCCACACTCTGTGCCCTCTAACAAAGCTCTTCTACACATTATTTAACAGGTGCTTGGGCTATATTTACAACCCCTCTGACCTCCAGTGGCAGACATTTTTTCCCCACTCCTAGCTCTTCACTTTACCTTGCTAGAATTGCAGGCCTGCCTGCCCTGTGTACCCTGCATCTGTTTTCTGAAATCACTCACCATTGGACAATGATTTGTACACATATGTGTAACTGAAAACTTTATTTTTTTTATTGTTTTATTATTCATATGTGCATATAATGCTTGGGTCATGTCTCCCCCCTGCCCCCACCCCCTCCCTTACCACCCACTCCGCCCCCTCCCTCTTCCCCCCACCCCCTCAATACCCAGCAGAAACTATTTTGCCCTTATCTCTAATTTTGTGTAACTAAAAACTTTAAATCAGGGATGTTTTCTTTCAATCATTGGATGGTCCACCTATCAGGAATCAAATGACAATTAAAAGAACTCCTAAATCTTCGATATCACAACTACAGTAAGGAGCTGCACAAGCATCAGGTCAGTCTGGATGCCCTCTACAATGACTGTAATCAGTCACCAGAAGACTGAGGAACAACATTGCAGCACCTGCCATGTTAGAAACTTTACCACACAATGAGCCATTTCTACCAAATACACAGGAATAGAGGAAACTTCATTCTAGCCCAATTTTTTTTCCAAAAATATTTCGAATTTAACATTAGTCCTACTAGATGCAGTGGTCAAAAACCCTTGGCCTCCTTTGCTCTTCCTCTTACACAGTCATAGTGCCCCAAAGATATAGGAAGCCTATTTAACTTTGAATAATTCTACATTTCCCAAAAATTATTTGATGATAGGCACTTGTTTATATAATACACTTACATCCTATAAAACAATACTGTGTGGGGCAATATATTATAGGAAGTGCTAAAGGTATACCATTTCCTGAATGTCTTAGCCCAAATATAACTCAGTAGTAAACAAAAAATAATTCTGAACCACATTAGGGATGGCAATTCAGGACCCTGGGTGTATGAGGAGGTTGCTCACATCTATCATCATAACACACATGTATAATTTGGTTGTGTCACTGTTACAGACTGAAAATGAAATGTTCCCCACAGGCTCAGGTGAAGTGGTCCTCACCTGGTGATGCTGTATTGAGAGGTTGTGGAATAACTTGTAGCATAACTTTAATAGTTATAGCTCCATTTGTTGTGTGTGTGTGATACTGGAGTATGAATTCAGGGCCTTGTGTACTTGCTAGGTAGGCACTGCCACTTGAACCATGCCTGTAGCCTCTCATTCAATTCTTTAAACTGTATTTTAGGGCTGGTGGAATGGCTCAAGTGGTATAGCGCCTGCCCAGAAATTCAGAGACCCTGAGTTCAAACCCCAATACCACAAAAAACTGTATTGTGCTGCATTATAACACACTATCATAAAATCATTGTGTCTTTTATGGCAGATCCTGCCTAAGTACTCAATATCTATTGTCACCTTTTTTACTAACAGACTCTAACTGAAAAATGACTATGACAGTAATATTATCCTACAAAAAGTAAAGTGGAAGCCACTTAGATTCAGAATGGTACCAAAGTATGGATTTTACTTGAGCCTTTTCTTAAAACTGGGGAATTCCCAATGTAGACAAGGAATATACCCATCTTTCCCAATTCCACCACAGAGCTCTATGTAATTTTTGCTTGTGTTTCTCCCAGTTGTTTGTTTTTACCATCTTGCTTCACTTTTCTACAGCTGCTATTTCTCAGTAAAAACAATTTTAGATTTAACACATTATTTTAACACCTGGCAAAGGGCTGATACTCTTGAATTTCCCTTTTATTCTTCACAAAAGAAAACCACCTAAGTTATATCCAGTGGTCTCATTTTTATTTAGCCTATAACATCCTGGATCATACACATAGGCTCAACTATCATTTCTTCAATGAAAAACAGAAAACAATTATTTTCCTGAAATTTAAACTATATCTTTCCGCTATAGAAAACTTGGGAAATAAGTTTTAAGAAATCAAAGTTATAAACTTATAAACTAGAGAAAAAACATTTTATTATTTTAGTGATACTCTTCCCTAAAAAAAATTGAAGTAGTTTGTAATTAGCAACAGACGACTGGATTCATAGCTCTAACTCTGCTACAGTGACCCCCATAAGCCTCCTGACAGGTGAAGCCCAGGCCAGGAACCTGGTGTCCAGAAAATGCTCAGTGTAAGCATTTCAAGACCTTAGGAATATATTTTACATAGTCATCCTGGTTTATTCACTCACCATTATATTATAAACATTTTCCTTTGTGACATATAAGTTGTTTTGCATTTTTGTTGTAATTTTTTAAAAAACACTGAAAAATCATTTTAGTGCAGATACACTGGTTCCTATTTCTGGTCATTTTTTTTCTTTTTTTCTTTTATTATGTGCATACATTGTTTGGGTCATTTCTCCATCTGGTCATTTTTAAAATAGATTATAGAAGCTAAAGTTGTAGATGAATCTGTCCACTCTATTTTTAAATTCACCCTCAAAAGCCATTAGCTATCTTAAACAAACAAAGTAACTTTTTTTTTACAAAACTGGAGAATAGAAGGGCAGAACAGGTCTCCTCTGGAGGGTTGGTACCAGTGAAGGGAAATGATGTGGGGAAAGGTTGTGGGAGGGTCAATATGGTACGAATACTGTGTACATGTATATGTAAATGGAAAACTGAGATCTGTTGAAACTATTCCGGGAATAGGGTACAGGAATAAAGGAGAATGATGGAGGGGGTGAATTCTACTATGATACATTTAATATATTGTAAAAACATTTGTAAGTGCCACAATGTAACCCCCAGCACAAGAAAAAAATTAAAAATTAATTTAAAAAACCATAATAAACAGCACATAGTTCCTTATATATATGTATAATTTTATGTATCAATTAAAAATAATTTTAGGACTGGTGGAGTGGCTCAAGAGGCCCTGAGTTCAAACCCCAGTACCACAAAAAAATAATAACAGTAATAATTTAAAGAATCATAATAAATATGGGGAATGATACGCCTACACAGGAGATGGAGTTCAAAGTCCTTGGTAAACCTATAGGTGAGATGGGATTTAGAGGAAGCTCCCTTCTGACCAGTGAAGACCTCCAGACACTAAACCAAGAGAGACAGATCTCCAGAGTATCTAACACAAAGCTCTAACCATTCTTCCTATGATCATCTAAGAGTAGATTGAGAACAGGAAAAGGGTCTCCCAGCTCAGTGACTAAAAAGGGTCATCTCAGTCTCAGTCTGAAGTGTCTCATCTATAAATGTGTTGATGACATCAGATGATCTCTAAGATTCCTTCCACCTAAAATCAGTAATTTTATGGTTAACAATTAAATACAGCATTAACACTGATTTATCACCTCTAGGTTTCACATTTCTTCCCCTTCAGTAATTCTCCATTTCCCTACCACTTCTCCACAGAAACCTACCCTCTAAAGTGTGCTGCCCCCTTCCTGCAGGCACAGACAGTATCCATCATTCTGCTCACACAGCCACAGTGGACTGTACCAGTCCCCAGAAATCTTAACCTCTTTAGATTCCTACTGTGCATAGTATTCATACCAACCATGGCGCTCATCTGCTCATTCCTTAGGCAGCCACTCATGACTCTCAGCTAAAGAGCAAACACCTTGCATTGGCATCAGCTACCATTCCTACATTCCTCATGTCCCTGCTGACCCCTGGTACTGCACACAGATTTGGTGGTTTACCAAGTTAGCACTTTATCAAGCATTCAAGTATATTTCAGTTGAGAAATTTAAGAGTTGACAGATAAAAGGAAAAATGGCTAATTCTACTCACATCCTATATAGCCCAATTTCCATTTATACCATTATGTCTGCCTGGACATTCCGAGGTCAATAGCTCCTTGCAGGGAGTGTCTGCCCAATGTGCTCTGGGGCATATACTCTGCAGAAATTCTTCCACAGACAGACTGATGCTCCCCATGGTGACTCCACCAAACACACTCAAGGCACAGTCATGTACAGTGACATCACCCAGTGTCTTGGTTCTAACTGTTCTTCTCTGAATCTCCAGCTCTGCTGCCCTTACAGCACCCCTCTGAACACTCAGCTGTGAGAAGTGACAGAACATTCTCAATGCAATGTAATCAGTACTACCATCACGTCCCCTGCCATGATCTGGGGCCATGCAGAGTAAGACTTCATTCACCCTAGAGCAGCTGTAACGTGTTAGCAGCTGTGTATAGGTTAACTAGAAGGCTTACTGCATAGAACTAAAACCTGAATGTCACAATCCCACAGACCAACAGCTCTCCCTGCGCCAAAACATGTTTTCATGATTATATGTTTGCCTTGCCTATGAAATTTAGACAGTTCTACCTTCAATTTTTTTAATTCTGGATAAATGATACCTTGATATGACCAAAATATAAAATGGAAAGGAACTCTCACAACTCGGTTTAAACTTTTTGTCATTTGGAAACCAACAGCTTTAGATAATTTGTTGTCCAAGAGCACCATCTGGTGGATGAAGGTATTTAAGCTATTCTATTGTGGGAAAGGGAAGATCAAGGGATGTCATTTATAGGCTTAAATGCGAGAGAATGAAATCTCTCTGTGAAAGGATTTTCATGTCTCAGAAAAGAAACTTCTTATAAAGGGGCTCTTTGTTTGGATTTGGGGGTTATTATTTGTTTTTGAGACAGGGTCTCACTGTGCAGCTCAGGCTGGCCTCAAACTCAAGATCTTTTGCCTTAGCCTCCTAAATGGATTATAGACATGTACAATCACATCCAGCTTAGAGGGGCTCTCAATTTTGACAAAATTCTAATTCAAAATAAATTACTCACAAAAATTAACTGTGAAAGAATTTAGTTTGCTGGGGTGGGTGAGGTAAGCCTATAATCCCAGCACTCAGCAGGAGGATGGCAAATTCAAGGTCAGTCTGAGCTACATAGTGAGACCAAACACCAGACCGGAGGTGTGGTTCAAGCAGTAGAATGTCTGCTTTTCAAGTGCAAAGCCCTGAGTTCAGATCTCAGTCCCACCAAAAAATTTTTTAAAAGAAAATAAATGAAAAAGAATTTAGTTTGCCTTCTTGAAGAAATGTTCCTAATCATAAAACATGTTCCAACTGGAACTTCAGAGAGTAAATTCAACCTCTTCCCTTTACAAAGACTCTAAGGCAGAGATGTTCCGACAGTGATTATGAAAGTAAATAGGTCAAATATTCTGTGCTATTTAACATAGCCTGCTATTTCAAGAGGCTATGGGAAAAACATAATGGGTCTATCAGTGTCTGTGGCCAGTTGCCACTCTCAGGTTAGCAGTAATCTGGTTGCCCTGCTATGTACTATGACATACCCCACACTGACTGACATAGACCAAGAACTGAAACACCCTTCCTGCCTCCACCACCTGCCTATCTTCTTCTTCATGGTAAAGGTACCTACCTACTCTCCTCTGCCCGTTAAAACCATCCTACCAATGAAAACAATAAAACTAAGATCAACTTCAAATGTTTCTGGTGAAGAACAGCTATCCTCATCGGAAAGCACTCATGTTCAAATGAGAGTAGGAAAAGGCATGCCCTGACTACATTCATTATACCATGTATATTTAAAAATAATTATAGAGATAGGTAGAAAAAAAAAAAACACTGGGGACAGTTGTCAAAAGAGCTGTCTCAGAATGCCAGCATATGTAATTTCAATTGCCCTTCTCATAACATACTTTCCAATTTTTAACTACTTAGTATTACATTAACAAAAAGGTACATTGTATGTACATACAAATAAAAAAAAAAAACAAAAAGGTAGCATAATGCCAGTGGCTGTGATGCTAGCTACTTGGGAGGATGAGATCAGGATTGAGTTTCAAGGCCAGCGGGGCAAATACTTTGGGAGAAAGCACCTCCGAGAACAAACAGAGCAAATGGACTGCAAGCATGAGTCAAGAGGCAGAGTGCCTGCTCTGCAAGCACGAACCTCTGAGTTCCAACTCAAATCCCACAAGATGTACATATTTATAGTTAAACAATAAAGAAAACAAAATGAAAAATAATGGAAGAAGGCCTCACTCACACATGTTCCCAGTCTAAACACAGAAAGGAAAAATGTCCCCCAGTCTCAAAGAATATATAAGATAAGGCAATTATATTTTCATCTTAAGATTTTCCAGGGGGTTGGGTGTGTGGCTCAAGTGGTAGAGTACTCTACCTAGAGGCCCTTAGTTCAAACCTTGGTACCACAAAAACAAAAAATTTTTGCCATGGCATTTTCTTCTGGCAGCACTGGGATTTGAACTTAAGGCCTCACGCTTGATAGACAGGCGCTCTAATCACTTGAGCCACTCGCCCCAGTCCATTTTTGTGTTGGGTATTTTCCAGATGGAGCTCCTGAACTATTTACCCAAGCTAGCCTCAAACTGTGATCCTCCTCATTTCTGTCTGCTGGGTCTCTAGGATTACAGACAAGAGCCACCGAGGCCCAGCCACAGTATTTTTTGAACTGTTTTGAATTTTCTCTCATTTGTACATTAATAAATCCCTAAAGATAAAAAGCAACAAGCTAACAAACCAGTACTAATGGAAAATCTTGGAAATAAAATTTCTTTGAAATACTGTATATATTTTTGAGATGCAGAGACACAAGTTCACATGCTAGGCCTGTTTTCTCCTTGTAAAATTTTTCCTGATTTATATGATGGAGGAGGAGAAGGAAAAGAAGGGGAAACACTACAGCCTGGCTCCAGGCTATTTTCCCATTGCTATGCATTCATACACACAGGCCATGATATTAACATGTTCCAGTCTTCTCAACATAGCTGTGCTGTTCCTGGAATGCTTCACTATTAATTGAGCCAACACAGTATTTTGGAATAGGCACTTGCAGTGTAGGAGAACTCTGGTACCGGGCTGGAATGAGACAGAGTGGTGAATATGCTCAGAGGAGCACCATCATTCAAGGAAGGAGCCAATCTTCAAAGCAAGGATAAAATGATCTGACAGATCCAACAACAGTGAGAGATAGCACAAGCTAAAGATCATGGATAAGGCAGCTGCCCCTCACAGTGAGAACTGCAGAAAACTCATGAAAGATGGTTATTTGTAAAGGAAATTGTCCATCTTGATGAAATGCCATCCCATAGGTTTTATTTCAGAGGAAAGAGGTACCTGGATGTTTAGCATGCAAAGAAGGCTGAGTAGCCTGTGGAAACTCTGAAAATGAAGATAAGCTAAAGTTGTTGGTGCAAAATACCAGGTCAAAGGGGCCATTGAAGACTGCGCTGCCTGATATATGAGGCATTCAAATCAGAAAGACAGGCAATGGAGGAGGGACATGAGAATTAGGGAAGGAATTACTGCCACCACTCAGCAAAGGCAAAGTCAAAGAAGACTCTTCTGAGCACTGAAAATATACTTGAAGATCCTTCTAGTGTTACTGACTATGAGGAAAATAGGCTGCTTTCAAGCAAAGCATGTGGAACTTACACTCTGACCCTTGATTTAATGAAGCATTATTATCCTCAGTAGGATCATCACCATACAATAGATGTTTCTAGAAATGCAGCCCAAAATAGCACAGAACACAAGCCTAAATGACTCCTTTGTCACTGTACTAATACAGGTAATGCTGACATCTGTTCTCAGCTCTCACATAGAACAAAGATGCAGCCCTGCCTTCAAAGGTAGATGGAGGTACACATGGCTTTGGTCATCTTAGAAATGTTTTCTTCTGACTGTTCTGGCCCTTAACCAAGTATTATTTATCACTCCACAGAATTACAGGACTCCTTTTCTCTGTGTCTTCTTTGTGTTTGTGCTTTGTTTCCAAAAACTCCCATAATTCTAATAGAGGGCTAACAGTTTACGTGTAGAAACAGTTAACAAAAACTAATTAAAATTTTCATCATCAATGGATCAGTCTTTGGTGTTAACAAAAAAATTCATATCTTAAAAGTTCTTATGCTTATGTTACTATTGCCAAGGAATCACCTAGTACCAACCAGGACTACAAGTGGTTCTAAATCTAAAAACTTTTTTAACTACAGAAGTTTCCTGAAATCCTCAAACACTCCAATTTCATTGCTGCAATTAATTAATATAGTCAATTTTATCAATCTGACTTTACTAAGAACATTCAGAATTTTATTTATATCTTGTCTAGCTCCAAGAAAAAAAAATTTTCACATCTTTCCCCAAGAGCAAATAACTGTCTGTCTGTCTAAGAGGCTGACAAACTTTCTACAAAGGTGCAGATAGTAAATATTTGAGGCTTTGAGGGACATACGGTTTTTGTCATAACTATTCATCTCTGCCACTGAAATGTAAAAATCAACCAAACAAGCCAAGAGCCATGGCTCAACATCTATAATCCCATCTACTATGAAGACAGATAGGTATCAGAAGGTTTGAAGATAGGCAAAAACTGAGACCACACCTCAACAAACAAGCCAGATGTAGTAAATGTGCCTGTGGTCCCAGCTACATGAGAGGTCATAGGTAGGAGGATTGTGGTCCCAGGTATGCCTGAAAAATAAAACAAAAAAGGGCTTGGGAGTGGCTCCAGTGGTAGAGCACCTGCCTAGCAAGTAGTAGAGGTCCTGTTTTGCATAAGGGCCTAAGTTTAAACCCTAGTACCACAATCAACTTTACACTTGTGCAAATGGAAGAGCAAAGCAATAATTTGCTACCATAGGTTGCTGTCCAAGCTGTTTACTGAGATTTTTTTTAGCAGAACCTAAACAAATCAAGCTGTGAAATAAGCAGTAGAATGAAAGAGGCAAAGCTTTAGGCCCAGGGATTTCTAGGCCCTTTTCCCTTTCCTACCAAGGCTGATCATCTGAGCCAGTCCTGCATGAACACTCTTACCCCTTTATTCCTGTGTCGTATCTGAAGTGAGGCACCGTCTCTGCCCTTAAAAGATCTGCCTGGTGCTTAGAAATACCACATGTGGAACAAAGCAGGAGGGTTCACTCCAGTACCATGGGTCGGTTCCACAGCCCAGGCCCACAACCCTGTCCAGTCTCAGGCAGATCTCTCTCTCTCCCTTATGCTCCTATTCCAGATCTGCTTAGCTAAAAGCCTCCAATTTTAGCAAAAATACTGAGACTTAGGTACAGACTTGCCATCAAATTTACCTAGCTCCTGCCTTATGTTCCCTCACTCTGGTTTCCTTTAGTAATCTAAGGCAAGTTCAGATGTCCTTTCTTTGATGCAAGCCTGTTTCTAAGTACCTCTTTTCCAGGCTCCACAAAACCCCACTCTTACTTTACGACCAAGCTAACTATACCTATTATCCCTCTGTCTCCCTAGGCCTGTAAAGTACTTGAGAACCAGGATCCTATCCATCTTTTATACTGAACAAACCCTCTTAGCTCCCCATACTCTTACCAAGAATTTCCACCCCCACCCACCAAAAAAAGGATATGGTTTCCCAACCTTCTTTTAAGATTAAAGGAAACAGGCATACCTAGAAAACAGGGGGAGAAGTGAAATGCAATTTGAGAGCTGTACTAATTCCATATAAAATAATTCTACGAACCACAGAAACCAGTTTTCCATACCATTTAAATACTGAACTAAAGAATCAAACACTGTTAAAAGACACAATCTTTAACAGCAAAACAAAACATGGGCTGTTCAATGCATGTTTATTACAATGATTTCAAACATTCCTTGCAGTTATTATTATTATTATTATTATTATTATTATTATTATTATAACACTCTTTATCACATCCTTTCATGCAGCCTTTCTCTTGTTATTCTCAAGAGGGCAAATACAAACTATTCTTCATGTGTTTAAATTTAGGTTTTCTGAGTGTGGTTGGTTTTGTTCAGTAGTAGTTTACAAAACTTCTCTCATGTTTTTATGCTAAAGAAGCATTGACAATGTTAGCCAGGCTCAGGAGCTGCTAAATGCCCACTCAGAGACTGTAGATATTCCATAAAATATTATCCCTTGTAGGTCCTAGCACAGTGATAGATTCCCAGCTCTAAAACTTATAAATGATGAGGAGGTTTTAAAACTGCATGTTTACAAAACACTGGATTCTGTCCATTGGATTTTAATAACATGTTACACAGATCTGAAGTTAATGTTCCCTTGAAGCAGTACCAATGAGTAACTGGTTTTCAAACACAAGCAGTAAATTGATAAGCCCAGCAAACCAAAGTCCATCAACCCCATCTTTGCAGTTAATGGTTATGCTATTTCACTATTAAACACAGAAGGCTAGTGTAGGATGTTTTCATGTCAATTGTTCATGTCAATGGCCCCAAATATTATGCTGCTTTTACTCTTAATTATAAATAAGAAAAGAAAGGGGTCAATGAAAACAATTGAACTCAGTTTTATTTTAGAGCTGTCAGATATGTGACTTTGGGATCCAGATGGTCTCTCAGCTCACCCTACTTCTCAGAGGCTTAAACACTTGCCAGGACACCATAGGGAAGAAACCACAGGGCAGGTACAAAATAAAGAATTAGCTCAGGGCCAATATGCAGTTGACAAAAACCTAGTTTGACACATTTCCAGAACTATGAGATTGACTGTGCATAAGTGCTTCTTTAAAAATGGCGGGGAGGGGGAAGGGCAGAGGTAGTTCAAGTAGTAGAGTGACTGCCTAGCAAGTACGAGGTTCTGAGATCAATCCCCAGTACTGCACCACACACACACACACACACACACACACACACATATGGTGTTGAGGGGAAAGTGTCTACAACAGCCTTCTACAAGCTACAACTCTGGAAAAGCAATATAACCTCACTCTGAACCACCTTTTGGCTTCCTCACTTACAAAATGCCAGTAGCATTTACCCCGCCTCATCTATCTCAGCAGAAATCCCACAGAAGCTGGTTTAATAGACAGATGCTACAATCTGTAAGGTGTCAATTTAATGAGAGGCATAATTTGAAACTGGTAATACAGACATGGCTGGGGCTAAAATAAACCAAAATAGTCCTGTTAATGGCATAATCTAAAAATGCCAGCCCCACATAAATATTTCCAGAAAGCCCTCTCCCACTGGCCCACACAATGAGAGAGAAATATCTCCTACATGTTCTACTTGCTACCTGTCCTTCCCAGACATCACTCTAAGCACTAGAAGTCACTCTTGGCCTCATCCTTGATCCCCCACCTTTATGACATGTGAACAAAACTTGACCTTGCCTGTGAACAACATCTTCCCAAACATATTTAATATTTCAAACATACACATATTTAGAATACCATGTATTCATTATCTAGCTTCACCTTTAAATATTTTGCTCATCTGTATCCATCCTACTTTATACTCTCAAGTACTTTTAAAACAAACCTAAAGCCAAGCAGCAGCCTGAGTCTTCAGAGACCCTGTCTTGAAAAAACAAAATAAATTTTAAAATTCAGATTTCATGTCTTTATGTTACTTTTTTGAAATAGGGTATGTAGCTCAGGCTGACTTTGAACTCAGGATCCTCCAGCCTCAGCCTCCAAAGTGCTAAAAGTCCAGGGATGCAACACTTCTTCACCCAGCTTTCATATGCACATTTGTTAGTTTTAATAGTGAAAATGAAGCAAAGTTTATTAGGAAAAGAATATACTTTCAACAGACTTAAAGCAGGTTGTCCTTAGAGTAAGAATGAGAGCAACCTTCAGTATGCATCTTTAAATAAGATAAAATAATTACATAGCCATTATGTCATCATTACGTATAGTAAGACACTGTTGTATCTAATAACCCATCTTCAAAACTAACAATAGTTTTATTAAATAACAGTATCTTTCAATTAGAATCTGGTAGAGTGGCTTAAATGCAAGTGCATCTGTCTAGCAAGGTTGAGGCTCTGAGTTCAAACCCCACTACCAACAAAAAAGAAAAAAAGAATGTCCTGGCTTTGGACTAGGTGTGGCTCAAGCAATAGAGTACCTGCTTTGCAAAGTCAAAGTCCTAAGTTCAAACCCAGTACCATCAAAAAAATGAAACTATCCTTTAAAAAAATAGAAATATACATAAAAATTTGAAATTATCCCACAGATTCATATCTAGAATATATAAAGAAGTATAAATCAATTAAGAAAAGCATGATGAAAAAGGAAACTATACAAGAGGCTTGAACAGGCACTTTGCTAAAGAGGAACTATTAACAGCCAATGAACAGAAGAACAAAATATCATAACACAATTGGAAAACACAAGATACTACTACTCCCACCCAAAAGAATGATTAAAATCAAAAGACAGAAAATACTAGCCGGGCACTAGTGGCTCACGCCTGTACATAGTTCCATGGTATAATGGTTAGCACTCTGAACTCTGAAAATACCAAGTGTTAAGGAGGGTATGGAGCAATGGAAACTCACAAACATTGCTACCAGAAGGCATAAATAACCAGGAAAAAAGTTTTCTTCTGAAGCCAACCATGTGTCTATCCTATGACCACTCTTATCTAGTGGTCAATAGAAAGGTATGCTTCCGTGACTTGGGAAACACGTACGGGACATCCTCCCGTTGAAAGAAAGGCTATTGGGCCAAGCACTAGTTGCTCATGCCTGCAATCCTAGCTACTCAGGAGCATTATTGGAAAAATTAGGGGAATCTGAATATGGCCCGTATATTAGGTGATAAATATCAATGTTGAATTAACTTGTAACTAAGACACATGCTGATACACTTACAGATGAACAGTCATGATGCCTGAAATTTAATTTCAAATGTTACAGCAGTGAGAAGAGATAGAAACAGAAACTGAGACAAAGAGAAAGACAAGGAAACATAAAGCAAAGTGGCAGAACATCAACATTTAGTAAATCTAGGTGAAGGGTATTCAGGTGACTATTGCACTATTTCTACCTTTTGGTAGGTTAAAAAATACTTTAAAATAAAACAATGGGATGGGGATAGAAGCTTTCAAAAAGGAAAGAATAATATACATGGTTTAAAAAATCAGGAGGAGGTCAGGTACAGTAGCTAAACTATAATCCTAGTTACTCAGGAGGCAGAGATCAGGAGGAATGTGGTTTGAAGCCAAGCAGGCAAAAACGTCCTCAAGACCCCATCTCAACCAATGGCTGGGTATGGTGTCAACCCAGTTACATGGTTAAGCATAAATAGGATTGAAGTCCAAGCCAACCCAGGCATAAAGCAAGACCCTAATATCAAAAATAACTGAAACCAAAAGGGCTAAGGGTGTGGTTCAAGTGGTGGAGTGCCTGCCTAGCAAGCACAAGGCCCCAGACCAAAAGAACTAAAGAGACTGGAATGGCATGTTTCTCTATTTTTTCCCTTTTTTTTTTTTACTTTTTTTATTATATTAGTGTTGTGCTATACACTGTGACACTTAGTTCTTACAATACATCATAGTTGAATTCACCCCCTCCATCATTCTCCTTGCATGTATTTCTTTAAAAAGGAAAAAAAAAATCTTATAATTTGTGAAAAAAAAAGAGAATATAAGAAGACAGATGTAATATGGAGAATCCCAGCAGTCAAGAAACAGGCAAAAGGATCTTGAGTTTGAAACTGGTCTAGGCTGTCTGTATAGCAAGTTTCAGACCAGCCTAGAGGACATAGTAAGAACCTGTCTCAATAAAACTGAAAAGGCAGGGAGGAATGAGAAGAGAGAGAAGGGAATGGAGGATGTACACCTATTCAAATGTAACCTTCAGATAACTAGGGAGAAAGTACTGAAAGAATACATCTGAAATACTTCTTTTGCTTTAAGGTGGTAATATATGGAGAGAATTTTCTGCTTTCCAATCATCTCTATGATGTTATTGCGCTTAAATTTTTTAATATACTGTGCAGATCAGCCAGATAAATACACACTACGTCACTGTTGCACAATCTCAGTTATTTGTACAATTAGCTGCCTTCAATTTGAAAAATACAAGTACAAAAATCCTACTGATAACTATTTCATCCTACACTTGGAGGAACTATAGATTGCCCAAAAGCACAACAAATGAATCTTTCTTAGTTGTATATATAACGGTAAGAAAAACATCAACCATTATAAATATACCTCATCATATATGCTGCCATTAATATCTGCACCATAGATAGGTGCCACAAAAGTTAAGTTTTTCCAGTATTTGCGCTCCAAATCTTCATAATCCAAGTATCTTGGAGTACAATATCTGTAAAAGATAAATGAAAAGAAAACACAAAATAGTAAGGCAATTTTAAGATTTTTTTTTAGCCATCTAACTTATATCACTTTCTAAACAAAATTTTTTCAAAAGAAAAATACTACAGACACGCATACTGTCAAATCAATAACATATAAATGTATTCATCATAATTTAGTAACTCTATATGATCACATATAAGGAAGGAAGGAAAGTATTTTCAGAAAATTATCAATAATAGAAGCAGAAAATTAGTGGATTTTTTCCTATTTTTAAAATATTTTTTGTGGTGCTGAGAATTGAATCCAGGGCCTCACACATGCTAGGCAAGCACTCTAACACTGAGCCACACCTCAAGCCCCAGAAAAAAAGTTTTCTATTTGTTTGTTTTTGTGGTACTGGGGTTTGAACTCAGGGCCTCACACTTGCTAGGCAGGCACTCTACCACTTGAGCCACACTCCATCAGCCCAGAAAAAAAGTTTTAAAAGTCATTATTTTACCTTTCAAATTATTTTCTAACATCTTTAACCAATTACAGAAAGACATTTTATGATTTATATGTAGAACATAACGCCTATGAAAAAACTAAAAATCCAAGAAAGTAAAACTAAAATAAGATACTTTGCAATTATTAGATTGGCAATGCTTAATGTATTAACAATGGGAAAAATGAGACTTCTTATATACTTGGAGTGGGAGAAGAGACTGTTGCATACTTTCCAGAATTTAATGTTTCAGCACATACCAAAAGTCAAAAAATATATAACCTTGACCTTAAAATCTAGCCCCAGAAATTCACCTGAACAACATGGAGGCATGTACAATGACAGGAATCTTGGGAGATTTGCTGCAGCATAAACTGAAAACACAAGCTTTTCTCCAGCAACAAATGATTTGTTTAAAAATACTGAGCATGAACTAAGGTAGGTCTTTCTATGTATTGACATTAAAATCTTTCTACATTGAATAAAATAGTTTACAGATTATTGTGTATACTAAAAGCCTAATGTAAAAAAATTCAAATTGTAAATTAAATAGCAAAAAGTTATTTCATAAGTAGGAATTAAACAAAACCTCTTAACCTATCTGTATTATTTGAATGTTCAACAGTGATTATTTTGGGTGGAGGTATACTGGGGCTTTGAACTGAGGGCCTTGTTCTTACTAGCAGGTATTCTCCCACTTAAGCCACACCTCCAGCCATTTTTGCTCTGGTTATTTTTGAGAGAGTGTCTCGCATTTATGCCAGGGCCAGCCTGGACTGAGACCCTATTTACACTCCCAGGAAGCAAGCAGGATAGGCACATGCCACCTAGCCCATCTTTTATTGGATGAGATGGGGGTCTCACAAAATTTTTGCCTAACTTAGCCTTAAACAGTGATCCTCCTAAATTCTGCCTCCCAAGTAGCTAAGGATATAGGCATGAGCCACCACACACCTGGCAACAATGATCTTATCACAAAAACATAACAATGTTTCTTCATGAAGAAAATAAGCAAAGAGGGCCAGGCATGGTAGGGAACAACGGTCATCCCAGCTACACTGCAGGGGCAGGTAGGGGGACTGCAGACTGAAGCGGGCCCCTGGTAAAAATGCAGCTCTATGCAAAAAGTAACAAAAGCATCAAGGGGTTGAGGGTGTGGCAGAGTACCTGCCTACCAAGCACAAGGCTGAGTTCAAATCAGAGTACTTAAAAAAAGCAAGAAAATAAGGAAAGAGCAGGTGCTGGTGGCTCACACCTGTTATGCTATGTATGCTAGCTACTCACGGAAGCAGAGGATCAAGGTTCAAAGCCACCCCTGGACAAATAGTTCACAAGATCCAATTTGATGGGAGGGGAAAAAAAAGTCACAAAAAAAAAGGCTGGTGAAGTGACTCAAGTGGTAACACCACCTGCCTAGCAAGTGTGATACCCTGAGTTCAAATCCCAGAGCTGCCAAAAAAAACAAAAAAAAGAAAGGAAATAAGCAAAGAAACAAATTGAGAAAATAACAAAACAAAGTTTTAAAAGGGGGGGTGGGGGCTGTGTTTAGCAAAAGCAGTAATCCCTGTAAAGCATACTGGACATTTTAGATTGACTAGAACATTCACTAGACTGAGGGCAAACTAGTTATCAATAAACAAGAATACCAAAGAACTTAATCCAATGACTGTATTTGAAAAACAGAACAATTTGCTGCTCATTGTGCAGCCAAAAATAAAAAGAGTGGGCATGAAAGCACCATTAACATGGCATCATTCTACCACTTCTATTAGCAGTTCCCAGTAGTAGCAAGAATGGCAGGCACAAACAAACTAACCAGATGGCAGCATCAGGCACTAAAAACAGGTTCATATCACTACTACTCAGCGCAAAGACCACAGGAGAACAAAAAGGAGAGAAGAATGTACTTTAAACAAAACACTGTTTATTAGGACTTCTAGAGAAACTTCTTCAATTTTGAAAACTGAAACCCTAAGCTGCCTTACATTATATAAGAAGACCTTATCAAATCTATCATTGTATACCCAATCAGGATGAATTTTTGAAAACTCCTAACTAAAAAAGAAAGCTAGAATTTGGCACTGTGTATTGAGGTTACATTGTGAAAACCTTGAATATTTGAAACAAATATTCAAACTGGAAAGTGACTAATTCCCTTAGCTGGTACTGGATTCTAATGAATCCTGCCACAGATTCCATCCCTAATGGACTGTCAAATAACTACAGCTACTCACAAATCCTGTATCAATTTAATCAAAACTGATTCAACCACACTTCTCATCCAGAACCTTTTTCACTCACTGTAGCACAGCTCTTAGGAGGTGGGTCCAAAACCAAGCTGCCTGGGTCTGAATCCAGAGTTGCCCTATTAAAAGCTACATAACAGGAGGATTCCAAGATGGTGACTAGAGTGAGGAAGCAGAAAGTGTGCTTCCTAAAGTAAAATCTTGGAGAGATGCTGGAGATACACCTTGCAGGAAAAACCACCAAGAAGAGGCAAAACTTTGACTCCTCCACACCCCCAGCCCACGCATAGCATCCCCACTCCATATTAAACGGAGAAACCAGGGGGGCTCCCACACCACCAGACACCAGCTCACAGACCGCATGGGAGAATGCAGAACACCAGGTGAGCTAAGCGGCATGTGGTACTCCCACAAACAACCCTGGGCCATATCAGCATAGCCCCCTGGACAGACCGACCCCCACCCAGGGGAAAAAAGAGAAACTGAAAAATAAACAACAACAAAAAAGACATGTAGCAAAGAGGGCGGAGTGCCCTGAGCACTGAAGAGTGGGGGAGGGCAATCCCTCACTGAACTGTACATAAGCAAGCTGGCCAGAGAAGGCAGGAGTGGCACCCGCCCAGTAACCAGGAGCGGGAAAGTTTATAAAAGCAGCGCTGGGAGGAAAACTCCACAGGAGAGGAGAGAAGGGCCACTTCCCACGTGAAATGTAAATAAACACGCCAGCCGGAGAAGGCGGGTGTAGTGCCACCTCCCCCAGTGTGCTTGGAAAGGGGAAAACTTCTAACAGTGGTGGTCAGGCCCAGGAGAACGCTAAATAAACAAAGCCTGAGGGGCCAGGTGAGTGCTAAGCTCACTCCTGAGATCTGCATAAATAAAGCCTCCAGCAACAGCAGGCTGACAGCAGTGGGCAGATGAGCCACAGCCTCAGATAGACATTCACAAACCTGTCACCAGATTCTTTTTTTTTTTTTTCGCTCTTCCTTTGATGACACAACAACTGAACTACACCTGCATGCTGAAAAACTTACTGAAACTGTATTGCATTTGAACTTGGGACACTTTGTGGTGTTTTTTTTTTCCTTGTTCTTTTGTTGTTGTTGTTGTTGTTTTCCCCTTTGATGAGACAATGACAGAACTACTTCTGAGACACCATCTCCAGGATTGGAGGCTGAGGGACTAACACCAAATTAAGACTGAAATTTTATTGCATTTGAACTTGGAGATTTTTTTTTTCAATCCTCTCTCTGTCTCTCTAATGCCTGTTTAGCTTACTATTGATGAGTACACTATCTCTCCCTGTTTATACCTTTGAAACTTTTTCTGTTTGTCTGTTTTGGGTTTTTTTTACTTGTCTCTTTGTTTTTCCCTTTTTCTTTACCTTCTTGGCTTTCCCTATACTCTCACCCTTCCATTCTAAATATCACCATTGTTATTATTACAAGCTAGAAAATACTTAATTGCACACAGTACAGGGACAATAACAACATCAAGTGCAACGATGGGAAGACAGAAAAAACAGGGAAACCAGTTTCCCCACCACAAAAAATTAGTAGAGGAACCAGAGGGAAATGAAGAAAACAGATACTCAGATCCAGACTCCAACAGAACAAAGATAAACCATGCCAAAGAACCCAATGAAGCCCACAAAAATAATCTGAAGAGAAATACTAAAAGTAATCAATGATAATTTTATTTTATAGAGATGATACGGATATGGTCAACTAAAATGTACAGGATACACTCAAGAAATTCCAACACAACAAAAATAGAGAATCTGAGAAAGCACAAGAAGATATAAAAGAAACCATAGAAGCACTATATAAACACCAAAGTGAAACAAAAAATGGATTAATAAAGCAATAAATGAACTCAGGATGAAAACAGACAACATTAAAGAGAAACCACCAAGGATGTGGAAAACCTCAGAAAAAAGAAAATGAAAAACAAAATGGAAGGCCAATCCAGCAGAAAAGAACAAACAGAAGACAGAATCTCAGAACTCGAAGATGAAATGGTAATTAAAGGAAAAACTGAAGAACTATTAGTTAAACAACTCAAGACCTGTGAAAAGAAAATGCAAGAACTCACTGACTCCATCAAAAGACCAAACCTGAGAATCATGGGCATCAAAGAAGGAGAAGAGGTGCAAGGAAAGGGAATGCGTAATATATTCAACAAAATAACAGAAAATTTAACAAATCTAGAGAAATCTATTCCCATACAGATGCAAGAGGCCTCCAGAACACCAAACAGACCAGACCAAAATAGAACTACCCCACGACATATCATCATAAAAACAACAAGTTCAGAAACTACGGAAAGAATATTGAAGGCTGTAAGAGAGAAAAACAAAAAGTTGGTTCTTTGAAAAAATAAACAAGATCAATAGACCCCTAGCAAACCTGACAAAAATGAGGAGAAAAAAATCCAAATTAGTAGAATTAGGAATGCAAAAGGGGAGATAACAACAAACACCATGGAAGTTCAGGAAATCATCAGAGACTACTTTGAGAACCTATATTCAAATAAATTTGAAAATCTAAAAGAAATGGACAGATTTCTAGATACATATGATCATCCAAAACTGAACCAAGAGGAAATTAATCACCTGAATAGCAATCAAGAGTCTCCCTAAAAACAAAAGTCCAGGACCTGATGGATTCTCTGCTGAATTATATCAGACCTTTAAAGAAGACCTGATACCAACCCTCCTTAAACTGTTCCACGAAGTAGAAAGGGAAGGAAAACTGCCAAACACATTTTATGAAGCCAGTATTACACTTATCCCAAAACCAGGCAAAGACACCTCCAAAAAAGAGAACTATAGGCCAATTTCCTTAATGAACATTGATGCAAAAATCCTCAACAAAATAATGGCAAACTGAATTCAACAACACATCAAAAAGATTATTCACCACGACCAAGTAGGCTTCCTTCCAGGAATGCAGGGGGATTTCAACATACGAAAATCAATAAACGTAATAAACCACATTAACAGAAGCAAAGACAAAACCACTTGATCATCTCAATAGATACAGAAAACACCTTCGATAAGATCCAACACCATTTCATGATAAAAACTCTAAGAAAACTAGGAATAGAAGGAAAGTACCTCAACATTATAAAAGCTATATATGACTAACCGACAGCCAGCATTATACTTAATGGAGAAAAACTGAAACCATTCCCTCTAAAATCAGGAACCAGACAAGGTTGCCCACTATCTCCATTCTTATTCAACATAGTACTGGAATTCCTAGCCAGAGCAATTAGGCAAGAAGAAGGAATAAAAGGAATACAAATAGGTAAAGAAACTGTCAAAATATCCCTATTTGCAGACGACATGATCCTATACCTTAAAGACCCAAAAAACTCTACTCAGAAGCTTCTAGACACCATCAATAGCTACAGCAAGGTAGCAGGATATAAAAACAACAAAGAAAAATCATTAGCATTTCTATACACTAATAATGAACAAACTGAGAAAGAATATATGAAAACAATTCCATTTACAATAGCCTCAAAAAAAATCAAATACCTAGGTGTAAACCTAACAAAGGATGTGAACAACCTTTACAAGGAAAACTATACACTTTTGAAGAAAGAGATTGAGGAAGTCTATAGAAAGTGGAGAGATCTCCCATGCTCATGGATTGGTAGAATCAACAGAGTAAAAATGTCTATACTCCCAAAAGAGTATAAAAAAAATCTGCCATTAAATTTATATGGAAACACAAGAGGCCACAAATAGCGAGAGCAATACTCAGTCAAAAGAACAATGCTAGAGGTATCACGATACCTGACTTCAAACTATATTACAAAGCAATAACAATAAAAACAGCATGGTACTGGCACAAAAACAGACAGGAAGACCAGTGGAACAGAAGAGAGGACCCAGATATGAAGCCACACAACTATAACCAACTTGTCTTTGACAAAGGCACTAAAAATAGACGATGGAGAAAAAGCAGCCTCTTCAACAAATACTGCTGGAAAAACTGGTTAGCAGTCTGCAAAAAACTGAAAATAGATCCATGTTTATCACCCTATACCAAGATTAACTCAAAATGGATCAAGGACCTTAATATCAGACCACAAATTCTAAAGGTGATACAGGAAAGAGTAGGAAATACTCTGGAGTTAGTAGGTACAGGTAAGAACTTTCTCAATGGAACCCCAGCAGCACAGCAACTAAGAAACAGTATAGATAAATGGGACTTCATAAACCTAAAAAGCTTATGCTTAACAAAAGAAATGGTCTCTAAACTGAGGAGAACACCCACAGAATGGGAGAAAATATTTGCCAGCTACACATCAGACAAAGGACTGATAACCAGAATATACAGGGAACTTTAAAAACTAAATTCACACAAAACTAATGAGCCAATAAAGAAATGGGCAAGTGAACTAAACAGAACTTTCTCAAAAGAAGAAATTCAAATGGCCAAAAAACACATGAAAAAATGCTCACCATCTCTAGCAATAAAGGATATGCAAATTAAAACCACACTAAGATTTCACCTCACCCCTGTTAGAATAGCCATCATTAGCAACACCACCAACAACAGGTGTTGGCGAGGATGCGGGGGAAAAAAGGAACACTCTTACACTGTTGGTGGGAATGTAAACTAGTACAACCACTCTGGAAAAAAATTTGGAGGCTACTTAAAAAGCTAGACATTGATCTACCATTTGATCCAGCAATACCACTCCTGGGGATATACCCAAAAGACTGTGACACAGGTTACTCCAGAGGCACCTGCACACCCATGTTTATTGCGGCACTATTCACAATAGCCAAGTTATGGAAACAGCCAAGATGCCCCACTACTGACGAATGGATCAAGAAAATGTGGTATCTATACACAATGGAATTTTATGCAGCCATGAAGAAGAACAAAATGTTATCATTCGCTGGGAAATGGATGGAATTGGAGAACATCATTCTGAGTGAGGTTAGCCTGGCTCAAAAGACCAAAAATCGTATGTTCACCCCCATATGCGGACATTAGATCAAGGGCAAACACAACAAGGGGAGTGGACTATGATCACATGATAAAAGCGAGAGCACACAAAGGTTATATGAGGATAGGTAAAGACACCTAAAAAATTAGTTAGCATTTGTTGCCCTCAACACAGAGAAACTAAAGCAGATACCTTAAAAGCAACTGAGGCCAATAGGAGAAGGGGACCAGGAACTAAAGAAAAGGTTAGATCAAGAAGAATTAACCTAGAAGGTAACACACATGCACAGGAAATGAATGTGAGTCAACTCCCTGTATAGCTATCCTTATCTCAACTAGCAAAAACCCTTGTTCCTTCCTATTATTTCTTATACTCTCTCTTCAACAAAATTAGAGATAAAGGCAAAATAGTTTTGCCGGGTATCGAGGGGGTGGGGGGGAGAGGGAGTGGGCAGCGTGGGTGGTATGAGATGGGTGGGAGCAGGGGGGAGAAATGACCCAAGTATTGTATGCACATATGAATAGTAAAGCAATAAAAAAATTTTTTAAAAAAAGACCAAAAATCATATGTTCTCCCTCATGCAGATATTAGACCAAGGGCAAACACAACAAGGGGATTGGACTATGATCACATGATAAAAGCGAGAGCACACAAGAGAGGGGTGAGCATAGGTAAGACACCCAAAAAACTAGATAGCATTTGTTGCCCTCAACACAGAGAAACTAAAGCAGATACTTTAAAGCAACTGAGGCCAATAGGAGAAGGGGACCAGGAGCTAGAGAAAAGGTTAGTTCTAGAAGAATTAACTTAGAAGTTATCACACATGCACAGGAAATCAATGCGAATCAACTCCCTGTATAGCTATCCTTATCTCAACTAGCAAAAACCCTTGGTCCTTCCTATTATTGCTTACACTCTCTCTTCAACAAAATTAGAGATAAGGGCAGAATAGTTTTTTTTCTGCCAGGTAGCAAGGCGGGGGGGAATGACCCAAACATGTGTGCACATATGAATAAAATAAAAATTTTTTTTAAATATCTAACTGGAACTCAGCTATTCCTTACAAATCCAGAATAAAAACAGTTGAGCTATTGAGAGGGCTCCATCAGATAATTCTATAAAGCACTTTGCTCTGCACAGAAGGAAGAAGAGATAATAATACACAATAAAAACACAAAGGAGCACATTCTCTGTAAGTTTTTACATTTCAGCTATATTGAAAGTCTGTCAACTTCCTTTCACCAAGTGCACCATGTACCTATTCAAAGGCATATTCTGAAGAAAAACAAAAAAATAGTATAACTAGTGTTTTAAGTAAGTGTAATCTGATTACTCTTAAGTACAAATTATCCCTTGAAATATCAAAGTAGCCATGCAGGGTTGCATTCATTGAACTACCTAACACTGGAGATGGAGACTGACAGATGGTAACAGAATACCACAGACAATTTATGCCAGTAAGTGATTAGGTAAAACTGCATCTCCATTCTCGTTTAATAACAGTATACTTATAAAAGAATCCTGAAAGAGTTTAAATGCTATTAAGCTCTATCTATAATTAAAGTTTCACATTGTTCCCAATGAGACTGAAAGAATGAAGGTCTATTAATGCATTTCCAAAAAATTCAACAAGGTTTCAAATTAACAAAACACAAATTTTTGTATTCCTTTGGAGTAGGCAGAACGTTTGATAGTAAGAGTGTAGCATAGAGATGTAAGAGTCTTCAAGTACTTCCTATCATATGCTTACCATGTCAAATATACTCTTTTTCAAAAAGATATCCTCTGACTCATCCAAAGATGCAATCCCACTCACCCCCATCCAGGGAATTTTAGACAACTGTTCTTGGCTGGTCTATTAGGCTTGGTTTGGCATTTGTCAGATTACTGTTTTAGTCTAGGACGTGAACTACCATATCAGAAATAATAATTGTGATGGTTTTAAATAGATCCACAAAATCTTTTATCACCCTCCCTTCCAGGAAGAGAATAGCACTGGACAGGGTGCGTCACGCCTTTCATCCCAACTCATCAGCAGATGGAGCTCAGAATGATTGTGGTTTGAGGCCAGCCCTGACAAAAGTAAGTAAGCTCCCATCTCAACAAAACCTACATAAAAAAAGGTGGGCGTGGTTATAAGGTCAAAACACAAAACCCTATTGCAAAAATAATGAAAGCAAAAAAGGGCTGGAGCCTAGAAGCACAAAGCCCTGAGTTCAAACCCTCACAGCCAAAAAAAATGAACTTCCTTATCTCCCCTTCAGTGTAGGCTGCACTTAGCAATTAATTTGGATCAAACAGAAATATGGCAGAAGTGATACTGGGTCACTTCTAAAATAGGTCATAAGAAGACATTGGGGTTTCTCTAACTTACTAATATTCTCTTCAAATCCTATTCTCTGGAAGAAGCAGCTACCAGGACATGAGGAGCAGTCACATGACACGAATTGAGGAGTCCCGCCAGCAATCTCAGAAGGGAGCACTTCTAAGCGGCTCTTCCACCACAGCCAAAAGCTCAGATGATAGCAGCCTCAAACAACACCTTGACTGCCAACTCTCATGATACCCGAACCAGAACTACTCAGCTAAGCCACTCACAGATTCCCGACCTTCACAGGCAAGAATTGATTTACATGGCTAAAATTGGGGAGTTTGTCACACAGCAATAGAAAACTAATGCAATAATGAATAATCCAATTTTTTTCAAGGTTTTCTTTTGAAATTACTAATGTTCATATAACTTAAGGCTTAAAGATTATCACACAAAGAAAATTCTGCCTAACAAAAATGAATTGTGTAGAATCAAAACTCGTGCCAAATAAAAGGAAGACCCACTTTTAGCTATTATGAGATAATAAAATGTCCAATGATCTCTTTAACAGTAACCTAATATTAATAGGCAAACACCTAAAGAACAGAAAATGAGTACTAAAAGAAATTATACAGGAGATTTGTGCTTTTCATTCATTACAAGCTTCTCAGTCTACTTGGTTTCTTATCATGTTCACATATATCTTTGCGAGAAATACAAATAACAAACTGAACCAACTCACTTGCCACTGTTGGCTAGCTGCCTGAACTCCTTCACGGTCATGGCTTTTTTCTGGATGTTGTATTGAGTAAACAGTCCTGACTGTCCTGTGACCATCTGCTGAATCGGGGCTGGAATAAGCAAATTATCAATGTCATCATAGCACTGTCTTGGCTTCCACTCCTTAGGAGGAATCACCTAAAAATAAAATAGGAAAACAATATCTTGCAAATATTCCAAGTAATTATTTAGCTTTTATATTCCAACAGAATATAGCTAAACAACTTCTCAGCCTCTTTTTAACAGATCTTTATACAAAAAAAAAAGATTTCCAATAAATAAATATGATTTTAACAGCAAAGTTTATTGAGTACTTATTATAGCCAATACTATACTTGCGTTAACTTATTTTTCAGCTGGTACTATTAATATCTTGATTTTAACCATAAAATTTAAAGACACCCAGAAGTAAATAACTTGATGGAGTTCAAATGACTGAAGACTAGCTGAGCTAAAATTCAAATTGAAACAGACTGATACTGGAATTCACAGTTATTATGTTATCCTGTCTCTCAACAGAAGATGAAAACAGGTTTATATCAATCACTTTTTTCCTTAAAAAAGTTCATCTTTATTAAATTTTATCTAAACACTTAACTCTGTGCTATTTATGCTAAATGAGAAAAATAAGTAAATATTTATATAGTCAATATTATTTTCTTCATAGACCTCTATGAAATGTGGCAAACAGCATAGTAACAGCCAGCAAATACTTGAAAACCAGCTTTCTGGGAAGATGGGGAAATTTTGTTTCAGAGCTTGTGTTTATTTCCATGGTGTACCTACTTCCACCATGACCACTTTGAACTACCAATGCAATAACACTGAGCATGAAGCTGGGAAGAGATGTGTACTAAGCCAAGCATGGTGGCCCACATCTGTAATCTCAGCACTCTGGAGGCTGAGGCAGGAGGATCACAAGTTCAAGACCAAGCTGGGCTACATAGTCAGTTCCAGACCAGCCTGCACTACATAGTGAGAACTTGACTCAAAAAAGATAAAAAGTTATGTACCATCAACTTCATGGACCAACACATCACTGCTTTCCCAAAGTATTTGTTGTCTTTTTGTCAGTGCTGGGACTCGAACCCAGTATATACTAGGCAAGCACTCTGCCACTGAGCTACATCCCAGCTGTTTTCCCATAGTATTTGAATACTTAATTACTAAAAGTGAAAAGATTCAGAAACATAAAGACATATTCATACATATTCATACTTTTTTTTAGCAGTACTGGAATTTAAACTCAGTGCTTCACACTTGCTAGACAGGAGATCTAGCACTTGAGCCACACCTCTATCCCTTTTGTGCTTTAGTTATTTTTCAGGTAGGGTCTCACATTTTTGCCTGAGGCTGGTTTCCAACTACGATCCTCCTATCTACAGCCTCCTACACTGGAGCATAGCTGGGACGATGCATGCCCAGCATGTTGGTTGAGATGAAGGTCTTGCTAACTTTTTACCCAGGCTAGCCTCAAACCATGGTCCTCCTGATCTCCACTTCTAAGTATCTGTGATTACAGGTATGAGCTATCTCACCCAGCTGTCCCTACTTATTTTAAATGGTATGACTGGCCAGGCATGGTGGCTCACACCTGTAATCCCAGCTAATTGAGAGGCAAAGATCAGGAGAATCTTAGTTCAACACCAGCAGAGGCAAAAAAGTTAGTGAGATCCTATCTCAAAGAACAAAGTGGATCCACCAGCTCATGCCTATAAAAACAGCTACTAGGAAGGCGGAGCCAGGTGGATCAAGGTCTGAAGCCCATCCAGCCAAAAAGTAAGTGGCCTTCTCTGAAAAATAAAATCAAAAGGCTGGAGGCATTCCTCAAGTGGTAGAGACCTTGCCAGTGAGTGGAAGGCCCTAAGTTTAAACACCAGTGCCACCAAGAAAAACAAAAATGAGAAAGGACAAAGTCATGAAATTATGATTTCCACCATAGAAGCAACTTAAATTTTCACCAGCCACCAGTGGCTCACGCCTATAATCCTAGCTACTCAGGAGGCAGAGATTAAGAGGATCGTAGTTTAAAGCCAGCCAGGGCAAACAGCTAGCAAGACCCTGTCAGGCAAATAGTTGGTGAGACCCTATCTCAAAAATACCCAACATGGCCAGCCACCAGTGGCTCACACCTATAATCCTAGCTACTCAGGAGGCAGAGATCAGGAGGAGATCAGGAGAGATCTTGCAAAACAATTTGTGAGAACCTATCTCAAAAAAAAAACCCTATCACAAAAAATTGGGCTGACGGAGTGGCTCAAGGTGAAGGCCCTGAGATCAACGCCAGTACCACAAAAATAAAGAAAGAAAGAAAAGAAAAGAAAATTTTCTAAGACACACTTTTTTTAATTTGGTTTGGCTATTTTTGTTTTGTTTGGTTCAGTTTTTTGAGACAGGATACAATATGTAGCCAAGACTGGCCTGGAACTATGTAACCCAGACTAGCCTTGAACTCATGATCCTCCTCCTTCAGACTCCCAAGTACAGGGGTTATAGGGATATGTCATCATGCCTAGCTAAGACAAACTTTAAAACATTTCAAAATAAAAAATATAGCATTCTCACAGAAATGCAAATGATGAATATATAGCTCTATGAGTTATTAGAAAGCAAACACCAGAATATTGCTGGCACCCCAGAAACCTTCAAAGCACACTTTCCAACATCCCCTCCTTGCCCAATTACGCAACCTCTACCACGGTGGTTATGGCAATCCCTTACTGGGCTTCGTTTTATGTGTGGATGTGCATTGCAAAACACTAGTATTTAACATGTGTATATATATATACACACAATAATGCAGTGTATAGTCCTGAAGTTTGCCTTCTGTGTTTCACTCATAATTGTGGAATGTAAATATGATGCCCTATGCAGCTGAAGTTCATGGATTTTCACCCCTACTCAGCATTTCTCATGTCAATACCCATCTACTCATAAATTGGTAATCACTGGTATTTTCTGGGTTTTTCTAATTGCTGACTATTGCAAACAATGCTATTAATATTCTTCAATGCATCTCTGGTTCTTTAAAATACATAAATACAAAAAAATTAAAAATAAAAAAATACATAACTATGTGGACACCCTAACATGTGGATACATGTGGTTCAAATTTGAAATTGCCTAACTTTTGCCAAATTGGTTGTACCAATTCACAAATCTACTAGCAACATATCAGACTTGTACTTCCTCCACATCTTCATGATCACTTTGACCTGAATTTTAACCTTTGTTAGCTGTGTAATTATACCTAAGCATAGATTTTATTTGTATTTTCCTGGTAACATTTTCATATGTTCACTGATCCTATTGACATTGTCTTGTAAGAAATACTCATCAGAACTCTTGGCCATTTTACTATTGTACTATTGGTCTTTGTCTTATCAATGGTAAGGGCCTTATATATTCTAACTACTCTTAGATGTGCACACATACATATGCAGAGAGAGACTATCCTGAAACCTGCCACCCAACCTTTTCTTTTTGTTGTTGTGTTTTTGGTTTGGGTTTTTTTGTTTTGTTTTTGGAGACAGGGTCTCAGTATGTAGTCCTGGCTATCCTGGAATTCAGTATGTAGCCCAAGCAGGTCTTGAACTTGCTATCCTCCTGCATCAGCCTTCCAAATACTGGGATTATAGAAGTGTACACACATCCAGCTTTTTTTAAGAGAAAAAGAATATGATATAAAATGGATCCCTACTATCTATCTTGAGCTTTCCAATAATATACATTTGTTCACTTACTTTTGATTAAAGAATTCAGGAAGAATATGTTTTTAAAATGATAGGTTTAGGCCTAGTTTTAAAAAGTGTTACTTGGGTCTGGGCACTGTGGGTCATGGCTATGATCCTAGTTACTTGAGAGGCTCAGATCAGGAGCTTGTGGTTTGAGGCCAGCCTAAAAACTTCATAAGACTCCCATCTTATCAAAAGCTAGGACCAGTGGCTCCCACCTGTCAACTTAAGCTACACAGGAGGCTGACAGGAGGATCACAGTTCCAGGGCAGCTCAGGCAAAAAAGTTCAAAAGACCCCACTGAAAAGAACAAAAAAAGCTGGGCATAATGGTGCCCACTTGTCATCCCAACCACAGTAGGAAGCAAAAAGTGGGACCACAGTCTAGGCTGGCCTGAGCAAAAGCAAGACCCTATCTCCAAAATTAGCAGAAAGAACTAGAGGGGTGGCTCAAGTGGTAGAGGCTGCCTAGCAATCACAAAGCCCTGAGCGCAAACCCCAGTACCAAAAAAAAAAAATGTTATTTGGGGACTAAGGGATAGGCTGAAGGGCAGAGTACCTGCCTAGCACGTGCAAGGTCCTGAGTTCAAACCCCAGTACTGCCAAAAAGAAATCTTATTTTTGAAGCATAATTTTAAATCTTTAAACATCAGATTTTCTAATATAGGAAATGGACTCAAGTACAACATATTTAGCTTATTTGCTCGTTTTTGTTTTTTGAGAAAGGGTCTCACTATGTATCAGGTTAGCCTGGAGCTCGCTGTCTTCCTGCCTTAGCCTCCAGAGTGCTGGGCTTATAGGCATGCCCCACCACACCTCCCTTCAACATACTTTCAAAGATCCCATAGCTATCCTTTTATATTTAATCAATCTCAATTAGGGAATCTATTCCTCTTAAGTCTACCTTCCCAATTGTATCAAAACAGACTACACATCTTATATCACTATTTAGTCAAACCCACACTGGCCCCTATTCTTCATGGAACTTACCGTTAAGATACGTATTTGTAGTACATATCTTGAAATAAACTACCACCTACATACTGACAAAGGGGCAAGAAGAAGAAAAGCAGTGCTTTTACTATCTTTCTTCATCTTGTGGGCAAAGGTAACTATGTGTATTCCTTGTGCTGTTTATAAAGCTACATAATGTACATAAATGATAGCCCAGGGCAATCTATGTCCAGATTACTATTGAGGACAAACTTCATTTCTTAAAAAAGAAGTTGAGCATAATCTTCCTTTAATAAAACAAGTGTTACATTTAACGAGACTAACGCATTCTTTTCACTTTCAACTGTGCAGACAGAATCAAGGTATCAAACCTTTGACTCTAGAAATAAAAGTTAAACCCAACTGTAAATGTAAAAAATATCTGATTAGAGAAAAAACAAAACAAAAGAGCTGACGATATAGCTCAAGTAGTAGAGCACCTGCCTAGCAAGCACAAAGCCCTGAATTCAAACCCCAGTGCTGAGAAAAAAAAAAAAACACTAATCTCAGACCAAAAATCACTACTAATATAACTATATAATCACTGTCTTCAAATATATTAAATGTTGTCAGTAATACATTAACAACTTCATAGCAGGTCAGGGCTATCCCCAAAGCAAACAGGCCACTATCAATTCTGTCTTGATTTTTCAATACAGGATTTGACTTGGTGTGGTTTTGTGCAACTTCCAGAACAGGGAGGAAACTAGGAGCCAGACACTTGTGGCTCATACCTATAGAACTAGCTAGTTAGGAAGCTGAGACAGGGAGGATCAAGGTTCGAAGCCAGCCCAGGCAAAAGTTTGTGAGACACCCCCCCAACCACCACCACCCGCACCACCCCGCCATCTCCAAAATAACCAAAGTAAAATGGACTGGAGATGTGGCTGAAGTGGCAGAGGCCAGCTTTGCAGGCGGGAATCCCTTATTTCAAACCCATCCTACCAAAAAAAAAAAAAAAATGAGAGAGAGAGAAGGGAACTAGGTAAAATTGAGTTTGTGTGACTTGACATAAAAGATGGCAAAAAAAAAAAAGATTAGGAACAAATAGTTTGCTGTGTTCCTAGTACAAATAATAGGAAATTATTATAGGAATGATTAATCTCCAAGTTTGTCAGTGACTCTCACTTTAGTGGTAGGTTTCTGGACTCAGGTGTGTCTTATAATTATAGGGCTCATTAACTTTATTCTGTTACATAATACCAGGAGTGGCACAGGTGTACTGTGTGTGCCTACAGCTCCCTTGTGAGGGTAGCTGCTGCTTCCTCTTCTAAAGTTACTAAACATGTCACCCTACCACCAGACAATATACTAATCTCAGTGGAACACAATATATGTTTTCAAGAAACAAGAGGAGAAGGCAAGACAAAGGGCTGTATTCAGAGACCAAAGAAGTAGAGAAAAGGCATCCCCAACTGCCCTCTACCCAAATTCTTACTAATCCATTATAAGTTCATGAATAAAAATGTGTTTCCAATGATTCTGACATAACACATTCTCTTCAACCAAAGTCTGAAGTTTCCTTCAAAGATAACCTAGAGGTGCTGAGATGCCAAAAATGAGAATTTATAAGTGCTATCCCAATAACAAACTAAATTAAGGATAGCTAGCTGAGAAATTCATTATAAATCTTTACTGTCTCTTTGTTTCTATTTTCTCCTTTTTTCAATTTTCACACTCAATTTAATATACTTAAATTTTAAACTTTTTCTAGAAGGGACTTTGAGCCTCCTAGCATTTTGCCAGCATCAGTGAAGAAATGCATTACAAGTAGCATCAGATTCAGATGAGAAGGACCTACAGAACCTGAACTCTAATCCCTGTGGTTCCAGAAGTACTCTGCTCTCCATGCTATTTGACATTCACAGCAGAGAATGAGAGTCAAGGAGAACCCTCGGCACAGATGTAGTCAAGTGGTTCAGCCCAACAGCAGGCTCGGCCAGAGCTCAGGCATTTATGTGATGATACTAGCAAGTCCATAGAGGCCCAAACTTTAAACTTATCATGTAGAACAACAAACTAAAGTACAATAAAATTTATTTTTTTCTAGGGAATATTTTAAATTAAAGTACATTTCTCTTATAGGAAAGACAAAGCATCTCCTGTTACAGGTTGAAGGATGAGTTTCACAGATAATCTCTCTTTCAAAGCCCTAACTGTGGACTTACAGGCCCGAAAGTACAATGCAGGTGTCAGTACCATGCTATGATTCAAAGCATCATTTTGATGATCATCTAGCATCATTTTTTCAAGAATACTATCTGCACCTATAAGAACAAGAAAAGTGTTTTCAAACACATCTAAACCAAAGTCTACTTCTCCCCTTCTTCACTGGTTTAGGTTACCATCATGTCCACACAACTACCCCAGACAAGAACACTGCATGTGCTCTGCTCCCCACACCAAATTCATTCTTCACATAGAAGCCATCATGATAACGTTTCAAAAACCGTCACAAAACAACAAAAGGAATACATAAGCAAACAGCCACCCTACTTCAAGCCCAC
The DNA here is from genome assembly GCF_047511655.1 of Castor canadensis. Lineage (NCBI taxonomy): Eukaryota > Metazoa > Chordata > Mammalia > Rodentia > Castoridae > Castor > Castor canadensis. The sequence continues at coordinate 64,589,343 of NC_133398.1, forward strand.
CAGTGCTATTTGCTGTCCTTAGCGTAAAACCCCAGATGCTTTACTATGGTTGAAATAAGCCAGATGCCATTTGGCCCCTTCCTCACCTTACTCACAATCTCCTACTGACCTCACTGAGTCGGCGTTCAGTGACCATCTTCCTATCCCTCCCACACATGAAGTTCAGGCCAGCTGCCAAGCCTCTGGACTTGCTATTCTTTCTGTAGCAACATCTTGAGAAGGTTGCTTTTTATCCTTTAGGTCTCTGCTAAAAATGTCCTAATCTCATCACTCTAATATGCTATCACTAAAATATAAGGTGCATGGGGACAGGTACTTGATCTATTCTGTCCCTCGACCAACTGTGTGACAACAGCAGGCACTCTCTTCTTATTTGCTGGCTAAATAAACTAAAATGAAAATGGAATAGGCTAATCTGTAGAGAAATTGGCCGGGGTTGGTGGGGGGGGGGGGTGGTTAGAGTGGATAGGGAATGGGAAAGGTCTATTTAATGGGTACAGAATTTCTTTTTCTGGTGATGAAAATGTTCTGGAATTCAGCAGTGGTGGTGGCTACATAACTCTGTGAATGTACTACAAACCAATGAAATAGAAACTTAAAATTAGGTGTATTGTATCATACATAAATTATACCTCAAAAAATTCTATATCAACAAAATAAAATGACCTGTGTGCTGATGGTTCACAACTGTAATCCTGGCTACTTGGGAGGCTAAGATCAGGAGAATCAGTTCAAAACCAGTCCAGGTAAAAAGTTTGCAAGACCCTGTCTCCAAAAATAACCAGAGCAAAATGGACTGGAGGTGTGACTCCAGCAGGAAGTACCTGCTTTGCAAGCATGAAGCCCTCAGTTCAGACCCCAGTCCCATCAGAGGAAAACAGAAAAATAAGAAGGGACAAGGCAAGGAAGAGAAAGAAGAGAAATAGTAGTAAGCTTCTGTTTAAAAATTGTCTTCTGTGAAAATTAGGAATACTCTCTTGCCTCTGAAACTCACACATGGACTGCCAGCTTCTATAAGCCATCCTTGATTTGCAAAGAAAGAAGCCTAAGAACACAGCCCATGGCCTGGGGTGGGCTCAAGTGGACGAGTACGTACCTATCACTCTGCAAGCAGAGGTCCTGGGTTCTATCTCTAGTACCTCAAATAAATAAATAAACAAACAAACCATAATCTAATATAAATAGTTGAAAGAAAAATAATTATTCTTCAAGGAAACCAAGTGTTCCACATGTATGAAAAAGGATAAAGAGATTGCAAATATCTTCCTTTGGAAGAAACAATTCCACATCATGAAGACTACAAGCATAATTTAAAGGCCAAGTGATCCTTTTTAATGAGAGGATCTGGGCATAATCACCTTTGCAAGACCCGCTCGGTGGGCTCCTTTAGACTCCATGTATGCAAGATATTTGTTGAACTCTCGGAACTCCTCCATGGAGGGTCTGAAGGTCATTATCTTACAGCTGGGGTTCAGGGGACTCCCCACCTCTGGCACCTCCATGATGGCAATAGCTGTCTCTGCAAAGAAGAGGATATAGTCATCAGCACTGAATTACTGTCAGCAAATAGCATATAAGCACCCCCAGCTTCACTTGTTAGGGAAGCACAAGTTAGTCAGTACTGTTGGGAGTGTGAAGTGCAGTTGGCCTTATGTATTTGAGTGTTCTGCATCAGTGGATTCAACCAACTGAAGATCAAGAATATCTGAGGCCAGGAGCCCGTGGCTCATGAATGTAATCCTAGTTATTCAGAAGGCAGAGAGATCAGGAGGATCGCCATTCAAAGCCAGCCCAAAAGACCCAATCTTGAAAATACTCACCACAAAAAAACAAAAAAAAAAGAGTTGACAGAGTGACTCAAGTGGTTAAGAGTGCCTGTCTTGCAAGCATGAGACCCTGAATTCAAACCACAGTGCCACCAAAACAAAAAAGGTGGCTGAGTGGGGGGGGGGGCACATGCCCATAATTTAAGGCAGGATGATTATAGATTTGAGGCCAGACTGGGCTACACAGTAAGACCCTGTCCCAAAAAAAAAAATGCAACAAATTAGTTGCAATTAAACTTAAGCCTCTGCTTTTGACCTAGTTTACTAACTGGTCTGGAAAATAAACTACGACCCTTCCTAGCATCGCTACTCCCTTGACGACACAAAACTTGTTCATCCTACAAATCAGATACAGTAAAAACCTAGTTAGCTTATATTTTAGATCTTTTTCAATACATGATCATCATAAAATTTAAAATATGTAGGGTTGGCAGAGTGGCTCAAACACTAGAGTGCCTACCTAGCAAACGTCAAGCCTTGAGTTCAATCTCCAGTACTGCCAAGAAAAAAATTTTAAATATGTAGAAATATCAAAAATGTTAACTCCACTAACCTAGATCTTTGCCAATATGAGAGGCAAAAAAAATCTAGTATTAAATTTGTTTCATTATTAATAGCATTGATTATTTTTGGATATTTAAATCATTTTAATTTCTTTTGGGGGTTGACTACTTATGTTCATTCCTCTTAAAAGGCACTTTAGAAGCCAGACACTGGTGGCTCACACCTATTATTCCTGTCTTTTCTCAGACAAATAGCAGTCTGAGGCCAGCCGAGGCAAGGAGTTTGTGAGACCCTATCTCAAAAATACCAAACACAAAAGAGGGCTGATAGAGTGGCTCAAGCAGTAAGAGCACCTGCCTAGCAAGCATGAGGCCCTGAGTTCAAACCCCAGTGGCCCTGAAAATAAAAAAAAAAAGAAGGAAAAATAAATTTTCTGTTCCTTGAAATTTTTCTAATCTACATTTATCATTCTTAGCCTTAATCATGTTATCACAATTCCTAGCTGTTCTCTCTGAATCAAGGATGTATACATAAGCTTAAAATGCTCTCATGGTAATGTTTCCTAGTTCAAGAAAGATTGTCATATTTCCATATTTCTCAAGAAATATAATGCTATGATTTTTCAGCTGCTGGTGATATAGTAATCATTTTTTAACACTACACCTCTTTAGAGTCCCCAAAGTGAATGACAATATCTTTAATGTCAACTTTGTTATTTTGTAAGCTGGCCTTTAATGTTTTTGAGACCCTAAACCAAATAATCACATGTATAGCAAGTACACTGAACTTTTCTATAGTGTTTTTCTTATTGGTTTTGGTTTTAGGGGGTCTCGCTATATTTATTGTTCAGGCTGGCCTTGAACTCTTGACCTAAAGTGATCCTCCTGCCTCACCTTCCCAAGTAGCTAGAACTATAGGTATGCACTACCGTAAGTGGTTACTAAGAAATTTTTAATAAGCTAAAAAAATCACAGTGTGCCAGTGGCGCATGCCACTAATCCTAACTACTCAGGAGGCATTGCAATTTGAAGACAGTCCAGGCAAATAGTTGGTGAGACCCTATCTCAAAAATACCCAACATGGCCAGGCACCAGTGGCTCATACCTGTAATCCTAGCTACTCAGGAGGCAGAGATAAGGAGAGATCTTGCAAAACAGTTTGCAAGAACCTATCTCAAAAAAAAAAAAAAAACCCTTCACAAAAAAGGGCTGGTGGAGTGGCTCAAGGTACAGGCCCTGAGTTCAAGCCCCAGTACCACACACAAAAAAAAAGAAAATACCCAACACAAAAAAGGGCTGGCAGAGTGGCTCAAGTGGTACAGTGCCTGCCTAGCTAAGTGTGAGGACCTGTGTTCAAGCCCCAGTACCACAAAAAAAAAAAAAAAAGGTGAAAAATAAAAGCTAAAAATCCTTACCACTAAGAAAAGTCCAGCACTAACTCATACTTTTATAACCCCCACATCTTCATTTCTGAAAATTTTTTACCTTACTGCGAAGAAAAAACATCTACCCTCCTTATTCTAATGATAAAACATCTTTATTTGGTAATTTAAAAAAGAAAGAAAGAAAGAAAAGCTCAAGCCTGTAATCCTAACTATTTGAGAGGTACAGATCAGGGGGATCACAGTTCAAGGCCAGCCCAAGCAAAAAGTTCATGACACTCCATCTCAAACAATAGCTAGGTGCGGTGGTATGCACCTTTCATAGTCAGCTATATATGGAAGCACAAATACGAGGATCACAGTCCAGGCTGGCCCAGGCAGCAAGCAAGACACTATCTCAAAAATAACCAAGACAAAAAAGAGACATGGCTCAAGTGGTAGTAAACTTAGCTAGCACAAAGTCCTTAGTTCAACCCACAGTACTGTCAAAAAGAAAAGAAAAGAAACAGGCTAATGCTTTCCTGCCGTATTTAACATTATATCCTATATTGCTTTCCTTATTCACACTCATATTCTCTTATTTTAACAATTTATTTGGAAAGAATAAAAACTGATGGCTTTCATCTTGTTTCTTCAACAAGGCCTGCCACAGGAGTGGCTCAAGTGATAGAGCACCTGCCTAGCAAGACTGAAGCCCTGAGTTCAAACCCCAGTTTCGAGGCCTGCCATAAAATTGATCTGTACTACTAACTGCCTCTGAAGAACACTTCAGGATCTGCTACAAAGCACATCCCTGTGGGAGATACAACACCCACCAGTTTAGCAGATAATGTATTAGGCTACAGGGAAAAAAAAAAAAAAAAGAACTGAGGCACTAACCACCAGCTGCGCTAGTTAAGATAACAGTCTCCTCCATAGTTCTTCAGGGGCCTGTCCAAACCCTGGAGGTCATCCTCTCCACCCTCATCCACTCCAAAAAAGAAACTGGAGCCCAAAAAAGAAACTGGGCTAACAAAGCTCCTCAGCAGGTTCTATCACCCTGCTCTCCTGCAGTTCATAAGGGCTGCATTCACTCAGGAGGATGGAAGTCAGACCTTTCAGTTCCAGCACAGCAGCTCACTGGGTTTGTTCTCAGAGTGAGCCAAAAGTGTCTGGTCTGCAGACTGCCTCAGTTGGACATTGCTATGAGTTGACTTGTGTCGCCCAAAAAAACATGTTGACACCTAACTCCCATTACCTGTGAATGTGATCTTCTTTGGAAAGAGGGTCTTTGTAGACTTATGTAATCAAGTAAAGATCAGGTCAATTAGGACAGGTCCCAGTTCAATACAACTGACCTCCTTTTAAGAAAAAAAGAGACAGATGGAAACAAGAATACCATCTGAAAACAGAGGCAGAGGTTGGAGTTGTGCAGCTGCAAACCACAGAATGCCAAGCACTGCTGGCAAATATAAGAAGCCAAGAGAAAAGCAGGAAACAAATCCTTCCCTAGATTCTTCAGAAACAGCACAGCACTGCTTAACACCTTGATTTTAGCCTGTAGCTGCCAGGAATGTGAAAGAATTAATTTCTCTTGTTTTAAGCCATTCAGGTTTGGTGATATGTTAAAACATCCCTAGCAAAGTAACACAAGGCCAAGAAGTAGAAAACCATACCCTCCAGCACCAGTTTTATCAGTAGTAAAACTCTAATACTCTGACCTTCCTTCTTACTTCACCTTTCTCAAATGGTTCAAGTCTCGGAGGGAAAAGGAAGTAGCAGGCCACCTCAAGAGCTCCACATGAGCTCACCTACCCAGGTACTGAACCAGAAGAGGCTTTAAAGTTAGGCTGCCCTTTTTCTACCATCACGGTATTCCACATGCCTAGGCCCTAAGTGAGAAGGCAACACAGCCAAGAAAAGCCTTTCCTTCGAGTGTTGATCATGTTTGCCTGCATCAGGCTTCATTTGCCTTCTTAAATCCAATTTTTCTTTAATCCTTCTGTCCCCATTCAGATCACTATTCCAACTTGCTCTCTGGCCTACAAGCACCAGGTAGAAGAATGGAAAAGTGGACTCAGGGAAAAGGTCTTGGGACAGAACAGCCAAAGCAACAAGTGACTATCTGCAAAAATTCCTTTTAGTAATCCCAGCACTTGGGAGGCTGAGGCAGGGGGACTAAAAGTCCAAAGCCAACCTGTACTACAAGCAAGTCCCTATTTCAAAAAAAAAAAAAAAGGTAGGTCTGGGCATAGTGCCTTATGCCTGTAATCCCAGCTACTTGTGAGGCAGAAATCTAGAGGATCAGGGTTCAAGGCTAGCCCAGGAAAAAAGCTAGCAAGATCCCCATCTCAATCAATAAACCAGATGTAATAGTGCATCCCTGTCATTCCAACTACATGGAGTAGGAAGCACGGGTAAGAAGATTGACACCTGAGGCTGCCTGGGCAAAAATAGAAGGCCCTACATGAAAAATACTTGGGTTAAAGATTCTAGACTGGGTCTCAGTAGAAGGTTTTTGAGGAGTAAATATGTAAACTCTCTCCAAGCATCTATACTGGCCAATACATAATTCTCATCACACCCCTCTTAATCCTTGGTGGGCAGAAACAAGAAGTAATCTTTCTAGATACACTGAGAAAGGCTTCCCCTTCTCTTATTCACCAAATATCTGGCATGATTAACAGATCCACAGCATGCAGGCTGCCATTTCTTCTGAGTACAAATGAGAGCCCAGTACAAGTATGTAGAAGGGTGCTGGAACTAGCAAAATTGCCCTAACTGTTCCTTGCTGCTCATTCTTTGCTCCACCTAGCATGACAACTCCTTTCTACATCAAGCCATATTCAGACTTAGAAGACTTCACTGTTCTTGCATGAAATGCTGACAAGGTAATTGTAGTTACAAACTTCCAACTTCCTCCAAATATTAAATCTTACAGTATGTAGGATCTAATTTATGTGAATCAAATATTTGAATCAAATATTTAAACACATTGGGTCAAACTTTAATTCTATCTGTCCTTTCCTTTCCTTTATCTCTAATAGAATGCTTAAAAGTTAGTGCAGGGCTTCCAGCAACCAAGTATAGGTAACCTAAAACAATGAAGATCATCTCTAAATATAGATATGGAATGGTTTTCAAACTATATTTTCAATTTAAAAAGCAAACTGCAGCCACACATGGTGGTGCCACCTATAATCCTAGCACTCAGGAAGTTGAAGCAGCCTGAGTTACATAGTGAGAGACCTTGTCCCAAAAAAAGGAAGGAAGGGAGGGAGGAAGGAAAGGAAAAGAAAAGAAGGAAGGAAGGGAAGAGAAGAAAAGAGAAAAGGGTTGGGGCCATGGTCAGGTGGTAGAGCATCTGTCTAGCAAGTGCAAGGCCCTGAGTACAAACTCCCACACACTGCAAAAAAAAAAAAAAAAAAGCTGCTTACAGAATAAACAGAGTAATAAAAAATGGTCACCTACTGGGAAAAGAAGACACATAAAAGGATGCAAAACTTAAGTGAATGCAGCTCAACATCTACTTTTAACTCTTGAATCATATAAACAACTCAAATATTCAAAAATTAAACTGAAACCACGTGCCAGTGGCTCAGGAGGCAGAAATCAGGAGAATAGAGATTCAAAGCCAGACTAGACAAATAATTTATGAGACCTTATCCCAAAAAACACCATCACAAAAAAGGGGTGGTGCAGTGGCTCAAAATGTAGGCCCTGAGTTCAAACCCCAATACTGCAAAAAAAAAAAAAATTGAACTGGAGAAAAACAAGTCCTGAGAATTGAAAAAGAAATTATCCTACTATATTACTAGTCAATGGCATAAGCAAACAAAGAAAACAAAACGACATGTTATACAAAATCACCACAATGATAAATCATTTCATAACTTCCTTTCAAATTGTGATTGTCTCACTTAAAAGGCAGACAGTTGAAGAGAACAGATCTTAGAGCCAGACAGAACTGAATCCAGATCCCTCCACATGCCTTCCTCACTTACAGCTGTGTGAACTCAGGAAAGTTACTTAAACCCATCAGAAAATGGGAGTAACAATAGCTACCCAACCACACTTGGAGATTCAGTAAGCTGGTAAATGTAAATATTTGGTACCTTGCCAGACTATAGTAACATCTGTGAGTTCACTTTTAAAATAAGATAAAAAAGGACTATTCAAACTAAATCTCTCCTATTAGCTTTTTTCCCACCCCACTACCTGTGGATGCTCAAATCTCCCACACAGAAGTTTTTTTGTTTTTTTTTTGTTTGTTTGTTTTTTGGTGGGAGTAATCCCACATAATTTTCAAGGGTTCCCTGTATACCATGTCTCCTCCTAGACCCACCCCTGCCACAGTCTTGTCTCCCTAGTTCCTCACAGACAAACTCGAACACAGAAAGGCCTGCACTCACTTTGTCCAGTCCTCACCCTATTCAGTCTTCATCCCACTGGAATTGGATGTCTTCCTCCACCAGTGCATTGAAATCACTCTGGAAAAGGCTGCCAGTGGCTTTTCCAATGTTGTATCCACTATGTTGTTTCAGCCCTTACCAACTACTCTGCAGTCTCCAAATCTAAAGGCACTGGCACTGCTTCTGTGAGTGGTAAGACACCACTCCCAACTCAGTCTCTAGTGACCACTCCAGTCTCTGGAATTCCGTTCCAGGATCCTCCTCAGCCAACCTCCTCACTACTGGTATACTACAAGGTTCTTTTTGTGGTTGTCTTCCCTTTTCAACTGACATACCCACTGCAGGAGATTTCATCCACACTGACCTCAACTGTCTCTTCCCAGTATCTCAGTTATCTGTAACATGGACCGCTCTCTCCTGAATCCAAGTCTGGTAAATCTAAGTATATACTGGGCATAACCATTAGAAAATGAAGGTCAAGCTCTACAGAGACAACAATGACTATAAAACTGAATAAGTATAAAAAAGAATTCTTTTTCTAAAATCTTGCTCTCAGCTGATGGAGTAGCTCAAGTGGTAAGAGCACCTGCCTAGCAGGTGTGAAGCCCTGAGTTCAAAATCTGCCTTTCTATTAATAGTCTCAATTCTGATTCACTCAGTCCACCCACAGTCTAGCTTGCCTCTTTGTGGCCAATACTGACCAAGGCTAATCTTCAAAGAGCCTACAAGTGCAGAAGTATAAAAGCATACATACCACAGACCAGCTGCTGGAATAAAGAGCAGCACAGATTACCAGGAGAGTGGCTACAAAAGGGGGAGCTAAGCCTCTACCAGGGTGGAGTAGAGAGGGATGTGAGAAGTGAGCACATCTTCGACAGGATAGAACACCCTCCACTGCAAGGTTCAGATCAGAGCCAGGCGCTGGTGACTCATGCCTATAATCCTACCTTCTCAGAAGTCAGAGATCAGGAGGATCTTGGTTCAAACTCAGCCCAGACAAATAGTTTACAAGACTCTATCTCGAAATAATCCTTCACAAAAAAGGGCTGGTGTTCAAACCTTTGAACTCACGGTCCTGAGTTCACACACCAGCATCACAAAAAAAAAAAAAAAAAAAAAAGAGGTTCACATCAAAACAGCAGAGGCCAAAATACAGCCTAAGTCAGGCTTTGGTCTTTTCATTCCTCAGCTACACTAAGGGTCTTTGCTGACTTACCAATCTTTAATTCAACTTCCTCAATTCTCTTCTTTGAGCAAACCTTCTAGACACAAAAATGATTATGGCATCTTTTTCTGTTTTTGTTCTTGGTTTTGTTTTTTGAGACAGGATCTTGTTGTGTAACCCAAGCTGGTCTCAATGTCACAATCTTCCTGCCTCATTCTCCCAAGTGCTGGGATTACAGATGTACACCACCAAACTTGGCTCATTCTTCTCTTAAACCCTTTAAGAGCTCAGTGTGATTCTAGTATAGAAGCCAAATCCTCCATGGACCTAGCTCTCCCTTTCCTATCCAGCCTCAAAAACCCTTTTGGCCCACTGAAACCTTTGCATCATTCTACACCACTCGTGGCTCCCAAAAGAGCCAAGACATTTCCTTCCTCTGCTGTGCTGTATATAAACATGTATGTCACGTGTATGACATTACTAGTAGGAAATAATTGCTAAGTGCATTAATGCACTTTCTCTTATTTAAACCTCATAAATTCATTGAACAAGTGACCATGAATAGCTCTATTTCAATAGTCATCAGGAATAAGATGTTTGCCCAAGGTCCCATAGTTAGTAAAAGCAGAAGATGAGATCTGAGCCTAATCGGAGATTCTAGCACCCATACTCATAATACTGCACTATCTGCTTACTCTTTTCCTCAGTCTCAGCTGCCTGGCAAGACCCATCTTTTACCATTTATCTAACACGTGGACCATTATGAAGCCTTCCTTGGTGACACTCTCCCACCAACTGACAATGTCCTTCTCAATGCTCTCCTCATTCTCACTACATACATGTAATCAGGATTCCTAGATTCTGTACCCTGTCCTATCAGATATAGCATTCCTAGATTCCCAGATTCCTAGATTCTTAGATTCTGATCCTATCAGATTAGTTTCCTACATTCTGTGTTAGCAAATTCACCTACTTACTAGAAGTTATCCAAAACCCCCAAATCAGTATTTTTGGCACTTACACCCATTCATTGTTCATGTCATTCAAAGACATGCACAAAACAATGAAAAACTTAAATCACCAAAGCACATATTCATTGCCAGCTGAGGTCAAACAAGACTTTCTAATTTACTGAACATGTGTCCTTTTTATGGTCTACTTAGTGCCATGGGGTTTTTTTGCCTTTCCATGCTCTTTGTTGGTAATGTGGCTGTTTAAAATGATCCTCAAGCCCTATAATAGAGTACTGTCTAGTGCTACCGACCACTAGAAAACTACGATATGGCTCTGGACAAAAATACATGTGTTATATTAGCTTCATTCAGGCACAAGTTAGTACTGTTGGCTTTGAATTTAATGTTAATAAATCAACAATACTATATTAAATAAGGTGTCTTTAAACCAAAGGACAATACAAAATTTATGTATTGGTCACTTGATGAAAATTCGGGGACCATAGGCTCTTGGGACCCTAACCTTGTATTTTCTCTAGGAACAATGTTTCAATATTAACTAATTTAGTGTTCACAGTCCTTTATGAAACATAAGTACTACAAATATTGAGACTCAATAGCCCATGTGATAAGACCATTCAGAAAAAGGCCCCACTACCAATGGGGACTTAACCCCACTTACAGCGGGGTTAAGTCCAAGCAGCCAATTATACAGACTAAAGTTGACATAAGCTAGTTCAGTCACTTCCCTATTTCCAGAACTTAGAACTGGGGAGCAGAGAGAATTCCATGAGGAGCTGTAGCTGCTGTTGTCTGATTTTTTGCATAAACAGAGAATGAGAGGAGAGAAGCACAGAGGAATTAAGAGACCCTGCAGACCAGAGAATGATTAGGAAGGCTGCTTGTGGACACTGGGGATGGGGGGAACCAAGCTGAATCATCATAGGTTTAATCCAAGTCATATGGTAGATGACAGAAGCATCTGCATTTTCCAGACATTGAAGATTCTAGAGAACTGAAATCTACATTAAAACAGACATTGCAAATCAGATTTAAATTCTTCTACTCTGAACAGACTTGAATTCAGAACTAGGCAGAAGTGGAGAGAGAGAGGAAACCCACAGGCATTCTTCTTGCCAAAACCCATTTGACAGTTTGGCTCTGAAGCAACAGTTCTAACACAACTCCTGGTCCCTGAATCACAACTAAAACGGACACAGCCAGCAACTTCCTGCTCCCCAGATTTCAGCCAGGATGGTATGAACTGGACCCTGGTTCTTCAGTTTTCTATTTGTAACAGATAGAATAGGTCCCTTGACACCTCCTCTAGCAATGATGTACTAAAAGAGACACTCTGGGGATCCAACCAAAAGACTGCTTCTGCAACCTTACAAACCATCCTCTAACACCTAGCTCCCAATACAAAATTTCTCTGCATAAGTTAACCAGACAGTATCTAGTATCTATAATTGAATCATGGCTGATGCAATTATCAAATAGAACTGGTAACAATAGCAACTGGGAAAGAAACCAGGTATACAAATACCAGATGTGAATCAAAAGGTTTTAGTCATACTTATCTTTAACCAGTAATACTTCTTAATAATCACTTCTGTGATGTACTCTTAACGAAATTAACTTGAATGACTCAAAATTAAGTTTTGTAGCGTTGAGTGCAATTACTAATTGAACCTTTTAAGAACATTATCCAGGGCTGGGAGAGAGGTTCAAGTAGTAGAGCCCAGCAAGCGTAAAGGCCCTGAGTTCAAACCCCAGTACTACCACACCTTAAAAAAAAAAAAAACTACTAGCCAGCCACTTATAGCTAATTTATTCCATTGGTCTACTACAGAAATTCTCAAACACCCTCTGCTTAACTAGATAAGGAATGCTATGTATTCTCTCTGGAAAAGACCACTATGCCCACACACCAGGCTAGTAAGCTATGCCTGACATATCCAAGTACCAGTTGCACTACATGCTTATCAAGACAACAGTATTTATTTCCAATCCAGTTTATGCTAGTTCAGCCGTTATTATTCCATAAATAGATTAATTGTGAGTACAAAAATACTGTTTCTACAAAACTTAAGTGAAATCCTTAGGAATTTTTTTTTAAAAAATGTTAAATGAGGTGTGAGAATTATAACAGTAAAATTTAGATGGTGGAAAGATTTGTAAAAATATAGAAGGATTCTGGCTCATAGTGTCTCAAATGTCTTAATTCTCACTCTACTTCAAAAGTAAAAAATGGAAAGTGGTGGATCTTGCATTGAGGGTACAGGTTAATGCAAGAGAGACAACACAGGCTCCAAACTATGGACCTTTACACAATGAAAACACTTTACACTACAGGATACACAAATGAATGCACACAAGTTTCAAGTAGAAATAAAGTAAAAAATGTGTCTTTATGATTCACATCTCTAACACAAATAAACACTACTGGATAACTTTTGGAAATAATTCTTCTGTCTTATAAAAATATAAAAATAATGAAAGGCAGGCTTATAATTCCAGCTACTTGGGAGGCTGAGAGCAAAAGGATCACAGTTTAAGGCCAGCTGGGGCAAAAATTCAGCGAGACCTCGTCTCAACCAATAAAGCTGGGAATGCTGGTTGGCATGCACCTGTGATCCCAGCTACTACACAGGAGGCATAATAGGAGGATTGCAGTCCAGGCTGACTAAGGCAAAATCACAACACCCTGTCCAAATAATAACTAAAGCTGCTAGGCACCAGTGGTTCACACATGTAATCCTAGCGACTCAGGAGGCAGAGATCAGGAGGATCTCGGTTCAAAGCCAGCCCAGGAAAACCATTCTGGAGATTCTATCTTGAAAAAAAAAAACCCACTCCAAAAAAGAGCCAGTGGAGTGGCTCAGGTATAGGCCCTGAGTTCAAACCCCAGTACCATAAAAATAAATAAATAAACCATGATAATAATAATAACTAAGGCAAAAAAGGCCAAGCACATGGCTCTAGTGGTAGAGCCCTTGCCTAGCAAGTGCCAGGTCCTGAGTTCAAACCTCAGTATCACCAAAAATAATAATGATGAGGATGAAAGGTCAAAATATGTTACCAAACATTGCTATTAAGCCCTCTAACCCTGCTTCAGGGAATAGTCAAATCAATAATGTTTAGCAGAAATGGTGGCACGTGCCTATAATCCCAGGACTCAGGAGACAGAAGGGGGTAAGTTGAAACCCACCCTGGGCTACACAGCAAGACCCTCAAAATCAAGCACTGGTGATTCACACCTGTAAATCCTAGCCACTCAGGAGGCAGAGATCTCAGAAGCTAGCCAAGGGCAAACATAAAGCCAGCCCCAGATAAATAGTTCGTGAGCCCATATCTCGAAAAAACTCGTCACAAAAAAATGATTGGCAGAGGTCCTGAACCCCAATGTTACCCAAAAAAAAAAAAACACCAAAAAAAATTTTAACTTGAATTAAAGAAAATAAATATATGGTATCATGAAGCTCTTTGTGTTTATTCTATATTTGTTACAATTGTAAATAATATTTAACTTTTTCTTAGAAAAACTGCAGGAATAGATTTTTAAAAGCAACTATATGCTTTACCCAGATTCATCTATTAACATTTTACCCTATTTGCACGCTCAACTTGAGTGCACACTTGGCCGCCCTTCCTCCCTCCGTTTCTCTCCTCCACATATATAGATATGTATGTATGTATAAAATCTCTCCCTCCTCCATATAGAGAAATAATTTTCTTTATGAACCATTTCAGAAAGTTGTAAATATCACATTTTACCCCTAAAACCTTTAGTTTTAAGAATAAAGATATTCTCTCACAAAAGCACAGTACAGTTTTCGACTCCAGAAAACTTAACACAGACATAATACTTACATCTAATTCCTGTGGTCCAATTTTTTCAAGTGGCCTAATAAAATGTTTTATATGTATTTTCCCTCTGGTATAGTATTAGGCATTATTTGTAAGTGTCATGTCTCTTTAATATTCTTTGATCTAGAATAACTCCACAGCCTTTGTTAATTAATGCATTGTCATTCTTAAGAATATAGTCACTTTGCTTCAAATAGAACATGTCTCATTTTAAGTTTTTGTTTTTGTTTTCTTTTAGGTTGTTTATGGATTGATTTTTGGTTAATTTGAAATGGGGGCTGGAATACGAACAGGTGGCATGGGAATCAAAGCAATGCAGAATCAGGAGCTAAGACTGCAAAACTGATAGGGGGCAAAATTAATCATTAACTAAATATTAAGAAAACACAAGAATGCATTCATTCCTTTGATCACATGCCTCCCCAGTAGTTACAATACATAGTAGAAAACAATTCCTCCACAATTCCTCTGAATTTGCCCCAAATGAGCAATATGCACCTGGGAGGTAAGAATGCCTGGTATAGCAATCTTTTTTGATCAAAAGAATGCCCATAAAAGTGACAAGAAACAGCCCAGCACAGGTGGCTCACGCCAGCTACACACTCCTAGCTACTTAGGAGGCAGAGATCAGGAGCATCGTGGTTCAAAGTCCAGGCAAACAGTTTGTGAGACCATGAGACTATCTCAAAAAACCCACCACAAAAAAGGGCTGGTGGAATAGCTCAAAGTATAGGCCCTGAGTTCAAGCCTCAACCATTCATGTCACAAGATCATTTCATTTGTAGATTACCCCAGACCTAATATCTACATGCATGGATGAAAATATCAAAACACTGCAACAGAAGGACTGAAAGTTACCAGATTCCTAACACAAAGAAACCACTTATCTGGATGAAAGTTTAAGCTAAACTCCCAAACCTACTTTAGCCAATATAAATTGTCCCAGTGGAAGAACACTCATTATGACTCTAAAACCTGTATTCCAAGCACTTGCAATGTGCATCCCTCTTTCCTTACTTTCCACTGCTTTACCTCACTTGCCTAACAAAATCTTGGCAGCTTGCTACCTCGGGAGTTATCTTAAAATTATTTTCTCTGACACATTCAAGACCAAGGAAACTGGGTACCAGGTACTAGAGGGTTTTTTTCTATTAAAAACCTTTTCAACCCTTCTCCAGTGACATAGTTCTGCAGCTCACGCTGTGCTCAAACTCATAATCCTACTACTTCAGTCTATCAAATGCTGGGATTACAGAAGTGAAGCACCATGCCCAGCTCTAAATCTATTATTTTATATTTGAAGACAAAAGTAATCTTTAAACCTAATATCAATAAAACTTCTAGCCAGGCGTGGTGGTGCACACCTGTAATCTAGCATATGGGAAGATGAGGCCGGAGAATTGTGATTTCAAGGCCACCCTCAGCTATACATAGTTCCAGGTCAGCCTGGGCTACACAGCAAGAGCCTGTCTCAAAAAAACTAAAAGAGGGGCTGGAGGATTGGCTCAAGCAGTAAGCCACTTGCCTGCCTAGCAAGCAAAAGCCCTGACTTCAAATCCCAGTGCCGCCAAAAAAAAAAGAACCTCAAAAAATAAGTCAGGCACTGAAGAAGCTAAGATTGGCAAATAATTCATGAAATGGGACTCCCTCCCTCCCAATCTCCAAAACAACCAAAGCAAAATGGACTGGCAGTATGGCTCAAGTGATAGAGCACCTGCTTTGCAAGCACGATGCCCTGAGTTCAAACTCAAGTCCCACCAAAATAAGTAATTAAAACTTTTGTGTAACCAAATGCTTTTAAAGTTATGAAGAGTGTGCTTTTCCACTAGCTCTCCCCCCCACCGCCCCCACCCCCCGCTCCTGCCATCATGATTATCTAGCAGGATCTCATCAACCACTATGAACTGTTCTCCAATATTAACAAGATCCAGGAGACTACAGATGGTCTGTACCTGGAAGTGGAGGGCAAGATGGTCAGTAGGACCTAGGATAACACTGATGGAAATGCCTCCACTGAAGGCCCTGAGGGTGAAGTGTAGCAATTGTCTAGCAAATGTGAGGCCTGAGTTCAAACCCCAGTAGAGGGGGAAAAAAAAAAAAAGACAAAAAGCCAGACACCAGTGGCTCATGCCTGTATCCTAGCTACTCAGGAGCCAGACAGAGATCAGAAGGATCACGGTTCAAAGCCAGCCAACAGTATGAAAGACCCTATGTAGAAAAAGCCCATAACAAAAAAGGACTGGCAGAGTGGCTCAAGTGCTAAGAGTGCCTGCCTATCAAGCACAAGGTCCTGAGCCTGAATTCAAACCCAGTCCCACCTGAAAAAAAATACAGGTTAAAAAGCATCAGCAACTGACTGGATCAAAAAGCAAGATCTGTTAGGTGCCAGTGTCTCACACCTGTAATCTCAGCTGCTCAGGAGGCACAGACTGGGAGGATTGTGGTTTGAAGCCAGACAAGGCAAATAGTTCACAAGACCCTATCCCAAAAAACCCATCACGAAAAAGGGCTGGTAGAGTGGCTCAAGGTGTAGGCACTGTGTCCAAAACCCAGTACTGCAAAAATAAATAGATAAACAAGATGTGGCACAAGTGGCAGAGCACCTGACTAAAAGTGAGAACCCCTGAGTTCAAATCCCAGTATTACCAAAAAAAAAAAAAAAAAGCAAGCAAGATCGATGCAACAATCTGTTGTCACACGAAACATTCACAACCAAAGACACAACACAAACTAAAAGTGAAAGGTTGGAAAAAGATATACCAGGCACACAGAAATTGAAAGCAATCAGGAGTACCTATTCTCACAAAACAGATTTTCAGCAAAATACAGTTGGAAAAGATATAAAAGTCACTACATACTAATAAACGGAACAATTCAGCAAAAAGATATCAATTCTAAATAAATATGCACCATAAATCAGTGCCCCCAAGTTCATTAAGCTGAGCGTAAAGAAAAAGTTAGGTCCAAATACAATAATAATAGGAGCTCTGAACACTCCACTCTAATCAACATACAGCACATCCAGACAAAAAATTAACAAAGAGCCAGGCGCAGGTAGCTCATGGCTGTAATCCTGGGCAGAGATCAGGAGGATCAAGGTTCAAAGCCAACCCAGGTACACAGTTCAAAGGACCTTATCCTGAAAAACCATCACAAAAAAGGGATGGTAGAGTGGCTCAAGGTGTATGTCCTGAGTTCAAAACCCATTTCCACAAAAAAAAATGAATAAAATAACAAAGATATCCTAGAACTGAACAATGAATGAAACAGACTTCAGATATCTATAGAGTATTTCATAGTACCTCAGGAAATTACATATTTTTCTCAGCAGCTCATGGAACATTCTCCAAATTAGATCACATCCCAGGTCATAAAGCAAATCTCAACAAATGCAAAAAAAAAACAATTGAAAAATTCCCTGTATCCTAACAGACCATAATGGAATAAAATTAGAAATCAATGGCAAGGAAAACCACAAAATCATTCAAACTCATGGAGTTTGAACAACACTCTTTCAAGTGATCAGTCGGTCCACTGAAGAAATCAGTAAATTCCTAGAATCAAATGAAAATCAGAACACAATACACCAGAACCTGTGGGATACAGTCCCATAGGTTCTTAAGAAGGAGGAAGAATCTTAAGAAGATTCTTAAAAAAGGAAGTTTACAACCATGAATGCACACATCAGAAAATTAGAGAGATCTCAAATAAACAATCTAATGATACACCTGAAACTCAGAAAAACATGAACTAGTCAACCTCAAAAGTAGTAGATGCAAAGAAATTACAAAAATCAGGGCAGAAATTACTGAATTGGAGATCAAAACAATGAAACAAAAAGTTAGTTCTTTGAAAAAATAAACATGACCAGCAAAACTTTAGCCAAATTAACCAAAAGAAAGGAGAACATCCAAATTAATAATTTTGAGATGAAAAAGGGGTATTACAACAGATTCATTGACAGATGTCAATGAAATTCAGATAATCATATGCAAATTTTGAAAACCTACAATCCACCAAACTGGAAAATCAAGAAGAAACAGATACATTTCTTGACACATATGACCCACCAAAATTGAACTAACAGGACATTAACAACTTAAACAGGTCTATCACAAGCAATGACATTGAGACAGTTATAAATACCTCCTCCCAACAGGTGTGGGTGGCTCAAGTTCATAATCCTAGCTACTCAGAAGACAGAGATCAGGAGGATCAAGGTTTGAAGTCAGCCCCAGGCAAACAGTTCCAGAGACTCTATCTTGAAAAAAACATACCACAATCAAGAAAATGTGATATACATATATAGATATAGATACACAGACATATATATACACACATACATTTATATATACACACACAAACACACTAGAGTTTTATTCAACCATGTGGTTTGAAGTTAAATGGATGCAACTGGAGGACATCATGTTAAGTGAAGTAAGCCAGAAACACAACAAGGGGATTGGACTTTGAGCACATGATAAAAGTGAGAGCACACAAGGGAGGGTGAGGATAGGTAAGACACCTAAAAAATTAGCTAACATTTGTTATCCTTAATGCAGAGAAACTAAAGCAGATACCTTAAAAGCAACTGAGGCCAATAGGAGAAGGGGACCAGGAACTAGAGAAAAGGTTAGATCAAAAAGAATTAACGTAGAAGGTAACACACATGCACAGGAAATTAATGTGAGTCAACTCCCTGTATAGCTATCCTTATCTCAACCAGCAAAAACACTTGTTCCTTCCTATTATTGCTTATACTCTTTTCTTCAACAAAATTAGAGATAAGGGCAAAATAGTTTCTGCCAAGTATTGAGGGGGTGGGGGGGAGCAGGAGGGGGCGGAGTGGGTGGTAAGGGAGGGGGTGGGGGCAGGGGAGAGAAATGACCCAAGCCTTGTATGCACATATGAATACTAAAACAAAAAAAAAAAGTGAAGTAAGCCAGGTTTAGAAAGACAAAGGACATGTTTTCTCTCATAAGTGGAAGATCCAAAAGATAAACATACATACAAAAACAAGCATGATCATATACAAACTCATATGTAGAACATGTTTGTAATAGTGGAACTACTCAATGAAACTTGGGGAAGGAGGGAAAGGAAAAGAGAACACAGAGCATCGACGATACTGTAAAACATAACATCTGTGAAGGTAGAGGACATAAAGATATACATTGGAAGCTGTTGAAAAATGGGGGATGGTTGGTAAAAGGATAAGGAACAGCAATGCAAGGGGTTGGACATACCAAAGTAAAGTATACTCACAGTGGGGATACATTGAGAAACCCCTTTGAACATTGACTTAGATAGGACTATAAAATAGGTACTGGGGAGGAGGTATTTTGTGGAAGGAGAGGGTGAATGAAGGAGACTAAGGTTAGTATATACAGTTGATGGACTTCATATACCTATATGAAATAAAAAAGAAACCTCTTGCAATTGCTTTAAGTGGGATGGGGAGGGGATGAGAGGGAGAGACAATGGGGGTGATCCAGCCAAAGTACAACAAAATCCTATTTGAAATTGTTGTTATGAAGCCCCCCTGTACAATGAACATATCCTAATAAAAGAAATTTTTAAGTCTGTCATAAGGACTTAAAAGAAGTCCTAAATGGAAAGGTGTACCATATTTTTGCCCAGGAAGACTGAGCACTGGGCCACGCACTGGTGACTTGCTCCTGTAATTCTAGCTACTTCTGCTGTGTCATGATGGGTAAAAATATATTTCCTACTGTGTGCCTTGGTTTTATAGTATAATTTTTTCATTAATGTAAAAGTCATTAATTTGCTTAACAATTGTTTATTAAACACCTATACTTTATATCTGGAGATGCAACATTATGCTGGTGTCAAGTAAGGCAATAATACTTGGTCCCTACCCCTGTACAATTCTCAGTTTACAAAAAAAATCATAATCACATAAATATATGACTATAGACTGTGCTAAGCATTATGGAAAAGCATAGGAAGCTAAAACAGAATAGCTTAGAGAAGCTGCTTTAGACTAGAAGAATTATGCAGGGAAGAAGTATGGAAAATGAAGTTGGCCTGGCAGGAAGCAGCACATTCTGGAAGCACCTATACAGTCTGAGGAAATGAAAAGCCAGTGGGTAGAGAGGAAACATAAAACCGTCTAGACAGGCTTGTGGGGTGGGGGATGGAACTTTAAATGCTCTGAGGACAATGACAATGATCCAGTTAGCATTTTGAAAGATCATCAGGTGGAGAAAAAAAATGGGAGGCTAGAGTGGATAATGGAGAGTGCAGTGTAAGTAGAGACAATGGCACTAATCCCAGATGCTTTTCTGAAGCAGAAGTGACAATGTTTAGTGATGGTTTGGACAGTCAGGAGTGGGGAACCATGAAGTGTTTGGGATAACTTGCAGGCTGCCAGAGTGAACAGTAAAATGACCTGAGATTCATGAGAAATCCCAAAGAAGCAGAGCTAAAAGGAAAGGTCAGAGGTTGTTTTTTTGTGTTGTTATTGGTTTCTTCCCATGGTAGGGATAAAACCAAGGCTTTGAACTATATACATATATACCCAGTCCAAGATCAGAGTTCTGTTTGCTACAATTAACAAAAAGAAATATCAAATTGCCAGGCACTGGTGGCTCACTCCTGTAATTCACTACTTAGGAGGCTGAGATCAGGAGGCAAGCCCCCACAGATAGTTCTGGAGACCCCATCTCCAAAATAATCAGAGCAAAAAGGACTGAAGGTGTGGCTCAAGAGGTGGATCACCTGCTTTGCAAGCATGAAGCCCTGAGTTCAAACCTCAGTCTTACCAAAAAAAACAAAATGTCAAATTAATACCTGGTGGGGGAAAGAGGGAGAGAGTGGAGGGGAGAGTGGCCCAAACAATGTATACGCATACAAATAAATGAATAAAGGAAAAAATTAATACCTGGAAGTACATAGAGATGTATCAAGAAACAAAAGGAAGTCAGTAACAAAAGTGCTTGGACAACACATTATGCTGCTCCTTAAATACCCACAGTAATGTATAATAAACGCAGGTCCAGAAGAATCTGGAATAAATTTTAAAGACTAGCAGTGGCAGTTCATAATCGGTAGCTGAAGCCACTGTGCATCTGAACATATAGTTCAACAATGTAACTAAACATTCACTGTTCAAATAATCCTCTACGAAACTGTAGGAAATCGTGTGTCCACTGTGTTCACTACTGTAAGTTCCACATTTAACACACTGTGTGGCACACAGTAGATATTACTCTATTGCAGAAACGTACCCAGTACTAAACAGAACAAACAACCCAGCAAAAATACTACTAATAACGCAAATAAGCAATCACTCAAGACAAAACTTTGAACTATGAAATATACAAATATATTAATCAGGACATTTCTCAGGGAAAAAAGTAACTTAGCTATTTAGCACATTCTTAGCTTTCATACCCTAAGAGTCTCTGATGCTAGATTCAGGAGGATCTCAGTTCAATGCCAGCCCAGGCAAATAGTTCTGGAGACCCTATCTGAAAAAAAAAAAAAATCACAAATAAGGGGGTGAGGGGCTGGTGAAATGGTTCAAGGTGTAGGCCTCCTCTATACTGAAGAAAATATATCAGCTTATAAAAGTTTGATACCAGCCAAGCACCAGTGGTTCACACCTGTAATCCTAGCCTCCTGGGAGGCAGAGATCAGGAGAATCAGTCTGGGCAAACAGTTCTCAAGACCCTATCTCAAAAATAATCAACACGAACCAGGGTTGGTAGAATGGCCCAAGGGGTAGAGTGCCTGCCTAGCAACATGAAGCCCTGCAGTGAAATCCCAACCACTCAAAAAAATAAAAAGGTTTGATAACTAAAGTTTCATTTCATTTAGGTTATTAAAACCAAATAAAAACTGTTAGAAGGAAACTCATTAAAATGAAAATAGCAATACTTTTCTTTTTCCTCTTGTCTTCTGTCTTCCTGACTTTCTCACAAATGTGAATTTTATGAAACTTTTTTTACTTATTCACAAAGGTAATACTGATTCACAAGAGAAGATTTAGAAAATCCATATAAACCCAACAGAAACAAATTACCCACAAGTCCATCACCCAGAAATAACTAACCACTGCCAATATTTTTGTGTGGCCCTTTCTCTGTGCATTCACGGTATGGAAAGGGAAGAGCGACACACAAGAGATTGTTAAAAATGATGACGATTACAGAACACTGCTATGGCAAGTGTGCAGGGCTGTGGGGAAATGACCTTGAAGGAATGATACTGAACTGACCAGACAGGGAAGTGCAGGTCAAAGCAGTCTAGACGAGGACACCAAGGCCAACCAGGGGACTGGACAGACAGAGGAGGCTGGTAGGAAGGGAGTGCTAGGTTGATCAAAACCTTAAGGTAAGGGGGAGCTGAGTTCGAACTGGTTTCTCAGTGAAACAGGCCTTGAAGGAGGAACAAGAGGAATAGGCTTTTTAAAGGGATTACTGTGACTGCTTGGGTATGGAAGGAATTGCTCCCAGCAATTATAAATTTGGAAAGGCAGCATCTTTTTCAATACATCAGTATTCCTAAAGAGCAGGGAGGG
Organism: Castor canadensis; assembly: GCF_047511655.1. NCBI lineage: Eukaryota > Metazoa > Chordata > Mammalia > Rodentia > Castoridae > Castor > Castor canadensis. Next base: position 64,611,978 of record NC_133398.1, read on the forward strand.
AAGGGTATAGCGAATCTTTTTTTTTTTGGGGGGGGTGGGGGCTTGAGGAAGAAGTAAAATAAAAATGAGATAATATTTTGAATATACATTTTAGACCCCACAAACTTCCTATATTAGTAGAGTTAGAAATATGCAGTGAATGTACAAGACCTTGGGTTTTATCCCAACTACTGCAAAAAAAAACAAACAAACAAAAAACAGCCTGTAATCCTAGCTATTCAGGAGGCAAAGATCCAGAGAACTGAGGGTTAGACCCTATCTCAAAAACACCCAGCACAAAAAAGGGCTGGCTGAGTAGCTTAAGAGTTAGAGGTGCCTGCCTAGCAAGCTTGAGGCCCTGAGTTCAAACACCAGAACCTTCAAAAAAAGAAAAAGGTTGTAAGGAGCATTAAATATTAATATTTAACAAAAGGGAACACGATTTTTTAAAGATTGAGAGATCTGCATTAGACACTGAGTTTAATGACAGTACAGGATGTACCTGTTTTATCATTATATTCCTAATAAATGCATAACAAATACATGAATATCAAGGAACAGCTATGAGCAGTTATAACTTATAAAACACGGCTAACAGGAAGAGCTGATCATAACATCCAGGGAAAACACAGCACAAGCCACAGAACAAAGCCCCAAGAGAATTCTGGTTTCTTGTGAACTGAACTTGGCAACAGAGCAGAGAAAGTTCAACAGGCCCCTCCAGGGCCTCAAAAGAATATCTCCAAGACTATCCTTCCTTGCTCACACCTTCATTCATTCATTCAAAAGATGAGGGAGGATTAAACCAGCAATCCAGATATTAGGTACATACCCAAGAGGAAAGAAAACATGTCCACACAAAAACTCTTTCATGAATGTTCACAGCACCATTATTCATAATGACCAAAAAGTGGAAACAACCCAAATGTTCATCACTGAAGAATAAGCACAATGTGGTATTTCCATACTATGGAATATTACTCAGACATTATTTTTAAAAGAGTACTGCTATAGGCTACGATGTGGGTGACCCTGAAAACATTATACTATGTAAAAGAAGCCAGTCACAAAAGACCACCTAGTCTATGACTCCATGGACATGAAATGCCCAGAATAGGCATAGCTTTTGAGGCACAAAGCTGAGTAGTGGTTTCTGAGGGCTGCAAGGGAAGCGAGGGTAGAGAGAAATGGCCAATGACTGTTAACGAGAACAGGGGATGATAAAAAAAAAATTCTAAAATTGATTGTGGTGATTACATCTCTCATACAGTTCTATGCATATACTAAAAGCCATTGAATTACATTTTTGTTTTTGTTGCAGCACTGGATGTTGAACACAGGGTTTCAAGCTTGCTAGGCAAGTGCTCTACCATTTCAGCCACTCTGCCAGCACTTTCTTTGCTTTTTGGGACAGTATCTGACCATGTAGCTAGCCCAGGAGGTCCCTGAAATTGTGATCCTCCTACCTCAGACATAAGTGTTGAGATTAAAGGTGTGAGCCACCAAATCTAGCTCAATAATGCATTTTAAATACGTGAACTGTTTCTCAATAAAGATTTTTATTTATTTATTTTAAGAAACCAGGAAAGATGTTTGGTGCACCTCAGCCTTAATTACTTTACTCAAGCAAAGTACAGGAAATAACATAAAGGGAGGGGGGAAAAAAAACAGAACATGTTCTCAAGACTTAACATTCTAGCAGGGAGTGGGGGGAAGGGAGGGTGGAGGCCTTTACAAAGCAATGAGGAAAGGTACCCAGCAAACCTAACCACCCTTACCAGAAAAGGTGTTCACAAGGTCTCTCAATTTATCAGATTTTCATCCGTAAATTGAAATTGAAATCCAAGAAACTGCTTATTAAAAATTCAATACCTCTCCTGCTTATAAAAAAATCTTTATTCTTACACAATAGTTGATGGACTTTTCTGAAAACGTTTGTGCACGTGCAATGGGAGTTAAACCCAGAGCTTCACTACGCACTCGGTAAAACGTTTCTTCATTTGGGTGTGTGTGTGTTTGTGCGTGTGTGGTGCTGGGGGTCGAACCCAGGGCCCTGTGCATGCTAGGCAAGTGCTCTACCACTGAGCTACATCCCCAGCCCAAAACGTTTATTTTTGTTTGGTGGGACTGGTGTTTGAACTCAGGACTTCTCGCTTGCAAAGCAGGTGCTGTACCGTTTGAATCACGTTTCAGTCCCCAAAATGTTTATTTTTAACTTTAGAAAAGCAAGTGGCTAACGTATGCTAATAAATTTAAACTCTCTGATTAAACTTTTAATGAATTACCAAATTTGTGGAGTGTTGTAAAGATTATTTGCAAGCTTTTAAAAACTAAAACTGTTAGGAGGGCGGAAAAAGCTGAAGTGTGTACAACGTTCCAAAAAAGCATGGGGGGGCTACGACACCAGCAAGGTAGGAAAGTTTGAGTAATGACTTCAAAGGCGAACCGAGTGCTACATAGTAAAAAAGAAAACCTTTCAAAATTAAAGCCGCTAGCTAGCCGTGGTGGTTCATACCTGCAATCCCAGCACTCAGGAAACAGCTTGCCTTGGAATATATATCTATATATAAAATAATCCTGTCTCAAAAACACCGAAAACAAAAACAAGAGGGGGAAAAAAATAAAGTCAACTAATTTTTTAACCACAACACTTCGAAATTAGAGTATTAGTTACTGTTGCCATAGAAACTGTGAAGCCAAGTTAAAAAAAAAAAAACGCAAACTCAAGTGAGTGAAAAGGGCAAAGTTTAGTGCGAACTGAAGTGGACCGAGCCTGTCCATCGGAAGTTTTCACCCGGATGAAGGGGAACCGAATGCAATTCTAACCTACATTTCCGAAGCACGATTTAATGATAAATCTCGTGATTATCAAGTGCAAAAAACAAACAAAAAAAAAAAGCAAGAAAAGTTTGCTCGGTCTTCTCCGGAAGGAAGAACCGCACAAAACCCCTCCCTTGTGCCGCCCCCCCAGACACACACACACACGCGCGCGCGCGCGCCGCAGGCTTGCAGGGCGCAGCTCGCAAAGGGCGCGCCCGCTCTGGGTGCACCAGGAGAGCATCAGTGCAGCCCTGCGGCTGCTTACCTTCCTCCTCCTCATCACCCCACACCACGTCCAGTGCACGAGCAGTTATTAAGTACCCACTGTCTACCCCTCATCGTGTCTCTTCCAGGCACTGCAGGAAGAAATGGCCCTCAAGCAGGAGAAAAGAGAAACCTAAAGGCCAGCTGCTATGGCTGAGAACGAAACGAACGACGGGCTCCCACCCACACCTCGCCCTCACCCCGCAGGTCGCGACAGTATCAGAGAAGGCAAGGCCCCTAGGGGCGCACCAGGCCCGGTCTTCCACCAGTCTTGCGCAGACCTGGCTAGGGGCAGAAAGGAGGCAGCCGGTGTCCCAGGACCACCGCGTGTCCCTGTCCCGAGGAAGCACCACCCCGACTCCGACTCCCGGAGACAGGCGACTACGGGGCCCGAACCCCGCCAGGGCCGGAGCGCGCTGTCACGGAGTCCCTCCCTCCGCCCCGGCGACCATGGCCGTCCGCTCCCTGGCCAGCAAGACGGTGGCGACGGGTGCGGACAGAGGTCCTCAGCTCCCCACTGACGCCCGCACCCCTCGCTGCCCCGCGCAGCGGAGAGCAGTGCCGGGAAGACCGCCCGGGCCCCTCCCCTCCCCCCCAGGCCGCCAGATCCCCACACTACGGAAAAGCGGTTACCTGGGTCGCGGGTGGAGGTGGGGACGCTACCCGGAGGAGCAGGAGGAGGAGGAAGACGCTGGCCTCACGCCGGGGGAGATTTGGAAAATTTGGAAGTCTTGTTCCGCACTGGGTGACAGCTGTTCGCTGCGCACGCGCACGGAGGGCCCGGAGCCGATCACTCCGCCGCTCCGCGCCCTCCCGTCGAGGGGGTGGTGGGAGGCAGCGGCGAGGACGCGCGCACTGCGCGCGCCGTCACGTGACCCCCTCCCACCTCCCCCCCCCCACACACACACCCTGACTGCGTCACGTGAGCTTCCAAACAGCTTAAAGGTACCGAGCACCCTCTCACTTTGCGTTCAAGTCTTCCGCGCCAAGTTTAGTCTATTTTCGCTGTGGTGCATCTTCTGGTTTTCTAGAAACGGGCATTGTCCCCTTCTTCCCAGACTGGGACAGACACTAGCGCAGGAGGAAGGAACAGGTGCACAGAACCCTGCCTGTCGAAGAAGCGCTCGCCGGGTTCCCACAGGGCTGGACCTGATGTAGTCCACGCGCTACACGTCGTCCTGAGCGCCCACACCAGCCTATGGCGGCCTCTAGACGTCAGAGTGGCGTTTCCATGGGTGGGGCCTCGGAATGCCCAGCCTAGCCTGGTGAGGAAGACTTTGCCGGCGATGACAGTGTCCTGTGCCGGTTCTCTCTTCTCCCGGTAGCCCGGGGCTCTGAGCTTTCTAGCTATAATGCGAGATCCCGAGTGGGCGCAGAGTTTCCCCGGGTCCCTACTCCTTAACAAGCAACGCTCGAGCAAAGGGCCTCGTTGTTAGCATCCGGAAGCAAAACTGCCCCGAATTCAAGTCACCTATGCGTGGCAAGTCCCTCCCCGCGCAGGTATGCGCTGAAGATGGAGAGAACCTAGGGTCGCTCCAATAGGACTTCTGGGCTAAAGGGTCCCTTAGCAACTAGTGACCCGAATTGGAGTAACTAGAAGTGAGGCGCTCCTGAGCCGCTGAGAGCTTAGTTCTAAGTTAACGTGCTACAACTCGTTGATTCCGCTCTGTAACTCCGCCTTCCGAGGTGTCAGAAGGAACCATGCAGACCTTAAGCCCTTATACTGCCAAAGACAGGTAGCTGAGCAGATGTTTTGCAAAACTGAACTTTTTTTTTAATTTCCGGCAGAGCTCCCAGATGGGTCCCTTGTGGCTTTTGTCTTAACGTTTTCTCAGCTGAGATTGGGCAGCTCTTTACACCAGCGGGTAAAACTGGGCCATCATTTAATATGCTTAGTTTCCTGTTACATTACTGATTTCCACTTTTTAAAAATATCTCAGATCCATCTACTACACCCTTGAATGCATTTCTCACTGGAGGGAGCATTGTGAAAACAATTGGAATATAGTTAAATAAGCTAAAGCTAATGGGATTGAGCCACCATATTTCTTTAATTGTTAAATTAAAAACAAAGTTCAAAGCCAGGTGTGGTGATCCACACCTGTAATTCCAGCACTTGGAAGCCTGGGGCAAGAGGATAGAGTTCCAGGCGAACCTGGGCTACATAGTTAGAACCTGCCTCGGGTGGGGAAAAAAGAGGATTAAGTAAAAGATGCTATACCCAAAAAAATGTCTTGTATGATTCCACATATATCACATTGAGAAACTGGCAAAATTATTCTCTTGTATTAAAAGTCAAAATAATGCCTTTGGAGAGGAGAAAGGGAGAGTGACCTCTGGCATGCTACTTTTTGACCTGGGTGGTAATGATTGTCATTTATCAAGCTGTACATTCATGATTTGTGCACTTTTCTATGTGTGACATTTAAACGGAAGACCTTTTCAAACACTTAGTATGTTAATTTTTTTTGACACAGCACTTACTTTGTAGCCTAGGCTCCTACATCCTCCTGCCTCTACCTCCACCCACAGCTAATCTGCTAATTTTTACAAAGACCTTCTTGCCCACCTTTTGACAGGCTGACTGACTTAATGAAGTGAAGGGTAGAACTATCAACTTTTGTTTTCTGCAAATTTTTGTTTTAGAAAAGGGAAGAATTTTGAAGACAAAAAGCATCTGGAAAGGACACAGAGCACCTTTTTCCATTTGGTCCTGTTAATCCTCAAGAATTTCAGCAACAAGAGTTGGTGGAGTGGCTCTGCTAAGTAGAGCATCTGCCTAGCAAGCCTCAGGCCCTAGGGTCAAGCCCCAGTGCTGCCAAGAAAGAAAAGAAATTTCAGCAACTTTAAGTCTTTTGTTTACTTTCCTTGGATATTTTCTACATCGCTAGGGTTGTCAATAACTCAGAATGAAATGTAATACTGGGTAATAATTATGTGAGTATAGATAGTTATTTGGCAGGACTGGAGTTTGAACGCCCAGCTTCTCCCTTGCAAAGCAGTTGCTCTGCCACTTGAGCCACACATCTCCAATTCATTTTGTTCTGGTTATCTTGAAGGTGGAATCTCGCAAACTATTTCTTAGGACTGGCCTCTGACAGTGATGGTGATCCCCTGTCTCAGCCTCCCAAGTAACTAGGATTACAGGCGTAGCCATTGGAGCCCAGCTAGTTGTTCGTGTTTTATTTTTGTTTTAGCATACCCAGCTATACTGATGTTTCAAGTTCTTTTTAGTCACAGGCAAATAATATATTAAAATTTTAAGGGGATCATTTGGGATGATTTTAAAAATAACTTCTCACCTAAGTTTGCTGAGGTCACTTCGTTAGTAAGAAAGGCTGCAAACCCACTTAGGACAGCATATGATAATGTCATTATGTGTTATCAACCCCTTCAGTCTGCAGACTAAGAAGAAGGTATCTTGTCCTGAGGTAGGCTAAATTAGGGAAGGTTCAAGATGTTTAGGTGGCCCAGGGATGGCCCAGACCACCCTAACCTTGGGAACCGCCTATGCCCCTCCCCACTCATTGATTATTGGATGGGAATCTCCTTGTTCTCCCCTTCCCATAGGTTGTTGTAGGTTTTCAAAGCACCTGAAGAGCACAAACACTCTCTCAGCTTCCAGCTGGGCTCCACCATGTTTCCCTTTGTATTTCTGTCCCCCAACTTTTAATAAATTCCATTTACACCCACGTGTCCTGGCACGGATTCTTCCCATGGAATAAAGAATTTGGAAGTCTTCTGATCACAGACTTGAACCAGTGCTGTTAACAGTCCTACATTATAGACCCAGAAAAAAATTAGAGTAATAAATTTATGTTTGCAACATACCTAACCATACAATGCCATGCAATTTCCAATTTATTGAAGTATATCTGATTTTAATCAATCTATGTAGAAGGCTTATTAATTGATTCACTCATTCAACTTTTACTGAGCGGTACTAGGAAATAGTACTCAGATATAAAGTATAGAAAGAAAATAAACTAGTGGAGAAATTGTTGTGGTCTTGCTCCAATTAGAATCAAAACAACACAACTGGTTTTATGATGAGTCTGATGCATTACCTACTACTCTAATGAGGCATCTTCTACTGGCTTTATGATGCATGCACACACTTTGTCTCATTTCATCATAGATTAATTTTTTTTTTATGGTACTGGGGTTTGAACTCAGGATATGATGCCTGCTTGAACCACAACTTCAGTCCATTTTGCTCTGGTTATTTGCTCTGGCTGGCCTCAAACCTCAATCCTCCCAAGTAGATAGGATTACAGCACCTTTTTGGTGATGGGTTTTTTTGAGATAGGATCTCCTAAAGTATTTGCCTGAGCTGGTTTCAAACCTTGATCCTCCTGACCTCTGCCTCCTGAGTAGCTAGGATTACAGGTATGAGCCACTGGCACCCAGACTGTTCTGTTCTTTTTTGTAAAGGATTTTCATTTTCCAGGGCAAAGGCCAGCACTGTAAGACACTTTCCAAGGCATTCCCATAAACTGCAGACTGAGGCTACTGTGCTGTTAGCAAACAGTGATTTTTCTGGACTGGTTGTTCCCAAAGTTTGTTACAAATGTCATCAAGGTTAAACTATTTGCATGATAATAGTGAAACTTTTATCTGTATTTTTTTGCTCTCATTCACTCCCAAACATTCCTTGGAGTTTCCAAAGGCCACTTTAGGAGGGATTTCACCACTGCCCTGAAGGTTCATTGCATGTATGCTTCTGTATTCTTGAGTTTTTAGATTTTTTTCTCAGTTTTGCAATATGATATTATATTGATAGAGAAACCCATAACAACCATTTTCAAGGGTCATTTAAAGGCTTAACTTGAGCTCGAACGGTTAAGAACTACAGCTTTAAGAGAGCAAATCATAAGGAAGACAGAATTTCCCTTATCTCTCAATAACCCAGCAGCTTCTTTGACTGTAAATTCCTCCGTGAAGCACTTCTTCCTTCCTAGGGCCCTTAGACCCTGAAAGAGGGGTTCTGAACTACTATCCCCCATCTCCAAAGTGGGTAGCAGAAGCTGGGGAAACTCATGGGGTCAAAGCTCAGAGACTAGTGAAGGACAGGCCCCAGGGAAGAAGAGGAGGAGTGTGGGCTGTGCTCCTCTATCCCACTGACCTCCAGGCTCCTCAACCACAGGTGTGTACCAGGTATTGGCCCCACCTAGATCTCCGAGTGCCCAGAGGTTCCCTGCCCTCCCAGGAGCTTCCCCTCCCAGGGCCTCACTCCTTCCCCTGGAGCACACTGCTATTAGGGTCTGCATGCCTTATCTGCCCTTAAGGACAATACAGGTGAGGAGAAGACTTTGTTTTCATTAGAACAGAAACCTTGAGATTGTGTTTCTGCAATAGCTTTTGTTTTTAGTGACACTGGGATTGGAACTCAGGGCTTCAGGCTTTGCTAGACAAGCACACTACTACCTGAGCTGCATCCCCAACCCTGCAATGACTTTTCTACAATGGGCATTTCTGCAATTTGTGACCTAAAAAAAAAAATCTGTACAGTTGCAGCCTTATAGAATGAATAGGATTGTGTAGACCATTAAAAACCCATGGTGCTTAATGTTCACAGCTCAAGTTCCTCTGGGATGTGCAACCACTAACCCAGCCAGCTATTTCAGCAAAAGAGGAATTCTGTGGAAATTACAGCTTTTCCTTAAGGTCTTCCACATTACTAAAGTTTTTTTTTGTTTGTCTGTTTAATTGCATCTGAATATCATGCAGAGGAATCTCCTGGTTGAATTGAAGCAGGCTAAATCAGGGAAATATTGGTGATTCTGAAAATGGAGTTTATTAAAAGTTAGGGGAGAGAACTACAAAGGGGAGCATGGTGAGGCCCAAGTAGAAGCTGGAAGATGAGAATGCGTGCTTCTGCTCTTCAGGTGCTTTTATAATCAGCGATATCCTATGGGAAGGGGAGAACCAGGTGATTCCCATTCAATAATCAATGAATGAGGCAGTGCATGGGCGGTTCCTGAGCCAAAGCATGGTTAACTTTTAATAAACTCCATTTATACACACAAGTCCTGCCATGGATTCTTCCACTCAGGACAAAAAATTTGGGAGTCTTCTGATCTCACTGCCCCGGCACTGTTAACAGAATCACCAATATTTCCACTATTACAGTGGCATAGTCCCAATTGTCATTGGCCTATGAGCTAATTCTTGCTAAAGAAACACAGTTATAATGGAAGGCACCATGTATTCACTTGCACTTCACTTTACTTGGCATTTTCCTCTTCATACTTTCCAGGGTTCCTTCCATGTTTCCTGCCATGTTGCCAGGAATTTACAGTCAAAGAAGCTGCTGGAGAATTGAGAGATAACGGAAATTCTGTCTTCCTTGTGACTTACTCCCTTAAAGCTGTAGTTCTCAACTGTTTGGGCTCAGGACCCTTTAAATGACCCTTGAAAATGGTTGTCATGGGTTTCTTTATCAATATAATATCATACTGCAAAACTGAGAAAAAAAATCTAAAAACTCGAGAATACCAAAGCACACAAAAGTTAAGCTATTAGTAGTTTTGCAAGGAGGTCACATATGAATTAAATCCTGAATTCACCTATGTGTGGAAATAAGTTTTTCTTAAAACTTGCTATTGGGATTACAGGGGTCAGCAAGCTTCCCTATTCAGCCCACCTCCTAGAGTGACACTGTGTTGTTCTCTGGATGAAACCCATTGTTTTCAAATGGTCAGACTTGGAGAAGATTTCATGTTAGTGAGTCACTTAGCTGCCAGGTCTAACCCCATGAGTCAACTGAACTTGACTGGCTACAGATTCCATATGGATTGTTCCATAATCTGGTGTTATCCTTTGTTCTAGTTTCCTGGTATTTAACAACAGTAATCAAACCACAGTCTTAGATTATCATGTGACTAAAGATGCCAATGCTTGGTGAGCCTTGTTGCTCATTGACTCAGTAAATGGATGTTAATTCAGTGCCCACTTTACAGCCTGATTTGCGCAGGGTGCTAATGATAGTGGGTGTTCAAGGCAGACAGGCCACAAAGTGCCTCAGTGATGCCGCTGAAAAGGCTGGCTCTCCCACCCTTGACAAAACCATTCCTGTTGACCTAATTTCATTAGCTCTACTTAAGACAAGAGGATTAATTATCTAGCAGCTGTATTGCTTAATCTGCTTGATCCCTTGTTATTTTCATATTGGGTTTTTGTCAACACCACTTTTTCTATAAGAATGTCTCTTGAAAACTATGTTTTCTTCTATTTCACCTTCATTTTTCTTTTTTATACCTAGATCTAGTGTTTATGACACAACCAAACTGGAGGACACCACTGATCTTTGTTCTATAATAATGCTAATGTGATGATAAAGACTGGAGAACTGTCTCCAAACCAAGGAAGGTTAAGAGACATCACACACATACACACACTCACACACACACACACACACACACACACACACACATACACGCACATATACACAGAGACATGACAATTAAATGCAATGTGTGATCCTAAACTGGTAAATAAATAAGTACTACAAAACACATTATTAGTACAGTTAAAGAGATTAGAATATAAACTGTACAGTAGATAAAAATTGAATGAAAAACATAGATTATGTAAAAGTATTGTATCAAAGTTGTATTTCCTAAATTTGGTAACTTGCTGTAGCTCTATAAAAGAATGTTATTTATTTAGGAAATATATTCTAACATTTCCAGTGGAAACTTCATGATGTTTACTTACATATGTTTGTAACCTACTCTCAAATGGTTTAATGTATATTTTAATATATATCTCCATATACACTCATATATGCCTATATATATATAGTAAATGTGGGGGTGAGGGTATAGCAAAAGAGAAAGAAAGGAAAATAGAGAATGATAAAATATGGTGGATAGTATACAGGAGCTTTTTTTCTATCAACATACTTTGTAGAATTTAAACAAGACAATCTCCTAATGTTCAAAATGTACAGAATACAGCTTAAAATTACTGATATGTGAAGAACTATGAAAACCTCAACTTAAATGGGAAAGGGCAATGAGGAGACACCAAAACTGAGACATACATGTGTTGGATTTATCTGACAGTCTCTAAAGCAACTTTTTTTTTTTTCATTTTTCTTTTATTATTCATATGTGCATACAAGGCTTGGTTCATTTCTCCCCCCTGCCCCCACCCCCTCCCTTACCACACACTCCACCCCCTCCCGCTCCCCCCCTCAATACCCACCAGAAACTATTTTGCCCTTATCTCTAATTTTGTTGTAGAGAGAGTATAAGCAATAATAGGAACGAACAAGGGGTTTTGCTGGTTGAGATAAGGATAGCTATACAGGGCATTGACTCACATTGATTTCCTGTGCGTGGGTGTTACCTTCTAGGTTAATTCTTTTTGATCTAACCTTTTCTCTAGTTCCTGGTCCCCTTTTCCTATTGGCCTCAGTTGCTTTAAGGTATCTGCTTTAGTTTCTCTGCGTTAAGGGCAACAAATGCTAGCTAGTTTTTTAGGTGTCTTACCTATCCTCATCCCTCCCTTGTGTGCTCTCGCTTTTATCATGTGCTCATAGTCCAATCCCCTTGTTGTGTTTGCCCTTGATCTAATGTCCACATATGAGGGAGAACATACGATTTTTGGTCTTTTGAGCCAGGCTAACCTCACTCAGAATGATGTTCTCCAATTCCATCCATTTACCAGCGAATGATAACATTTCGTTCTTCTTCATGGCTGCATAAAATTCCATTGTGTATAGATACCACATTTTCTTAATCCATTCGTCAGTGCTGGGGCATCTTGGCTGTTTCCATAACTTGGCTATTGTGAATAGTGCCGCAATAAACATGGATGTGCAGGTGCCTCTGGAGTAACAGTCTTTTGGGTATATCCCCAAGAGTGGTATTGCTGGATCAAATGGTAGATCGATGTCCAGCTTTTTAAGTAGCCTCCAAATTTTTTTCCAGAGTGGTTGTACTAGTCTACATTCCCACCAACAGTGTAAGAGGGTTCCTTTTTCCCCACATCCTCGCCAACACCTGTTGTTGGTGGTGTTGCTGATGATGGCTATTCTAACAGGGGTGAGGTGGAATCTTAATGTGGTTTTAATTTGCATTTCCTTTATTGCTAGAGATGGTGAGCATTTTTTCATGTGTTTTCTGGCCATTTGAATTTCTTCTTTTGAGAAAGTTCTGTTTAGTTCACATGCCCATTTCTTTATTGGTTCATTAGTTTTGGGAGAATTTAGTTTTTTAAGTTCCCTGTATATTCTGGTTATCAGTCCTTTGTCTGATGTATAATTGGCAAATATTTTCTCCCACTCTGTGGGTGTTCTCTTCAGTTTAGAGACCATTTCTTTTGATGAACAGAAGCTTTTTAGTTTTATGAGGTCCCATTTATCTATGCTATCTCTTAGTTGCTGTGCTGCTGGGGTTTCATTGAGAAAGTTCTTACCTATACCTACTAACTCCAGAGTATTTCCTACTCTTTCTTGTATCAACTTAAGAGTTTGGGGTCTGATATTAAGATCCTTGATCCATTTTGAGTTAATCTTGGTATAGGGTGATATACATGGATCTAGTTTCAGTTTTTTGCAGACTGCTAACCAGTTTTCCCAGCAGTTTTTGTTGAAGAGGCTGCTATTTCTCCATCGTATATTTTTAGCTCCTTTATCAAAGATAAGTTGCTCATAGTTGTGTGGCTTCATATCTGGATCCTCTATTCTGTTCCACTGGTCTTCATGTCTGTTTTTGTGCCAGTACCATGCTGTTTTTATTGTTATTGCTTTGTAATATAGTTTGAAGTCAGGTATTGTGATACCTCCTGCATTGTTCTTTTGACTGAGTATTGCCTTGGTTATTCGTGGCCTCTTGTGTTTCCATATAAATTTCACAGTAGATTTTTCAATCTCTTTAATGAATGTCATTGGAATTTTGATGGGAATTGCATTAAACATGTAGATTACTTTGGGGAGTATCGACATTTTTACTATGTTGATTCTACCAATCCATGAGCATGGGAGATCTCTCCACTTTCTATAGTCTTCCTCAATCTCTTTCTTCAGAAGTGTATAGTTTTCCTTGTAGAGGTCTTTCACATCTTTTGTTAGGTTTACACCTAGGTATTTGATTTTTTTTGAGGCTATTGTAAATGGAATTGTTTTCATACATTCTTTTTCCGTTTGCTCATTGTTAGTGTATAGAAATGCTAATGATTTTTCTATGTTGATTTTATATCCTGCTACTTTGCTATAGCTATTGATGATGTCTAGAAGCTTCTGAGTAGAGTTTTTTGGGTCTTTAAGGTATAGGATCATGTCATCTGCAAATAGGGATATTTTGACAGTTTCTTTACCTATTTGTATTCCTTTTATTCCTTCTTCTTGCCTAATTGCTCTGGCTAGGAATTCCAGTACTATGTTGAATAGGAGTGGAGATAGTGGGCATCCTTGTCTGGTTCCTGATTTTAGAGGGAATGGTTTTAATTTTTCTCCGTTAAGTATAATGCTGGCTGTAGGTTTGTCATATATAGCTTTGATAATGTTGAGGAACTTTCCTTCTATTCCTAGTTTTCTTAGAGCTTTTATCATGAAATGATGTTGGATCTTATCAAAGGCTTTTTCTGCATCTATTGAGATGATCAAGTGGTTTTTGTCTTTGCTTCTGTTAATGTGGTTTATTACGTTTATTGATTTTCATATGTTGAACCACCCCTGCATCCCTGGGATGAAGCCTACCTGGTCGTGGTGAATAATCTTTTTGATGTGTTGCTGAATTCGGTTTGCCATTATTTTGTTGAGGATTTTTGCATCAATGTTCATTAAGGAGATTGGCCTATAGTTCTCCTTTTTGGAGGTGTCTTTGCCTGGTTTTGGGATAAGTGTAATACTGGCTTCATAAAATGTGTTTGGCAGTTTTCCTTCCCTTTCTATTTCATGGAACAGTTTAAGGAGGGTTGGTATCAGTTCTTCTTTAAAGGTCTGATAGAATTCAGCAGAGAATCCATCAGGTCCTGGACTTTTCTTTTTGGGGAGACTCTTGATTGCTGCTTCAATTTCATTTTGTGTTATAGGTCTATTCAGGTGATTAATTTCCTCTTGGTTCAGTTTTGGATGATCATATGTATCTAGAAATCTGTCCATTTCTTTTAGATTTTCAAATTTATTTGAATATAGGTTCTCAAAGTAGTCTCTGATGATTTCCTGGACTTCCATGGTGTTTGTTGTTATCTCCCCTTTTGCATTCCTGATTCTACTAATTTGGGTTTTTTCTCTCCTCATTTTAGTCAGGTTTGCCAGGGGTCTATCGATCTTGTTTATTTTTTCAAAGAACCAACTTTTTGTTTCATTAATTCTTTGTATGGTTTTTTTGGTTTCTATTTCGTTGATTTCAGCTCTTATTTTTATTATTTCTCTCCTTCTATTTGTTTTGGGATTTGCTTGTTCTTGTTTTTCTAGGAGTTTGAGATGTATCATTAGGTCATTGATTTGGGATCTTTCAATCTTTTTAATATATGCACTCATGGCTATAAACTTTCCTCTCAAGACTGCCTTAGCTGTGTCCCATAGGTTCCGGTAGGTTGTGTTTTCATTTTCATTGACTTCTAGGAACTTTTTAATTTCCTCTTTTATTGCATCGATGATCCATTCTTCATTAAGTAATGAGTTATTTAGTTTCCAGCTGTTTGCATGTTTTTTGTCTTTACTTTTGTTGTTGAGTTCTACTTTTACTGCATTGTGGTCAGATAGTATGCATGGTATTATTTCTATTTTCTTATATTTGCTGAGGCTTGCTTTGTGCCCTAGGATATGATCTATTTTGGAGAAGGTTCCATGGGCTGCTGAGAAGAATGTATATTGTGTAGAAGTTGGATGAAATGTTCTGTAGACATCTACTAGGTCCACTTGATCTATTGCATATTTTAGATCTTGGATTTCTTTATTGAGTTTTTGTTTGGATGACCTATCTATTGATGATAATGGAGTGTTAAAGTCTCCCACAACCACTGTGTTGGCATTTATATATGCTTTTAGGTCTTTCAGGGTATGTTTGATGAAATTGGGTGCGTTGACATTGGGTGCGTACAGATTGATGATTATTATTTCCTTTTGGTCTATTTCCCCTTTTATTAGTATAGAATGTCCTTCTTTAATCTCGTTTGATCAATGTAGGTTTGAAGTCTACTTTGTCAGAGATAAGTATTGCTACTCCTGCTTGTTTTCGGGGGCCATTGGCTTGGTAAATCTTCTTCCAGCCTTTCATCCTAAGCATATGCTTATTTCTGTCGGTGAGATGAGTCTCCTGTAAGCAAAAAATTGTTGGATCTTCTTTTTTAATCCATTTTGTCAAACGGTGTCTTTTGATGGGTGAATTAAGTCCATTAACATTAAGTGTTAGTACTGATAGGTATGTGGTGATTCCTGCCATTTAGTTATCTTAGTTGTTTGAAGGTTTGATTGTGTGTACCTAACTTGATGTTACTCTCTACTGTCTTGCTTTTTCTTATCCTGTGGTTTGGTGCTGCCTGCCTTTTC
The DNA here is from genome assembly GCF_047511655.1 of Castor canadensis. Lineage (NCBI taxonomy): Eukaryota > Metazoa > Chordata > Mammalia > Rodentia > Castoridae > Castor > Castor canadensis. The sequence goes on from NC_133398.1 coordinate 64,627,546, forward strand.
ATGGTTAAGTTGGGTGTCACTTTCTGTGTGCAGGATCCCTTGCAGAATCTTTTGTAATGGTGGCTTTGTGGTCACATATTGTTTTAGTTTCTGCTTATCATGGAAGACTTTTATTGCTCCATCTATTTTGAATGATAGTTTTGCTGGGTAGAGTATCCTGGGGTTGAAGTTATTTTCATTCAGTGCCCGGAAGATCTCACCCCACGCTCTTCTTGCTTTTAATGTTTCTGTTGAGAAGTCTGCTGTGATTTTGATGAGTTTACCTTTGTATGTTACTTGTTTTTTCTCTCTTGCAGCCTTCAATATTCTTTCCTTAGTTTCTGAACTTGTTGTTTTAATGATGATATGTCGTGGAGTAGTTCTATTTTGATCTGGTCTGTTTGGTGTCCTGGAGGCCTCTTGCATTTGTATGGGAATATCTTTCTCTAGATTTGGGAAATTTTCCGTTATTATTTTGTTGAATATATTACGCATTCCCTTCGCTTGCACCTCTTCTCCTTCTTCGATGCCCATGATTCTCAAGTTTGGTCTTTTGATGGAGTCAGTGAGTTCTTGCATTTTCTTTTCACAGGTCTTGAGTTGTTTAATTAATAGTTCTTCAGTTTTTCCTTTAATTACCATTTCATCTTCAAGTTCTGAGATTCTGTCTTCTGTTTGTTCTATTCTGCTGGATTGGCCTTCCGTTTTGTTTTGCAGTTTTGTTTCGTTCTTTTTTCTGAGGTTTTCCATATCCTGGCTGTTTTCTTCTTTATTGTTGTCTATTTTTGTCCTGAGTTCATTTATCCATTTATTCATTGTGTTCTCTCTTTCACTTTGGTGTTTATACAGTGCTTCTATGGTTTCCTTTATTTCTTCTTTTGCTTTTTCAAATTCTCTATTTTTATTGTCTTGGAATTTCTTGAGTGTCTCCTGTACATTTTGGTTGACCCTATCCAGTATCATCTCTATAAAATTCTCATTGAGTACTTGTAGTATGTCTTCTTTTAAATTATTCTTGTAGGCTTCATTGGGTCCTTTGGCATAGTTTATCTTCATTTTGTTGGAGTCTGGCTCTGAATTTCTGTTCTCTTCATTCCCCTCTGGTTCCTGTACTAATTTTTTGCTGTGGGGAAACTGGTTTCCTTGTTTTTTCTGTCTTCCTGTCATTGTCCTTGGTGTTGTTACTGTCCCTGTACTGTGTGTAATTAAGTATTTTCTAGCTTGTAATAATAACAATGGTAATATTGAGAATGGAAGAGTGAGCTGAGATGGAAAGCAAGAAATTAAAGAAAAGGGGAAAACAAATATACAGACAAGAGGGAGAAAGCAGAACAAGGTATCAGACAAGAGAGTTTCAAAGGTATAAACAGGGAGTGTTAGTGTACTAATCGACAGTAAGCTGAACAGACAATAGAGTGACAGAGAGAGGATTGAAAATCAAAGATAAAAAAAATAAAAAATAAGTATATGAAAGTAATATCTATTTATAAAAATGAATTAAAATAAAATGGCAAATAGAAAATTAAAAAAAAAAAAAAACCAAAAAACTTCCAAGTTTATATGCAATGCAATTTCAGTCTTAATAATTTGGATGTCCATCTCAATCTCCAGTCCTGGAGTTGGTGCCTCAGATGTTGTTCTGTAGTTGTCTCATCAAAGGGGATGCATAAAGTAGAACAAAACTACACTCACACACACACAGAAGAAAAAAAAAAAAAAAGCCCCACCAAGTGTCCCCAGTTCAAATGCAATACAGTTTCAGTAAGTTTTTCAGCTTGCAGGTGTAATTCGGTTGTTCTCTCATCAAAGGTAGGGAGAAAAAGAAAAAAAAGCGTCTGGAGGCAGTTCTGAGAGTGGTATCTGCAACTGTGGCTTGCCTGCCTGCTGCTCTCAGCCTGTAGCTGGCAGCATTATTTATGCAGATCTCTGGGGTGAGCTAGCACTCACCTGGTCCCACAGGCTTTGTTTGCTCAGAGTTCTCCTGTGCGGAGGCCTCTGCCACAGGCTTTCCCCTTTCCAAGCACTGGGAAAGGTGCCACTGCCCCGCGTTGTCAGGCCTGCGTGTTTATTTACAGTTCACGTGGGAAGTGGGTCTTCCCTCCTCTCACAAGCGTCCCCGCTCCTGGTTGCTGGGCGCGCCCCGCTCCCGCCAGAGCCTCTCTGGCCCGCCCGGCTCGTTTATTTACAGTCCCGGGAAGGATTCCCTTCCCCCAATCTTCAGCGCTCAGGGCGCCCCACCCTCTTTCCAGCGTGTCTTAACTGTTCTTATTGCTTAGTACTCAGTTTCTCTTTTTTTCCCGGGTGGAGGTCAGTCTGTCCAGGGGGCTATGCTGCTCTGGCCCAGGCTTGTCTGTGGGGGAACCGCGGTACCGCGAAGCTCACCTGGTCCACGTCTTCCCAAGCCGTATGGGCGCCGGCCACTGGTGGCCCGGGGGCCCTCCTCGGTTCTCCGTTTAACGTGAAGTGGAGATTCTCTGCGCCGGCTGGAGGTGTGGAGGAGTCAAAGTTATGCCTTTTCTCAGTGATTATGCCTGCAAAGTGTGTCTCCAGTGTCTCTCCAAGATTTCACTATAGGAGGCTCGCTTTCTGCTTCCTCCCTCTAGCCGCCATCTTGGAATTCCTCTAAAGCAACTTTTATTAAAGTGCTCTGACAAGTAAAGGCAAACAATCCTGAAATAAATGGAAAGATAGAAAGTCTTAGTAAAGACATAGAAGATATAAAGAGACACCAAATAGAAACTTTATTTATTTATTTATTTTGTTTGTTTGGGTGGTACTGGGGTTTGAACTCAGGCTTCACACTTGCAAAGCAGGTGTTCTACCATTTGAGCCACACCTCCAATCCATTTTGTTCCGTTATTTTGGACTTGGGGGTGGTCCCTGGAACTGTTTGCCCAGGCTGGCCTCAAACCTCAATCCTCCCAATATAAGCCTCCCAAGTAGCTGGGGTTACAGGTTTGACTCACTGGTGCCCAGCTACCAAATAATTTTTAGAAAAGAAAATACAGCAACTAAAACAAAAATGACAACTTAGAGCAGAACTTAAATGACATAAGAAAGGATCAGTGAGACGAATGGATTAAGAAAATGTGGTATCTATACACAATGGAATTTTATGCAGCCATGAAGAAGAACGAAATGTTATCATTCGCTGGTAAATGGATGGAATTGGAGAACATCATTCTGAGTGAGGTTAGCCTGGCCCAAAAGACCAAAAATCGTATGTTCTCCCTCATATGTGGACATTAGATCAAGGGCAAACACAACAAGGGGATTGGACCATGAGCACATGATAAAAGCGAGAGCACACAAGGAAGGGGTGAGGATAGGTAAGACACCTAAAAAACTAGCTAGCATTTGTTGCCCTTAACGCAGAGAAACTAAAGCAGATACCTTAAAGCAACTGAGGCCAATAGGAAAAGGGGAACAGGTACTAGAGAAAAGGTTAGATCAAAAAGAATTAACCTAGAAGGTAACACCCATGCACAGGAAATCAATGTGAGTCAATGCCCTGTATAGCTATCCTTATCTCAACCAGCAAAAACCCTTGTTCCTTCCTATTATTGCTTATACTCTCTCTACAACAAAATTAGAAATAAGGGCAAAATAGTTTCTGCTGGGTATTGGGGGGGGAGAGGGAGGGGGGAGTGGGTGGTAAGGGAGGGGGTAGGGGCAGGGGGGAGAAATGAACCAAGCCTTGTATGCACATATGAATAATAAAAGAAAAATGAAAAAAAAAAAAAGAAAGGATCAGTGAACTTGAGGAGAGATCATTAGAAGTTATCTGAACAGAACAATAAAGAAAAAAGGAGCTGAGTGGTGGGGGCTTACGCCTGTAATCAGGAGGCATAGAGCAGGAGGATCAGGTATGATACCAGCACGGGTAAATAGTTTGGGAGAAAACCCACCATAAAAAAGGGCTTGGTAGAGTGGCTCTGGTGGTAGAGCACCTGCCTAGCAAGCATGAGGCCCCAAGTTCAAACTCTAGCACTGCCAAAAAAAAAAACAACAAAGAAAAAGAAATGAAAGTAGGGACATCAGTAGGTAGTGGAGGCTTTTATATGTTTCCAGGATTGCAAAAAGTGTAATGGGCAATATGAGCATGGAAAAATGAAAGCGCACAAGCTCTGAAGTAGACAGACAGGGTTACAATACCTAATTCTCTTACGAACTGTTGTGATACAAAACAAGTTGCTTCGGTTCAATCTCTGTTGTCTGTAAAATGTGATTATAATGTTTTAACTCAAGGACTGAAAGATGAAGTTTAAATGAAATTCAAGTAGGTAAAAAGTCTATCACATAGAATGTACTCAGCAGGGGCTGGTGGAATGGCTCAAGTGGTAGAGCACCTACCTAGCAAGTGTGAGGCCCTGAGTTCAAACCTCAGTATAGCAAAAAAAAAAAAATCTAAGAATGTGCACAACAATTGACACTTTTCTACTCATCCCTCCCACTAGGAATGACATTATCAATAATAAAAGTAAACAAAAGTAATTTGTTTCTTTGATTTTGTTAGCAATTATGTAAATTCATTATGTTCCAGAAAGCTTTTACTTTGCTATTTAAAGGTTTCCCAAAAAATGGGTTAAAAAACAGTTTCTAATACTACATTGTCATGCTAGTCAAAAGCTCTCACTAGTTTGCAAATTAATATATTTATATCCGTCTACCCATTATCATCTCCATCTAAAGCTATGATTAAACGCAAATGAGAAAACAAATGCAGTGCTTCTTTTATTTGATAATTTTGTTTGATAATTAGAAACTTCAAACCTGGAGGGAAGTTGTGTCCAGGAAGGTGTAATTTACAGAACCCTCTCTAGATGGCAGATTTCAAACAGAATTTTCTGGGCTGTGAATTAATTAAGGTTCTTCTGCAGTCCTGGAGCCTAGCAATTTTTATTTTTTGGCAGTAATGGGGTTTGAACTCAGGACTTCATGCTTGCTATGCAGGTGCTCTACCACTTGAGCCACTCTACCAGCCCTGTTGTGCATTGGGTATTTTTTATTTTTGCACTGGGGTTTGAACTCAGGGATATACACTTGCTTGGCAGATGCTCTTACTGCTTGAACCACTCCAACAGCCCTTTTTTGTGATGGTTACTTTTGAGATAGGGTTTCTAGGTGCCTGGGACTGGCTTCGAACCAAGATCCTCCAGATCTCTGCCTCCTGAGTAACTAAGAGCCACCAGCACCCAGCTGGAGCCCAGCAATTGATAAAGAAGGTGGAAACTTCCTCCAGATTTCTCTCTCTTTTTTCTTTTTAAGTACATTTTTTACTAGGATATATTCATTATACAGGGGGGAATTCGTAGTGACAATTCCAATTGTACTTATATTGTACATTAGTTACATTGCCCCCATCGTCTCTCCCTCTCAGCCCCCTCCCCGCTCCACGTAAAGCAACTGCAAGAGGTTTCTTAGTTCTGTTTCACATAGGTAGGTGAAGTCCATCAACCAAATACCATCACTGTAATCTCCTTCCTTCACCCTCCCCACTCCAACTACTGTTCCCCCCCCACCTACACACACACACACACACACACACACACACACTGTGCCTATTTTACAGTCCTGGTTTTCATTATTAATATTTAAGTTGATATTCAAAGGGGTGTCTCAATGTATGCCCACTGTGGGTGTGCTTTACTTCAAATTTCTCTTTGTGAGTGACAGTTGAGACATTCTGCTGGCTGAGCTACCTGGTAGCTGCCAGGTAGTCAAATCTGAAGAGTCACCTAGGAGTTCTGGGGTAAGAAAAAGAACAAGTAAATACCAGCCTCCAAAACTCAAGCAGTCAGGTCCCTTTTTGTAGTACTTTTTACTTTCTTCCATCCAAGTACTAACCAGTACTTACATCCAAGCAAACCCTGCCTAACTTCTGAGATCAGATGAGATCAGGCACATTCAGGGTGGTAGGACGGTAGACTACTTTTTACTTTCTTAAAAAAAAAAAAAAGCTGCATGCTACAATATATCACTAAAATTTGTGAGAGAGGAACACATGGAAGGTAAATATTTCTTTTTTTTTTTCTTTTTTTTTCTTTTATTATTCATATGTGCATACAAGGCTTGGTTCATTTCTCCCCCCTGCCCCCACCCCCTCCCTTACCACCCACTCCACCCCCTCCCGCTCACCCCCCCTCAATACCCAGCAGAAACTATTTTCCCCTTATCTCTAATTTTGTTGTAGAGACAGTATAAGCATTAATAGGAAGGAACAAGGGGTTTTGCTGGTTGAGATAAGGATAGCTATACAGGGCATTGACTCACATTGATTTCCTGTGCGTGGGTGTTACCTTCTAGGTTAATTCTTTTTGATCTAACCTTTTCTCTAGTACCTGTTCCCCTTTTCCTATTGGCCTCAGTTGCTTTTAAGGTATCTGCTTTAGTTTCTCTGCATTAAGGGCAACAAATGCTAGCTAGTTTTTTAGGTGTCTTACCTATCCTCACCCCTCCCTTGTGTGCTCTCGCGTTTATCATGTGCTCATAGTCCAATCCACTTGTTGTGTTTGCCCTTGATCTAATGTCCACATATGAGGGAGAACATACGATTTTTGGTCTTTTGGGCCAGGCTAACCTCACTCAGAATGATGTTCTCCAGTTCCATCCATTTACCAGCGAATGATAACATTTCGTTCTTCTTCATGGCTGCATGAAATTCCATTGTGTATAGATACCACATTTTCTTAATCCATTCGTCTGTGCTGGGGCATCTTGGCTGTTTCCATAACTTGGCTATTGTGAATAGTGCCGCAATAAACATGGATGTGCAGGTGCCTCTGGAGTAACAGTCTTTTGGGTATATCCCCAAGAGTGGTATTGCTGGATCAAATGGTAGATCGATGTCCAGCTTTTTAAGTAGCCTCCAAATTTTTTTCCAGAGTGGTTGTACTAGTTTACATTCCCACCAACAGTGTAAGAGGGTTCCTTTTTCCCCGCATCCTCGCCAACACCTGTTGTTGGCGGTGTTGCTGATGATGGCTATTCTAACAGGGGTGAGGTGGAATCTTAGCGTGGTTTTAATTTGCATTTCCTTTATTGCTAGAGATGGTGAGCATTTTTTCATGTGTTTTCTGGCCATTTGAATTTCTTCTTTTGAGAAAGTTCTGTTTAGTTCACTTGCCCATTTCTTTATTGGTTCATTAGTTTTGGGAGAATTTAGTTTTTTAAGTTCCCTGTATATTCTGGTTATCAGTCCTTTGTCTGATGTATAATTGGCAAATATTTTCTCCCACTCTGTGGGTGTTCTCTTCAGTTTAGAGACCATTTCTTTTGATGAACAGAAGCTTTTTAGTTTTATGAGGTCCCATTTATCTATGCTATCTCTTAGTTGCTGTGCTGCTGGGGTTTCATTGAGAAAGTTCTTACCTATACCTACTAACTCCAGAGTATTTCCTACTCTTTCTTGTATCAACTTAAGAGTTTGGGGTCTGATATTAAGATCCTTGATCCATTTTGAGTTAATCTTGGTATAGGGTGATATACATGGATCTAGTTTCAGTTTTTTGCAGACTGCTAACCAGTTTTCCCAGCAGTTTTTGTTGAAGAGGCTGCTATTTCTCCATCGTATATTTTTAGCTCCTTTGTCAAAGATAAGTTGCTCATAGTTGTGTGGCTTCATATCTGGATCCTCTATTCTGTTCCACTGGTCTTCATGTCTGTTTTTGTGCCAGTACCATGCTGTTTTTATTGTTATTGCTTTGTAATATAGTTTGAAGTCAGGTATTGTGATACCTCCTGCATTGTTCTTTTGACTGAGTATTGCCTTGGTTATTCGTGGCCTCTTGTGTTTCCATATAAATTTCACAGTAGATTTTTCAATCTCTTTGATGAATGTCATTGGAATTTTGATGGGAATTGCATTAAACATGTAGATTACTTTGGGGAGTATAGACATTTTTACTATGTTGATTCTACCAATCCATGAGCATGGGAGATCTCTCCACTTTCTATAGTCTTCCTCAATCTCTTTCTTCAGAAGTGTATAGTTTTCCTTGTAGAGGTCTTTCACATCTTTTGTTAGGTTTACACCTAGGTATTTGATTTTTTTTGAGGCTATTGTAAATGGAATTGTTTTCATACATTCTTTTTCCGTTTGCTCATTGTTAGTGTATAGAAATGCTAATGATTTTTCTATGTTGATTTTATATCCTGCTACCTTGCTATAGCTATTGATGATGTCTAGAAGCTTCTGAGTAGAGTTTTTTGGGTCTTTAAGGTATAGGATCATGTCGTCTGCAAATAGGGATATTTTGACAGTTTCTTTACCTATTTGTATTCCTTTTATTCCTTCTTCTTGCCTAATTGCTCTGGCTAGGAATTCCAGTACTATGTTGAATAGGAGTGGAGATAGTGGGCATCCTTGTCTGGTTCCTGATTTTAGAGGGAATGGTTTTAATTTTTCTCCGTTAAGTATAATGCTGGCTGTAGGTTTGTCATATATAGCTTTTATAATGTTGAGGAACTTTCCTTCTATTCCTAGTTTTCTTAGAGCTTTTATCATGAAATGATGTTGGATCTTATCAAAGGCTTTTTCTGCATCTATTGAGATGATCAAGTGGTTTTTGTCTTTGCTTCTGTTAATGTGGTTTATTACGTTTATTGATTTTCGTATGTTGAACCACCCCTGCATCCCTGGGATGAAGCCTACCTGGTCGTGGTGAATAATCTTTTTGATGTGTTGCTGAATTCGGTTTGCCATTATTTTGTTGAGGATTTTTGCACCAATGTTCATTAGGGAGATTGGCCTATAGTTCTCCTTTTTGGAGGTGTCTTTGCCTGGTTTTGGGATAAGTGTAATACTGGCTTCATAAAATGTGTTTGGCAGTTTTCCTTCCCTTTCTATTTCATGGAACAGTTTAAGGAGGGTTGGTATCAGTTCTTCTTTAAAGGTCTGATAGAATTCAGCAGAGAATCCATCAGGTCCTGGACTTTTCTTTTTGGGGAGACTCTTGATTGCTACTTCAATTTCATTCTGTGTTATAGGTCTATTCAGGTGATTAATTTCCTCTTGGTTCAGTTTTGGATGATCATATGTATCTAGAAATCTGTCCATTTCTTTTAGATTTTCAAATTTATTTGAATATAGGTTCTCAAAGTAGTCTCTGATGATTTCCTGGACTTCCATGGTGTTTGTTGTTATCTCCCCTTTTGCATTCCTGATTCTACTAATTTGGGTTTTTTCTCTCCTCATTTTAGTCAGGTTTGCCAGGGGTCTATCGATCTTGTTTATTTTTTCAAAGAACCAACTTTTTGTTTCATTAATTCTTTGTATGGTTTTTTTGGTTTCTATTTCGTTGATTTCAGCTCTTATTTTTATTATTTCTCTCCTTCTATTTGTTTTGGGATTTGCTTGTTCTTGTTTTTCTAGGAGTTTGAGATGTATCATTAGGTCATTGATTTGGGATCTTTCAATCTTTTTAATATATGCACTCATGGCTATAAACTTTCCTCTCAAGACTGCCTTAGCTGTGTCCCATAGGTTCCGGTAGGTTGTGTTTTCATTTTCATTGACTTCCAGGAACATTTTAATTTCCTCTTTTATTGCATCGATGATCCATTCTTCATTAAGTAATGAGTTATTTAGTTTCCAGCTGTTTGCATGTTTTTTGTCTTTACTTTTGTTGTTGAGTTCTACTTTTACTGCATTGTGGTCAGATAGTATGCATGGTATTATTTCTATTTTCTTATATTTGCTGAGGCTTGCTTTGTGCCCTAGGATATGATCTATTTTGGAGAAGGTTCCATGGGCTGCTGAGAAGAATGTATATTGTGTAGAAGTTGGATGAAATGTTCTGTAGACATCTACTAGGTCCACTTGATCTATTGCATATTTTAGATCTTGGATTTCTTTATTGAGTTTTTGTTTGGATGACCTATCTATTGATGATAATGGAGTGTTAAAGTCTCCCACAACCACTGTGTTGGCGTTTATATATGCTTTTAGGTCTTTCAGGGTATGTTTGATGAAATTGGGTGCGTTGACATTGGGTGCATACAGATTGATGATTATTATTTCCTTTTGGTCTATTTCCCCTTTTATTAGTATGGAATGTCCTTCTTTATCTCATTTGATCAATGTAGGTTTGAAGTCTACTTTGTCAGAGATAAGTATTGCTACTCCTGCTTGTTTTCGGGGGCCATTGGCTTGGTAAATCTTCTTCCAGCCTTTCATCCTAAGCATATGCTTATTTCTGTCGGTGAGATGAGTCTCCTGTAAGCAACAAATTGTTGGATTTTCTTTTTTAATCCATTTTGTCAAACGGTGTCTTTTGATGGGTGAATTAAGTCCATTAACATTAAGTGTTAGTACTGATAGGTATGTGGTGATTCCTGCCATTTAGTTATCTTAGTTGTTTGAAGGTTTGATTGTGTGTACCTAACTTGATGTTACTCTCTACTGTCTTGCTTTTTCTTATCCTGTGGTTTGGTGCTGCCTGCCTTTTCATGGTTAAGTTGGGTGTCACTTTCTGTGTGCAGGATCCCTTGCAGAATCTTTTGTAATGGTGGCTTTGTGGTCACATATTGTTTTAGTTTCTGCTTATCATGGAAGACTTTTATTGCTCCATCTATTTTGAATGATAGCTTTGCTGGGTAGAGTATCCTGGGGTTGAAGTTATTTTCATTTAGTGCCCGGAAGATCTCACCCCACGCTCTTCTTGCTTTTAATGTTTCTGTTGAGAAGTCTGCTGTGATTTTGATGAGTTTACCTTTGTATGTTACTTGTTTTTTCTCTTTTACAGCCTTCAATATTCTTTCCTTAGTTTCTGAACTTGTTGTTTTAATGATGATATGTCGTGGAGTAGTTCTATTTTGATCTGGTCTGTTTGGTGTCCTGGAGGCCTCTTGCATTTGTATGGGAATATCTTTCTCTAGATTTGGGAAATTTTCCGTTATTATTTTGTTGAATATATTACGCATTCCCTTCGCTTGCACCTCTTCTCCTTCTTCGATGCCCATGATTCTCAAGTTTGGTCTTTTGATGGAGTCAGTGAGTTCTTGCATTTTCTTTTCACAGGTCTTGAGTTGTTTAATTAATAGTTCTTCAGTTTTTCCTTTAATTACCATTTCATCTTCAAGTTCTGAGATTCTGTCTTCTGTTTGTTCTATTCTGCTGGATTGGCCTTCCGTTTTGTTTTGCAGTTTTGTTTCGTTCTTTTTTCTGAGGTTTTCCATATCCTGGCTGTTTTCTTCTTTATTGTTGTCTATTTTTGTCCTGAGTTCATTTATCCATTTATTCATTGTGTTCTCTCTTTCACTTTGGTGTTTATACAGTGCTTCTATGGTTTCCTTTATTTCTTCTTTTGCTTTTTCAAATTCTCTATTTTTATTGTCTTGGAATTTCTTGAGTGTCTCCTGTACATTTTGGTTGACCCTATCCAGTATCATCTCTATAAAATTCTCATTGAGTACTTGTAGTATGTCTTCTTTTAAATTATTCTTGTGGGCTTCATTGGGTCCTTTGGCATAGTTTATCTTCATTTTGTTGGAGTCTGGATCTGAGTTTCTGTTCTCTTCATTCCCCTCTGGTTCCTGTACTAATTTTTTGCTGTGGGGAAACTGGTTTCCTTGTTTTTTCTGTCTTCCTGTCATTGTCCTTGGTGTTGTTACTGTCCCTGTACTGTGTGCAATTAAGTATTTTCTAGCTTGCAATAATAACAATGGTAATATTGAGAATGGAAGAGTGAGCTGAGATGGAAAGCAAGAAGTTAAAGAAAAGGGGAAAACAAATATACAGACAAGAGGGAGAAAGCAGAAGAAGGTATCAGACAAGAGAGTTTCAAAGGTATAAACAGGGAGTGTTAGTGTACTAATCGACAGTAAGCTGGTCCGCGTCTTCCCAAGCCGTATGGGCGCCGGCCACTGGCGGCCCCGGGGGCCTCCTCGGTTCTCCGTTTAATGTGAAGTGGAGATTCTCTGTGCCGGCTGGAGGTGTGGAGGAGTCAAAGTTATGCCTTTTCTCGGTGATTATGCCTGCAAAGTGTGTCTCCAGCGTCTCTCCAAGATTTCACTATAGGAGGGTCGCTTTCTGCTTCCTACCTCTAGCCGCCATCTTGGAATTCTCAATATTTCTAAATCATTTTGATGACTTCAGTAAAAAAAATTTAATGCAACAGGTTTTTTTGGTTTTTAGGTTTGTTTTGTTGTTGTTTATTTTTTGGTGGTACTGGGGTTTTAAACTCAGGGCCTTGCACTTTCGGGCAACACTTGAACCACAAACCCAGCCCCTCTTTTTAGTTTTTACCTTTTCATTTTTTTCCCCCTTGTATTATTTTAATCTTTTTTTAAACACTTGTTTGTTTGATGGAACTGGGGTTTGAACTTAGGGCTTTGCACTTGCAAAGCAGGTTCTCACAAATCAGGTGCTGTACCCCTTAAGCCATGCCTTTAGTCCATTTTGCTCTGATTATTTTGGAGGTGGGGAGAGGGAGTCTCTAGGACTTTTTACCCAGGCTGGCCTGGAACCTCAATCCTCCCTATCTCAGCCTCCCAAAGTAGCTAGGATTACAGGTATGAGCCACTGGTGCCCAACTTAAACATGTATTTAATAAAAACATACTATATACAAAGAACTACACAAGTAAATGGAAGGTAAGAAGGTTGCATGTAGGAGAATGAGGGGTGGAGGTTTGGGTCATAATCCTGAAAGACACAATCTCAAACACCATAATCCTGAATGTTGAATCCTGAAAGATCAAAATCCCAAAAACATAATTCTGGAATAAATAAGCAAAATTCTTGAGGCATTTACTTACATTTTTAAAAGGGTCTTTTCATTGTTTTTGCTTATGGTACTGGGGTTTGAACTCAGGGCCTTGGCTCTGCCATTTGAGCCCCAGCCCCCTTTTTTTAAAAAAAATTCAGCTCCATTCTTTTTGTTGTTGTTTTTTATGCAGTACTGTGGTTTGAACTCAGGGCCTTGCACTACCTTGGCAGGAGCTCTACAACTTGAGCCATGCCTCAGCCCTAAAAGGGGTTTATTTGAGAAACATAAACACATGACAGAACACTCATATTTTTACAAGCAAAAACACTCAGGTATACCAATGACAGTCACACAGGTATAACAGTTAATGAGCAAACTGTATTCATGAAGAAATAGCTCAAGACATGAAATCTTTAAAACACATATCACTGTGACTGGCAACTGTGTTTTACCTAGCCTTATAACTTGGTCATCTGAAATATGGTAATGGACAACCTAAAGACTGATTTAAAAAAATAAAAAATAAAAATTCAATGGTTTGCCACCCTGTATGCAGTCACCCAAAGAACAAAAATCTGGAGAAATTTTGTGTTTCACAAATGTGGATGTACAAAAATACATCTCTTCACTTACTGGGGACATTTCAGTGCTTTTACAAATGTAATACGCACAATGCTTATACACAAAATTAAACTGGGATAATCACTTGCAGAGTCAAACTGAAAAAAGTGCACAAAATGAATTAAAACTCTCTGAAAAAGTCTTCATACAACTTACACCTCTAATATTTGAAATGATACAAAGATAAAATGTATAGCATAGCAAATTATAAAAATATCAAGTCTTATTTATTTAAAAATTTTTTCATTAATACATATTAATTGTAGAAGACCCTATTTCAAAAAAACCCATCACAAAACAGGTTCAAGTGGTAAAAGTGCCTGCCTAGCAAGTGCAAGGCCCTGAGTTCAAACTCCAGTACTGCCAATAAAAAATTATACAAGGGGGTTTTATTGTGATATTTCCATACATGTATATAGTGCACTTTGATCATATTCATCCCCTCTGTTACTCTTTTTTTCTCTTTGGTGGGACTGGGGTTTGAACTTGGGGCTTCCAGTTCACAAAGCAGGTACTCTACAGCTTGAGCCACGCCTCCAGTACATTTTGCTCTGGTTATTTTGGAGATGGGGGTCTTGTAAATTATTTGTCCAGACTGGCCTCAAACCAAGATCCTCCTCTTCTCAGCCTTCCAAGTAGCTAGGATTATAGGTGTGAGCTGCTGTCATCTGGCTTTTTTTTTTTTTTTTAGTGACAACTTCTGTGAAGTGGGGAATTTTCTTTGTAACTAGGATGGGAGTAATAATTTGTATGCTTATTTCTAAAGCAACTGAAATTAATAATCGATGTGAACTAAGTATTTTGATTATAGTACCAGAGAGGAGGTTTGCTAGGATAATGGTGGTTAATTAGTAAGGAAAGATGTCAATCAATATTTTCAGAGTATGGGCCCCTGGCTTATTTAGCTGATCTTATAGAATATGGCATCCTAGATAGCACAAAGACTTGTTTTTTGGCAGTACTGGGCTTTGAACTCAGGGCCTACACCTTGAACCACTCCACCAGCCCTTTATTGTGAAGAGTTTTTTCAAGATAGGGTCTCAAGAACTATTTGCTTGAGCTGGGTTTGAACTGTGATCCTCCTGATCTCTGCCTCCTGAGTAGCTGGATTATAGGCAGGAGCCACTGGTGCCCCTCACAAGTAAACATTTTGCAATTGTTTTAAGTAGGGGGGAAGAGAAGGAGGGAGAGAGATGGTGGGGCAAACCTAACCAATGTACAATGTAATCATACTCAGAAATGTCACAATGAATCCCCGTCCTTGTACAACTCAGATCTCTAGCCTGCTTTTCCAGAGCTTCAGGCTTTATTTTCATTTGAAATTTGAAACAATGAGCAAAACAAAAAGTAGTTCACTTTTCTGATATAATTGCTCTTCAAATCTAACTAGTATATTAATTCAATTGGGAGGAGAAAGGGGCCATCCTTAGGGACCCTGGGCCTTCCTTGTCTCACAAGTGCATGTGGGTGGCTGAGCTGGTAAAGAAGCAATGAGCTCTTTTACATTTGGATGGTTCAGTGCTTTCATAGACAGCAATAGCAAGGTCAGCAGAGGTACCACACTCCCTTGTGTCACCACACAACACCACAACAAACGAGGCCAGATGAACTTGCCACTTGAAGGGGTGATGAGGAACCAATTTTTTGCCAAGCTGTTTGAGCATTTCATGCTGAACAGTTTCATGACATGCAGCTATGTACCCTAAAGTGCAGGGGAAGGAAATTCCAAGGGAGAAATCTCTATATCTAACTAGAACCTGGATGGCCATGAGAAATTGTCTCATGACAGCCTCCAGGAACAAGAAGAAGCTGAGTAAGAACTGGCCTTGCAGCAGCTACTCATGAGCTTCCCATTCTCTCATTTTCTGGGAGGATTCTGATCCTAGGGCACTTTAGCAAATCTTAGGTCAACTGAGGGCTAGCCTTGCCTATGTGGCTTATGAGATCCATGCAAGTTCATCAGGACATCTCACAGAGCAGTTTCCCTACAATTCTGCCCCCTAACCTTTCTTCCAGTCAGTGAGGAGCTCTTTTTGAAATATAGGCCACAAACAAACAAACAAACAAACAAAACTCAGTGGGCACTGGTAACTCACACCTGTAATCCTAACTACTCAGGAGGCAGAGATCAGGAGCATCAAGGTTCAAAGCCAGCCCAGGGCAAATAGTTCTAGAGATCCTATCTCAAACAAACCCATCACAAAAAAGGGCTCAAGGCATAGGCCCTGAGTTCAAACCCCAGTACCACAAAAAAAAAAACCAAAAAACCCACAAAAACCATAGGTGACCCCATCAGCCATCCAAATTAATTAACCAAATCTTCTTATTTGTATTAGGTGACATAGGTCCAACAGTTAAGTTTACTGCAGTTGCTATGCGGTGATGAGCTTCAAAGAAATCAGGAAAGTATCCAGATGGTTGATCCTGTCCTATGGTCCTGATGTCAGCAGCTGCTAGGAGGATTCTGAGAATCATTAGATTAAGATGCCTGCCTAGCCAGCAGTCCAACTGAGGGTGGAGTAGCAAGGCTGTATTAAATTGGCCAGATGCCCTGCAGACAGGAGCTGAGAGATTAATGGACCCTCCCAGCAGTCAAGGTTGCTACTACCCTGCCACGTGTGCTTGGTGTAACAAATCCCCCAACAAGCACATCCTTCCATGTCTTACACCGGATCCTGGTGGCTCAGTTTTTTTCCTTGTATACCTTGCATGACTCCAGAATATCTCCTACCCCCTGACAATATGGGCAACACTAGGAACACTTTAGAGCTTTCATCTCATATTCATGATCATTGGGATCATTATCCATAACTGGCCCAATCCAGCAAATTTAGCTGGACCACAAAAGAAACACCAGCTCAGAGTATCCCATCCCCTGGCTCTTCTTTGCTACTTGGAAATTCCAGTAACTCAGTTTCCCTGGGGATGGACATAGAAATGGGGAGAAGGAGGGTTGGTAGACAATTTGCCAAGACTAGGCAGGTCCAGTGTTTTAGACTTTGTACTTGACTGTGTAATTAACAGTTCAGGCACATGAGTCAGGCTTCCTTGGCCTCATGTGTTGGAATCACTAGACCTAATTTTGGGGCTCAGTTTTGACTTGTAGATGGATTACCATGCTCTGTGAAATAGTGATTCCAGGTGGCTATCATTCTTACCTGGGAAGCTCAAGTCAAATCGGTTCATTGATTCCACTGATGTTCATTTTCAAAGGGTCCTTCTTCCATAGGCATTCATATGTGTCATAAACATATAGCACAGACTTTGTGGAATCTGTTGCCATAAGGTTCACCCCTACAAAGTCCAAGACGTTGGCTTTTCTGGCTGTTAGGCACCAGACTAAACTGCCAGCCTACTGGCTGACGAAAATGTAACAAGATACATTGGGGGAGGCATTTTTAGAGCAAGTGTCACAGATCACAGCTCTGCCAATGAGCAGAGTTCCCTTTGCTGTCTATAGGTGTAAACCGCATCCTTTGAAGCTGCACACCTACAACAGCCTAGTCCTTTCCAGTGCAGAGGCCCTGGACCAACCCAAGTCTGATGATTTTCTAGAACTATTGATGCTCAGCATATAGTCATCCTCACAGCTAAGATTATAGTGAAAGGAAACAAAACAAAGTCAGGAAAGGCAAAAGGCACATGGTACACAGCAGGAGGAAACAAGGCACAAGGTTCCCAGAGTTCTCTTTCAGCAGAGTCACATAGGATATGCTTAATTTCCTAATCAACAACTGATGACAACACATGTGAAACATAGTCTACACCAGGAAAGCCCACTAGAGACCCGGTGCCCAAGGTACCTTTTGCCTGATGCCAAATTCCAGACTCCCAGAAGGAAAGCAAGTAGTCAACATAAACCACATTGGTTGTGCAGTTTAGGAACAAGTAGTTCTGGGATAGATGGGGAGCCCTCCATAGCCCCAGTTCCCAAATGCCATTCCCTAATGGCCAATTTTATAAGCTGGACTTTCTAATAAGACAGCTCAGACCTGCTTGGTTAACTCTTTTTTATTATTATTATTTTTTAATTTTTAAGTGTTTTTAAGGGATGTACTAGGCAATACAGTTTAACAGGACTCTCAGTGTGGCTTCCTGCTGTGGAGCCTCCCAAATAACACAGCTCAGTCCTTGGTTTCAGAGGCAGTGGCTGCAACAGTCAAGCCCAAGCAATTTGTCTATGACTTCAGTTTATGAACTTCAGGAGTGTGGACATCTGTAGGCATTCTTCCTGAAAGTACAGGTGCTGGGTCACCCAGCCCCTTGTAGTCAGTGTGGTCAGGTTCGAGTCTAAGCTCAGCAGTCAGTTTGAATTCCAGTTGCTCACAGCAGCTTCAAAAGGCAGCACAGGGACTTTTCCTTTAGGAAGAGAGGAAGACTTCCAGAAACAGTTCTGAAAAACAAAGATCATTAATATGCCCTCCCCTTTCCCCCCACCTCTCCAAGTACCTCAATTTGTTTTGTTTTGTTTTTTTCTCTCCTTGTTGTTACAAAATCAGGGTTTGTTTTTTTTTTTAAGACATACATTATGTTCAAAATTGGTCAGGACAAAAATCTTAAACTGTTAAACATTTAAAAAATAGGTTTACATAACTATGTCTATTCCTTTGTCCTGACTATGAAACCATGGAGCAACTTAGAAAAGACCAATCCCTTTCTGGGAATAGCTTTACCTAATAATTAAGCTGCCTTACTAAGGTGTATGTAACAGGAGAAAGGTGAGGGAAGTAGGGTATCAGTTCTGGTGTAAATTGCAACTAATACAGAAAACCAGACAAAACAAGTCAGTAGCAGAATCTTGTGATGTGCCCTCCACCAACTTGCAGCTTTTGTAGGAATTATCCATTGGAAAGGCAAGCAGTCTCTATATCAGAAACGTTGAGCCAATGAGCAGCTGGATTACAGATGGTCCCATCAGAAGTTAGGTTTTTTCTGGGGGCATTTAATTGTAACTCAGGGAGTTCAGCCAGCATCTGCGATGTTTCATAATTTAGCCCACAGAATGGTATTCTGAATCTGCAATGGTCCCAGAGTCTGAGTCTGGTTTTTGTTTATTTCTTTGTTGTTGCTTTAGAGCAGAGCAACTTCATCAGATTAGGTTTGACATAATAAGTGTTCAGGCTGAACAAGTGCATACCAGAAAGTATCCAGATTCAGCTTAGGTCCAGGCAATTAGGATCAGGAGTCCAAAAAACACAAGTGTCTTTTCCTCAGAGAAGCAAAGCTGTGCTGCAAGGTCACAGCCACGTTCAAGTCCAACTGACAAGCAAAGCTTTATTAAGCCCTATTTAGTCTTGTCACTATTAGAGTCCAGATTACCCTACTCTTTAATATCTGGTCGGAAAATCATCAGTGTTTATTGGTCAGACATCTGATTTACAAGAGCAAGGGGTTGGGTAAATCAATTCAGCTCAGTGGTAGACCACTTGTCTAGCAAGTGCGAGATCCCAGGTTTTGTCCCCAGCAGCACCAAGAAAAAAAAAAAAACCTAAAAAAAATTCACAAGCATTCATTAGCAACTAAAATCAACTTCAGAAAATTCCAGAAGTGTATTTCCACATAGATACTGCCTTCTTCATGTTCTTCATGTTTTCTTTATCCAGAGGTTCCAATAGAGCAAAAATCATCAATTATGGACATTTATTTTGTTTGTAGGATTCAAAGAATTTAAATTTGAACCCACCCACCAGTAGCAAAAAGCAATTATTGTGTGTTCCACTAACACTTTCTCTTTGCAGCTTTCCCCGTTGGGGATGATTCCTCTAGCCCTTACAAAAGTGCAAGCAAATAACATTTTTCATCTATTTTAATTGGATATCCAGATGTAATAGCCACAAAACACAAAGCTATATTTAAAAGCTTCCTCTTTGTTTTAATTTTTTAACTAATTAATTTGGTTTTTTGAGACAGGGTCTTGCTATGTAGCCCAGGCTGGCCTCAACCTCACAATCTTCCTGCCTCTGCCTTTCAAGTACCACGATTACAGTTACACCACAACACCCCACTTAAATCCCCACCTAAATGGAAATGTACTTAACCCTTTTGCAGTAAATTTAATATTTATAGTGTTAACATTACAAGTACCAGAAAGAACTCCAGCTGGAATGCCGGCAGATGGAACCAGGTTACTTCATCAGCGACAGCAGCTGCCCTGAAGAAATGACCATAGTGCTTTTTTCTCTTTTTTCCCCCTGGCTTATTTTGCTCCAGCCCTAGGAACTTATTTAATACTCTCTCCTCCCACTTTGAGGAAAGAGAAACACAAACTTTTGGACTTACTTTTTATTTATGAGACTTTTTTTTTTTCGTGGTACTAGGTTTGAAGCCGAGGTTTGAACTCATGCTTAGCTAGGCAGGTGCTGTACCACTTGAGACACTCTGCCTCCCCTATAATAAAAACTTTTAATATTTTTGGCCCATATTATATTATTTGGAGGGCCTTTTTTCTCCCTACCTCAATGAAAGAACAAAAACCAAAAGGCATCACAAAGGTATACTTATTTCCCTTCACTTTATTTTTTCTTTTATTCATATGTGCATACAATGTTTGGGTCATTTCTCCCCCTTCCCCCTGCCCCCTCCCTTCCACCCCTGCCCCCTCCTTGTCCCCTACTACCCCCCACGCTACCAGGCAGAAACTATTTTGCCCTTATCTCTGATTTTGTTGAAGAGAAAGTATAAGCAATAATAGGAAGGAACAAGGGTTTTTGCTGGTTGAGATAAGGATAGCTATACAGGGAGTTGACTCGCATTGATTTCCTGTGCATATGTGTTACCTTCTAGGTTAATTCTTCTAGAACTATCCTTTTCTCTAGTTCCTGGTTCCCTTCTCCTATTGGCCTCAGTTGCTTTTAAGGTATCTGCTTTAGTTTCTCTGCATTGAGGGCAACAAATGCTAGCTAATTTTTTAGCTGTCTTACCTATCCTCATACCTCCCTGTGTGCTCTTGCTTTATTGTGTGATCAAAGTCCAATCACCTTGTCGTGTTTGCCCTTGATCTAATGTCCACGTATGAAGGAGAACATACGATTTTTGGTCTTTGGGCCAGGCTAACCTCACTCAGAATGATGTTCTCCAATTCCATCCATTTACCAGTGAATGATAACATTTCGTTCTTCTTCATGGCTGCATAAAATTCCATTGTGTATAGATACCACATTTTCTTGATCCATTCGTCAGTGGTGGGGCATCTTGGCTGTTTCCATAACTTGGCTATTGTGAATAGTGCTGCAATAAACATGGGTGTGCAGGTGCCTCTGGAGTAACCTGTGTCACAGTCTTTTGGGTATATCCCCAAGAGTGGTATTGCTGGATCAAATGGTAGATCAATGTTTAGCTTTTTAAATAGCCTCCAAATTTTTTTCCAGAGTGATTGTACTAGTCTACATTCCCACCAGCAGTGTAAGAGGATTCCTTTTTCCCCCGCATCCTTGCCAACACCTGTTGTTAGTGGTGTTGCTAATGATGGCTCTTCTCACAGGGGTGAGGTATTTCCCTTCACTTTGACCACCATAGGACTAAATAGCTAGGAGATCTGACAAGTTGAGTCTCCTAAAGTTGGCTCTGTCATTTTCAGATACTATAGGTAACTTTTACCTCTCACAAAAGACTATTGTTTCATAACATGGGTGACCCAGAGCCAGCCTAGCACCAAGCATTTGCCATTCCCACCCTTTCACCCTTAGTTTTCCCAAATATGTGTTGGTGTTCCCAAGAGCATGTCTTCAGATTCAATGATTCATTAGAAGGACTAACAGTGCTCAGCATATAATCGTACTCACAGCTAAGATTTATTACAGTGAAAGAATACAAAACAAAATCAGCAAAGGGAAAAAGCAGGGCTGACGGTATGGCCCAAATGGCAGAGTGCCTGTCAAGCAAGCATGAGACCCTGAGTTCAACACTCCCCCCCAAATTTTTTTTTTCGTTTATTCATATGTGCATACAATGTTTGGGTCATTTCTCCCCCCTTCCCCCCTCCCCCCCAAATTTTTTTTTAATGGAAAAGACACAAAGTCTGGAGGAAATAAGGCACAAGATTTTAAGAGTCCTCTTCCAGCAGAATCATATAAGACTTGCTTACTTCCCCCATCAACAAATTGTGACAGCATATGTAAAATATAGTCCAGGAAGGCTCATTAGAAACTAAGTGCCCAAGGGTTTTATTGGGGGCCTGATCCAATAAGTAACTTCTGCCTAATGCAGACTCAAATTCCAGACTCCCAGAAGGAAAGCAAGTGCTCAGCAAAAGCCACTTTGCTGGATAAACATTTCAGCAATAATGAGCCACTCTTATCAGTTCTGGGAATGGTGAAGAATCCTCCCTAGTTCTAATTCTCAGACACCAGCAATTGGACACCTTTATAAATATGCCTTTCAAAGGATAAGCAGGCTCATACCTGCTATATCAACCCCTTCCTACACAACCTCATTGGTCTCATGGAGCTGATATATCCTTGAAAGAGGCCCAAGTATCCTTAGGAACCTCACGAGCCCAGGTTTCCAAGAAGCCTATGGTAATGGAATGGACTCTCCATCTGAGGTAGTCACATCTGGGCAGTGATTATGTAGCTATAAGATTCCATTAAGGCCTAGTATGGCAGGTTGAATAATGCCCACAAAGATTTCTGGGTCCTGATTCCCAGGACCTATGAGTGTTACTTTATATGTTAAAAGGGACTTTACAGATATGATTAAGAAGCTTGAGAATGAGAGATAATTCTGGATTATCCATCTGGGATCCTAAATATAAGCACCACTGTTCTTAAGAGACAGGGAAGTTTTTTTGTTTGTTTTTTTGGGGGACTAAGACTTGAACTCAGCGTTTTGCACTTGCCAAGTAGGTTCTCTACCACTTGAATCACACTTCCAGGCCATTTTGGTCTGGTTATTTTGGAGAGAGTATCTCACAAACTATATGACCAGGCTGATTTCAAACCTAGGCCTTCCAAATCTCACCTTCCAAGTAGCTAGGATTGCAGGTGTGAGCCACTGGCACCTGGCTGAGAGATTTGACTATAGAAGAGAAGTAGCAGATGTGATTATGGAGGCAACAGTTTAGAATGATGTGAGGAAGGGATCATGAGCCAAGGAATAAGGACAGCCTCCAGAAACTGGAAAAAGCAAGGGAATGGATCCTACCAACACCTTGAGTTCAGTTTAATGAAATCTACTTTAGACTTCTGACCTTCAGAAATGTAAGGCAATACAATTGCATTGCTTTAAGCCACTAAATTTGTAGCAATTTATTACAGTGGCAATAGGAAATTTTACTTCTTTCTCATATATTCCATGTCTATTTAATGATACATGCATGCTGGGCATTACCCACTTTGTTGACGTTTTCATTTTGTCCCATCTGAGAAGAGGCATGTCAGAATATACCACCACCTGATATTGCTTAGCTAGCTTCTCAGTGTCCAACAACACTCATTAAGAAGCCAATAACTTCCCTTCAAATGGAGTATGCCAGGCAGGACCATCAGGTAAAACTATATCCAAAATCTTATGGGTCACTTCTGCCTAGTGCCACAGGCTCCAGTCTGCATAGCTGTCAGTCACTGACACTTGTAAATCAAAGGCTTATTAGAATTAACTGGCCAAATGAGAGGGCAGTCTGTGTAGCCTGCTGGACAGTTTCCTTCAGCACTCCTCCTTCTTCTAGCTCCTTAATTGGTACAGTGATCTCCTCATTCCCCACCTTCCTTCCTCCTGGCATCCTTACTGGTATCCAGGTGGACTCATCCAACTATCACTGTTTTAATTGTGGCATTGCCTCCCTTAGGGACACTCCTTACAATCAAGAGAAGTATTACACACACTTAACACATCTGTTCCCACAATACATTCACCAGTATCAGTTACAAGCAAATACAGGTTAAGTTTCAAGGGTGACCTCCTTCACCATAGACAAGGAGGTCGGTTTTTGATAGGAGTTACAAGTCTGGCAGCTCAAAATAGCTTCTTAAGGACTATCATATAGTCCTTTCCTTTGTAACAAGTATCAGTTATTTTCTTTGACTGCTAGAGGGCTATTTTATGATGAATCTACCTACATAGTCCCCAGACTACTTGGTAAGAAGGATCTGCATTTTGGCAGGGTTCATTAGTTACACTTGCTGGCAAACATCTGTTAACAACAAGATACAGCCATGGAGACTGAAATTTTTCATTACCAAACAATAGATTATTATTTATAGGGGGAAAAAGAATTTTCTCTTTTTTAGTACGAAAAAGTAAGAGATCATTCCAATTCTAACTTTTCAAAATGGTACTTTGAATTGACTTTGCTCATTAGCATTTTTTCTTTTTACTCTTAGTTTGACCCAAACTCTCATTGAATTCAGACTCTTTTTGGAGCAGCACAGATCAAGGAGTTTAACACAGGCACTTCAGGGGTTACAATGGCTGCCCAGAGACTAGGTCCATTCTTCAGGGAGTACAAGACAGTGCAGAGGAAGCCAACTAGAGGGTCACTGAAACAAGAGAGGACATCTCTTTCCATAATCAGCAGAGTTGAGAAGAAGGCTATCCGAGGAAAGTATCACACCAGTTAAGCATGGATTTGAACTTACTTTCAGATTTACGTGGCCTTTGCTCAGCCTCAACAAACTTTTACAAGAAAGAGACCATTGAGGCAGTGGCTTCAGTTCCACCTCTCTAAACATCCAAATATACACTGAGAGGTAGCATGCAGTATCAGATCCCAGAGAACCTTCTTATAGCCCTTCACCCACCCCATAGCCTATTAACAAGTAGGACATTGAGAGGAAACTAATTCTCCCTTTCATTGACCACCTAGGCCACAGCATGCATCATGGATCCCAGGGAGCAGTAGTATATCCCTTCTCCTGGCCCACCTGGCAACTCTGTTTTCTTTACATATTTCTGCATGAATTCAGAATACTCCAAATGTTCATCAGCCTTCAGGTGGCAGACGTTCAGTAGTTTGTAGAGTAAGGAGCTTGTGTTTGCCCTTGGCAAGTTTCTCAGTAGTACAAGTCATACTTCTGAGATCAAACACTACTGAGACAACAAAAGCATCTTCAGATCATGGTGAATCATCTCAGGTACAGGGCCAAGGTTGGGTGCCAAGTATGTCAACTAAGGCTGACAAAGCCTATACAGCAACAATGTATAGGGTGGGTTATTTGGGAACCAACATGGAGCAGTCCCTCTATAACTACAAAAAATGAGTTCTAATTTTTTATTTTTATTTTGCTTTTGGTGTGGTGGCACCACCAACTGTGCAGAAAGTGCTCTAGGCATACGTTCAGAACAACACTCACCTGTAGCTTTTCTGTAGTTCTGGAGACTTCAGGGAAGCCAGGAGTGTTTCCTCAAATACATCCATTAGCCCTTTCTGTGTGGATGCAAACCACTCCAAATTTTCAACAGCTTACTGGCCTCAGACCATCAGCAATCTGTGGGGTGAGGGGCATATGTATGCTTTTGGCAAGCTTTCAATAGCATAAGGTGATGTTTCTGAGATGAAACCCATTACTAAGACAGAAAAGACATCTTCAGACCATGATACATTATCTGGTACCTATTTCGCCTTTCACATTTTAAAATGAGGACAGAAAGACACTAAAAAAAGAAAAATACACTAGGGCCAGGCATGGTGGCTCAAGACTGTATTCCTATCTACTTGGGAGGTGGAGATCAGGAGGATGCTCATTCAAGGCCAGCAGGTGGGCAATGGCTGAGCATTGCATTCCTGTTATCCCAGGAAAGCACAAATAGGAGGATCACAGTCCATGCTAGCCCAAGCATAAAGCAAGACCCTATCTCAAAAACAACGAAAGCCAAAAGGACTGGTGGAATGACTCAAGTGGTAGAGTACTTCCTTAGCAAGTGTGAGGCCCTGAGGTCAACCCCCAGTATTACACACACATACACAAAAATACACTAGAGCCAGGCAGCAGTGGCTCACGTCTCTAATCCTAGCTACTGAGTAGGCAGAGATCAGGAGGATCGCAGTTTGAAGCCAGCCTGGGCAAATAATTCGTGGAGTGGCTCAAGCTGTAGGCCCTGAGTTCAAGCCCCAGTACTGCAAAAAAAAAAAAAAAAACCCACTAGAAATACATCTGCTTGTGGACAGTTGGGGGAGGGCGGAGTCATTCAGTCATCAATTGAAAAGTCCAGGAGTGTATGGCTCTCTCCAGTAATAGCTTTGCATAGTTATCAAAAACTAGACTTTGTTGTATGAGATAAAAAAACGTATCTTACCAACAGCACCATCACTTACAATCCACTTAATTGTATGGATTACTTAAATATTATGTATTCCAATTTTGATTTTGGATTCAGCTTTTTCATTAGCTTCAAGGACCTACATATTTTTATCAGCCCAAAGGATGGATAAGAAAGAGTTTAGGTCGTCAAGGTTTTGCTCTCATAGTTGAGGAGGTGGTCCAAACCCACCAGCCAATAGTGATGCACAAGATCACATGCCAGTAAATACTGCAACAAAAAGTCTTGGACAGCAGGAGGCTTAAAGGTCATCCATCAGCTCACTCCACCAGACTGATAGTCACCACAGGAAAGGGGCACACAGGTGGAAAGTGCCCTACTGGCCCCTGTTTTCCCTAGCTGACGGCATCTGCAGAATCCAGTGTGGAAGAAGCGTTCAGAACGTGCCTGAGGCCTCGACCCCAGCCACTATACCCCAACAGCGATTTTCTGGGCAAACAGGTCAGGACCTCAGCTAAAGAGGTGAGTGCCAGTAGTGGCAATGATGTCGCCAACTGTCAGGCTGTCAGTTACAGAAACGGCCTCTGGGAACCAGCGGCCTCTGTGTCACGTGACTCGCTGCGGATGGGGGTGCCAGGTGACCATCAGCTGCTGCGCTGCACCTGGGGCTACGAGTCAGCACCCAGCAGAGCGAGAACTCAGCAGGTGTCGGGCGGACCCCCGGCTCCGGAGCCCAACTCAGCGTGCCTGCAGTGTCCCAATCTCGCTTTACCCTCTTGGTCTTCCTTAAATGGAAAAACCTGGATTCTGCCAACGTAGGATCCTGCACTTTGCAGCAATGACCGCATTTATTTGTGAAAGTGTCCTGATTTTGCAGTACGGTGCCGAAGCGTGGACAGCAGCCCCCCACCCCCGCTGTATCGCGCCGGTGGAGCCTTTAGATGGGTACACCTGAATTGGAGTAACTAGGGCCGTGGGTGCTTCCTAGTCCCAGAGGATCAGCTAAAATCAGCTGGTGCAGATCTGCCCATCCTAAGCCTACACAGGTACCTACTGGTATTGTGCGGGCAGAAACCGATGGCTGAGTTCCACAGCACTGACTGACACGCTTCTTTCAATTTACAGGGTTGCAGCTGGCTCTCCCTGGGCTTCGACCTAACATCACTCTTTGCTGAGACTATTGGGTGACTCTGTATAGCAAACGATGTTCTTGGGCTAAGACTAATTGCTTAGGGTTTGTTGTTCCGGTTTGTTTTTGCTTTTAGCTTTTAAAAACGTTACTGTTTGGAGCTAGGGGGGTGGCTCAAGTAGTAGGGTTGTCTGCCCAGCAAGTGTGAATCTCACAGTTCAAGCTCCAGTACCACCAAAAAAAAAAAAAGAAAAAAGTTACTGTTTGGTGTGTGTGTGTGTGTGTGTTTTAGCAAGCACAAGGCCCTGAGTTCAACCTCAGTACCACCAATAAATAAATAAATACAATACTGGCTGTAGTGGTATATGCCTGTAATCCCAGCTACTTGAGAGATTGAGAGGGGGAGGATCACAGTTTGAGGCTAACTTATACAAAAATGTCCAGAGACCCCCATCTCCAAAATAACCAGAGCAAAATGGACTGGAGGCGTGGCTCAAGTGGTGGAGCGCCTGCTTTGCAAGCCTGATGCCCTGAGTTCAAACCCCAATACCACAAAAAAGAAAACACCCTTACCTTTCCTGTCTCCAATCCCAGGCAAGCATTGGCACAGTTTTGACAAGTTTACTTAGTTGGAGGGATTGTGGGAATATAATTAAGCCAATGATAACTGGAACATTGGGAGTCCAAAATACGGTTTTCTCACTACTCTTTCCCCATCTATAACGCTTCTGAAATGTGCTCTACGTGTGCTTAACAGAATGTACAGTAGACCCTTGTTTACTACGTGGCTTTAAGGAGTGTGCTGCTGAGGAAAACATGAATGCTCACGATGCACAGAGCTGAGCACTGTGCTAAAGATGCTTGATTTGTTTTCCCCAGAACCCTGCCCAACTTCTGCTCAAGAATTCTGCTTTTCATCAGATCTAAGATTTTCCCTTTATCACTTGAATTAAGCACATTAGTGGTGCTTTTGGGGTACCATTTAAGTTTTGGGAGTTATACTTTCACAAAATTAAGGGCAGGGAAACCCTCAGCAGATCCCTCCATTTAAACGCTACTGAGGATAACGCAGGACTCACTAAGAGCATCGACTGAGCTGCGTAATGCGTGTGTGGGAACTTAAAATTTTTGTTTTTGAAATTTCTTTTGGTTTTTTTTCATTACCATTATTATTTTTGACTGTGCTTGGTCAAAATCACGGGTAGTAAGTAAATCCTGGAATAAGGCAGGCTGACTATATTGCTAATAAGGTGTGAAATATAGAGTTTTCATCTCATTAGGTGATATGGTAGATTTATACCAGTTTTTTGTTACTGGAGTGTGAACTCAGGGAAGTTGGCCTCGAAGTTGCTAGGCAGTCTCTCTACCATAAGAGCCGTTCCATCAGCTCTCTTTTGTGTTGGGTGTTTTCCAGATAAGGTCACAGGCATGAGCCACTGGTGCCCTGCCTATACAGATCTGATTATTTGCCAAGCATGGTTCTAAGGGTGCTGCAGGGGTTGACACCTGCTCCAGTGAAGTGGGTGCCATTACTCCCATTTTTGTTCCTGCAATACGCCTCACCAGGCACACTAAGCAGGTGGGCTACCTCTTGAGCCACTCCACCAGGTCGGTTGAGATAAGGTCTCCATTTGTGCCTCAGCTGGCCTGGATCGAGATTCCTATTTGGAATACATGGACTCCTATTTGTGCTTCCCTTCTCACCTGGGATGACAGGTGTGCACCATTGGCTGAGAGGGGGTCTCAGCAAACACCCACCCCCCCAAACTGAGATTCTTCCCCATCTCCACCTCACAAGTAGTTAGGATTATAGGCTTGAGTCACCTCACCAGATCTTATTATTCTCATTTTTACATATAAACTGTCTATGCTGAGATTAAGTAGTTTGTTCAAAGTCACAGAGAGCCATGATCTGCCTTTTTTTTTCTTTAGCAGTAGTAAGATTTAAACTGAGGTCCTCATACTTGCTAGGTAGATGTTCTATCACTTGAGTCATGCCTCCAGCTCTTCTTTGCTTTAGGTTATTTTTCACATAGGATCTCATGTTTTTGCTTGGGGCTGGCCTCAGTTAGCTCTCCTACCTATGTCTCTAAGTAACTGGGATCACTGGCACTCCACCACTCTCTGAGATGGGGTCTTTTGCCCAAGAACCAAGATCCTCCTGATTCTCACCTCCCTAGTATCTAGGATTACAGGTGTGAGTCATCATACCAGCCTACCCTTTGAGCTAGTGTTCTGTTAGGGAACAGGACTGAATGTCTGAAGGTCTACATTTCAGACCTGTTTCCACTTTTTTTTTCTTTATGAAACAAGGTCTTGCTTGCTATGTAGCCTAGACTGGCCTCAAGCACACTATGTAGCCCAGGGCTGACTTCTAACTCTCAGTCCTCCTGCCTCGGCCTCCCGGATGCTGGTATTACAGGTGAGTACCACCAGGTCCAGCCAATTTTCACTGCAATTCACATGTAAAGGTAAACATTACAGTAAACAGCAGAGATGCAGGCTGGAAGTGTAATCCCAGCATTCTGGAGGCAAATTGAGAATTGGAGGCCAACCTTTGCTATGTAGTGAGACCTTGTCCAGGAGGAAGGGGAGATAACTGCTCAGCGAAGACAGCTGAGTCTCAAGTTTCTTTCTTTCCTTTTTCTTTTTTTTTTTTTTTTTATGGCACTGGGGTTTGAACTCAGGGCCTACACTTTGAGCCACTCCAAGCCCTTTTTTTGTGACAGTTTTTTTCAAGATAGGAACTCTCAGACTGTTTGCCCAGGCTGGCCTTGAACTGTGATCCTCCTGATCTCCGCCTCCTGAGTAGGTAGGATTGAGGCAAGTGCCTGGGGAGTCTCAAGTTTCTTTATCTTAAAAACTAGGGAAGTTATGTTCCTCAGTTGTTATGCATATCAAAGGTGGGATCACTTTCCAGTGATCGAGTGCCTGCCTAGCACACGCATGGCCCTGAGTGCAACCCCGTACTGCCAAACAAACAAAAAAAGTGGGACCACTTTCAAAGCTGTAAAACATGATGAAACAGAGTTATATTCTAATGGTTCACAGGCTTGGCTCTGAAAGTAGGCCAATTAGGAAATTGACTCAATTATGACCCAGATGACTACATTATGTCCCTGAAGTAGAATTACCTTTAAATGCGAATTGTAATTAAAGTTAACTATTTTTGCCAGGTGGAATAATTCATCTAGTTCCGATAACGAACCACAGTTGCAAAATAGCTGTGATCCTTTCAAAGTCAATTATGTAAGATGAATTACCTTTGAAATCACCTCAGAAACACTTACTGCTTATAATACTAATACAGCAAACTATACAGTCAAATTTTGATGTTTCAAAGTCTATAGGACTCTGGAAAACACAGACACTGAATGACAGTAATGATCATTGACTTTTTAAAAGTTGTTCTTAAACTGGGTATGATGGTGCATTCCTACAATCCCAGCCTCAGGGGGCTCAAGTAGGATACTCTCAAATTTGACTCTCGCCTGAGCTACATAGTGAGACCCTGTCTTAAACAATTAAAAAGCAAAAATAAAAATTCTTTATTGGCAATCTGGATAAACCCAAATTCTTTCTGAACGAACAAGCCAGCCCAAGAGATGAGTATTCACCTTTCTGCCACAGATATCATTCTATTGAATCTCTGGAACTAACTACCTACTCTTTATTCCTTCCAAGCACTTTTCAGTATAAAGCAGGTTCACTATAAATGTTACCTACTTTATTTGAGTCCAGTAAGACAGAACAACCACACAAAGCTACCTGAAACATGTTTATTCTTATAATAGGAAACAATGAAGCCTAGGATTCACTGTAGGCTGGCCCCCCAAGGCTCAAGAAAGCGCCTGGAAGGGCCAGGCATAGTGGCTCATGCTTGTAATCCCAGCTACTCAGGAGGTAGAGATTGAGATTTGAGATCAGCCCTAGGCAAAGTTAGTGAGACCCCATCTCAACAAATAAGCTTGGCAGTGGTGCATGCAATTGCAATCCCAACTGGGAGGCATAGGTAAGAGGATCACTGTCCCAGGCCAGCCCTGGGCAAAAACATGAAACTATATCTGAAAAAATAACTAAAGCAATAAAGGGCTAGAAGTGTGGCTCAAGTGCTAGAGCACTTGCCTAGCAAGCACACAACCCTGAGTTCAAACCCCAGTACCACCAAAGACGAAAAAAGGAAAGCTTCCTAGGGCAGATGGTGTCTTTACTGTGTATGCCCCACT
This sequence comes from Castor canadensis, assembly GCF_047511655.1. NCBI lineage: Eukaryota > Metazoa > Chordata > Mammalia > Rodentia > Castoridae > Castor > Castor canadensis. The sequence goes on from NC_133398.1 coordinate 64,658,405, forward strand.
TGCACCACAGTTGAGGAACCCAAGAAGGCAGCCCTCCTTGGGTTTTGTACATCAGGGGAGCACAAGACTTGCTGGGCTAAAGTGTTCCAAGGATGTGCTGTTTCTGTTGGGGAGAACAGATCCCAGGCTGTAACAGCCTGTCCCCATGTTAGGATGTTGCATCTCTAGCATGTCCCCTAGTAATTCCCTTTTTTTTTTTTTTTTTTTGGTTGTGGTGCTAGGGATCAAACCCAGGGCCTTGTGCATTCTAAGCATGTGCTCTACCACTGACCTATGTCCCCAGCCCCTACAGTTATTCTTGAGAACTATAAGCAAGAAAAGAACTGTATTGGCTCAAGGATACCCTAAGAACTGTCCTTCACCTGCTCAATCATTGTTCTCATTGATGTTTTGTAATAATAGATGTTGTTTTGCTTTCAATGAGCCCTTCTCATTGTCTGAAGTGCCCACCTCATTGGGATCCCATTGACATTCTTCCCTTTCTGCTCGTTCTTGCCCTTCATTCTTGCCTGACTGCAGCATACCACCTAATAGCTGTTTTCCCAAAGCACATTTATGGACAATCTTCTGAGAAGGACTCCAGGCTCTGAGATACAGAAGAAGGTCCAAATGTCTCCCAAGGCTGAAAGTTGTTGGTAGATCCCATCTGGAAGCTCACAAAGGGCTCTCAGTCCTCTTGCCTGTGGACTTTTTGGGCTTTCTCATGACAGTAGCTGAAGTCCAAGCAGGACCATTCAAAGAAAACAAGTTTTGAGGTAGTCTTCAATTATAGCTGAAACCAAATCTAGTCTTTTGCTAGTATGATCACAACTGAATTGTTTGGCTCAGAACTGCATAATACCAGGGCAGTTCAGTTCAAAGAGAAAAAATATTGTTTGGTAAAGTTGTTAATGTAATTACCAAAGTAAAATTTATATTGGATTTCATCCTCCCTCCCTTCCTCCCTTTACCCCTCCTTCCCTTCCTCCTTTTACCCCTTCTTCCCTTCCTCCCTCCCTTTCTCCTTTTCTAACCTTTCTCCCTTTTTTGTGTGTGTGTATGTGGTGCTAGGGTTTGAACTCAGGGCCAAGCAAGCACTCTACTACTTAAGCCACACCCCAAATCCTATACTGATTTTCAATCATGTGTTTTTACAAAGCAGGCTTTGGAAAGTATGGCAACAAACCTCCACCTTGAAAAGAATTTATCCAAGCATGAGGCCCTGGGTTTAATCCCCAGAACCACAAAAAATAAAAACAAATAAATAAAGATTAGCTGAGATTGGTGGGGAGTGCCTCTAATCTCAGCTATTTGGAAGGTGGAGGCAGGAGGATCTCCTTCCAGCCCAGGCAAAGTTAGTTAAGACCCTATCTCAAAAACAAAATATGAACAAAAGGACTGGGATCATGGTTTGAGTGTTAAAGCACTTGTCTAACATGTGAGAGGCCTTGGGTTCAATCCCTAGTACCCTCTATAACCCTTCCCCCCCAAAAAAAGGATTCATCCTCTGGTTGGTTATCAAGGGTAGTAAGGGAAGGACAACCTACACTGGAGCCTTAAAGGTGAATCCCTAAATGTCTAAAAAAAAAGAGAGATCACTTTAATGTATATAACCTTAAGCACCAAAGGGATGATCCATTTTTACAAATGAAAGGAATATACTTTTTTTTTATATTCAGCTATAATTTATTTTTTTGTAACAATACTTGATAAAAAACAGTTTTGAAGGTTAAGTTTGTAGGAATTTCACTTTTTCATAAGACAACATTAGATGTATTACATAAGATTTATTTTGCACTTACTAAATTATTCTGGGTAAAGTGCCTTATAATGGATTTTCTTATTTTCCCTCATTTTTAAAAACTTTATTGTATCATTTTTACATTTACTTACAAATATACCATCTTCTTTTCTTTTTCTTTTCAGTACTGGGCGTTGAACTCAGGGCCTTCACTTTGAGCCATTCCACCAGCCCTTTTTTGTGATGGGTTTTTCGAGATAGGGTCTTGTGAATTATTTGCCTGGGCTGGCTTCGAACTGCCATCCTCCTGATCTCTGCCTCCTGAGTTGCTAGGATTATAGGTGTGAGCCACCAGTGCCTGGCCAGGAATATACTATCTTAAGCCTGGTGGTTTTCTGCTAGAAAAAGTCCAAGTCCATGGATTTCCACAATTGAGGAAAAGACCTAAAGGACCAGATGGTGGTAAAGGTCATCCTGGGGTAAGATATTTTGTCTGTAGATAGTATAAAAAATTATTGGCCCTAGGAAGGAAGAATGGAAATCTGGTCATCATCTGGGAAATACTTCAAGGGAACTGATTTTCTGGACATACACCAGCTTTGGGGAAATGGCCTTAAGGAGTGAAGGACAGACCTGGGTCTGGCACCTAGTGACATCTGTGCACACCAATGCATAGCTTGTCAACTGAGGTCCTCCAGAGAACTTTAGGCTTGTGGGAAAACCTCAGTGGTACCAGGCAGGCTGTCAGTGTCTGCAGCTTGTTCAGTGTGACAACAGGCATATTAAATATTGCCCTGTACATGAGAGAAAACATCCCTGTCCCATGAGTCTTATCTCCACATCTGTTGGCTGCTTGGGTCCTTCACCAGCACTAGAAGCAGGGAAGGACAGTTGGGCTCGTGGGTCCCAAGCTGTGAGGAGGAAGTGTGAGGAAAATGTAAACACTGTCAGGATCAAAACAGAATTACTTGTGTCAACCCTACCCAAATCTAAAGGTAAATAAAGCTGGAGGTTAAGAGGCAAGAGTCTTACAAGTCATTGCCTGACAATAACTGTCACAGAAGACCCTGCCAGAACCACTTGCTTGCTCAGAGGCCACTGCACCCTTGTACAAAAAGTACTTCTACAAGGACATCTATCCAGCAACCGTCACTGGAAAGCAGGTCCCCTGTCCTCAATGCCAATTCACAAACAAGAGGAGCAGGGTTTTTGAGGAAAAAGGAAATAAGGTTTATTATTCATCAGATGAAGAGGAAGGCAAGGAGAGTTAACTTCTCGAAGCTTTGTATAGTCCTACTTTGGAGCGAAAATGTCCAGTTTTTAAGGGGAGTTCAGTAGCTCCGTTCAAGTATATGACAAAAGTGCATGCCCCACAGTAGGTGCCAGCCTTGGTTCTCCAGGTGCCCTGGCATCACATCTCTGAGGCTGCACATCCTGGCTGCATGTCTTGGCTGACAGACTGACAGGATTACTACTCTGGTGGCCAGAGAAAGATAAGGGGTAGAAGATCACTTGGTTTAATTGAAGAGCAAAGGGTGTTAACTTTGCACTCCAGCATATAGACAAAAGTGGGGAAATGTCATTTTAGTTAACGAGCAGAGTAAACTGGCCAGCATGTAAGCTGGCTATGCCAAATTTTTTTCCCTTTTGTAGTCCTGGTTATATTTTCCCCACTGTCAATTTATTTCTTCCATTTCTACGGAAAAGAGGTGTTGAAATCATCTGTTTCTTGCCCTTAGTTAATCCCTGGACCCAAGTAAAGAGTCAGTGGTCTTGGAAAAAAGCAGCTTTTAAGTCACACAACTGTCTGTTCATCCCTCACAGATGCCACTGTTGTTATTAATATTGTGACCAAAGATGATTGTTTCAAAACATCTATTGGAATCCTCATCATTTTTACCTCTAAACCTTTCTCTTGAGTTGAGCATGGTGGTACACACCTCTAGTCTCCATAGTTGGTTGGCTGAGACAGGCGGATAAAAAACTTCAAGGCCAGCCTGGACTACACAGCAAGACTCTGTCTCAAAAACAACAACAACCAAACCAAAACAAAAAACTTCCTCTTGCCGAAATCTCTTTGAAAATGCCCACAGTTTACTATGGCACACATGTTCCATTACAGTCCTCTGCCAAACTCTGAGTAGGCCTGGATTAGACAGATGATGGGTCTTCCCTAGGCCCCTGAAGCCTCTGGGAACTGGAAGATCCCAGGTGGGCTTGGGTGCATGTGAGGTGCAGAGAGAACAAGTCAACAATGACCAGGTGGTAAGCTTGTGTGGACACAAATTCCATTCCCACAGGTGTGAGCCTTCGGATAGGGAGCCTGAGTGGAAAGTTTCTGAGGATACTTGGACCGAGCCCATTGGGCTAAAAATGAGAAAATTAGCAGTGCAGGTTCACCCAGCTCCATTCGGCATATGAGTCAGGTTGTTGCAAGCTTTGTTCTAGCACTTTGACGTTAGCAATTCCAGGTGTCAAATTTAGGTCTTTTGTGCTGCTAGAGGCAGATGGCAAAATGTGCCAAATGTTCAGCAAAGGTAGAATGAGTTTTCTTAACCTCCTTGAGTGTGGGATTGGGCAGAATCTAATTGCTAATTTTCCTATTTCAAGTTATATTACAGTTTGATTCATGTGAAAACTCCATTTCAATGCTATAAAACTCTAATTTCAGTTTATTTTGAAAGCCTCTGTGGTTTCTGGTCCCAGATATTTTCTTGGTTTTAAGGTACACAATGAGGATAAAGGGAACATAATGCTCATGGTAAGAAGGCAAAAATTGTTGCCTTCACGCACATAAATTAGGTACATTCCTAATAAAGTGTACAGTATCAGGCCGACTCTATAGAAGACAAGGTGGTGCCTGGTTATACAATAGAAGCAATGAGTAATAAACATAATGGTGACTAAATTATCTATAATCACTGTCTCAATGACCCACTTTCCACTCTACAGCAAAGCTATTTCACTCATTCCTCCCCCTCCCCATTTCTCCATTGACTGAAAACAAGATCTCTTTTCTCTCCCTGACATTCTTGCTTTTGGTTTTCTTCTACTTCTTTCAATATTGTTTCTCTGTCTGTTTTTGCTAATTCTCTCTCTTCTTCCAGCTGTTTTTTTTTTTTGGATTTTTAAATTTTTACTTATTTATTTTTGTGACAGGATCTTGCCATGTAGCCCAGGTTGGTTTGGAACTCACAATTCTCCTGCCTCAGCCTCCTAAGTGCTAGGTTTGCAGGCTTATACCACCAGGCCTGGTTTATCCCAGCTCTTTAATATTGTCCTAGGACTTATTTCATGGTCCTCTGTCTACACCTCATTTTCTTGGTGATACTATCAAATCTCATGGCTTTAAATTTCGTCTATATCCTATGCATCTCTGATTTATGTGTGTTACCAAATTCCATACTTCTATATCCAACTGCCTACTTAACTTCCCCATTCATGCCCAATAAACATCTGAAAATATCCAATATTGAACTCACGATCTTCCTCCCCAAGTCTGCTCTGCCATTGCCTTCCCTGGCATTAATGATAGTAATTCCAATCCTTCTAGCTGTTTAGGCCAAAACCTGCTTTCTTCCTCTCTAATCTGACATCCATTCATCAAAATGTCATTTTGGCTCTACCTTCAAAATATGTCACTGGGGCCGGGTGCCAGTGGCTCACGATTGTCATCCCAGTTACTCAGAAGGCAGAGATCAGGGAAGATCTCGGTTCCAAGTCAGCCAGGGCAAATAGTTCAAGAGACCCTATCTCCTATCTTGAAAAAACCCATCACAGAAAAGGGCTGGTGGAGTGACTTGAGGTGCAGGTCCTGAGTTCAAGCCCCAGTACCACAAAAAAAAAATCACTGGGGCTTTAGAGGTATAGTTCAAGCCATAGAACACTTACTTTGCAAATATGAAGCCCTAAGTTCAAACTCCAGTCCCAACCCCCTCAAAAAAAATCACAGCTGGGAGCCAGTGGCTCACACCTATAATCCTAGCTAATCAGAAGGCAGAGATCAGACTGCAGTTCCAAGCCAGCCCTGCCACCCTCCCACCCCACCCCACCCCCACCCAAACAGTTCAAGAGATCCTGTCTTGAAAATATCCAACACAAAAAAAAACAACAGGGTTGATGGAGTGGCTCAAGTGGTAGAGAGCCTGTCTAGTAAGTGTGAGGCCCTAGGTTCAAACCCTAGTACCACCAAATAAAAAAAAATCACAAAGCTATTAAATACATAATTGTGGAGGTCCACTCAGAACCACAGAATTTGCATAAAGACTATTTTAAGCTGAAGCATTTGAGATTCAAAAGATGTGGAAAGAAGCCTTCTCAGACTTCCTCATCTAACTAAAAGAAGAAACATCTGAAAAAATGAGGACTGCCACAAATTTCCCTCATTGGGGTGCTTTCTACTCCCAGGGGAAATACCAAGAGTCAACCTACCATGGACCCCTCTCTAGGGATTTCAGACCCCCCAAAAAAAGCATTCATACTTGCATAAGCAAAGATTACCACAAACTGTTTTTCCTCCCCACTTTCCCACAATTTTTTTTTAATGTGCCATTTGTTCTCCTTAAAACACATTTGTCATTCCTTCAGAAATCTACATATCCTTCCCATAAAAACCTTTTCTCCCCACCCTTTCCTGTCCCTTACTGTTAGGTATATAAACCCCAAATTCTAACCACTTCTTTGAATTACTCATCACTGAGCCGTCCCCTGTGTATGCACATTTCACATGTAATTAAACCTTTTCTTCTATTAACCTTTCTGATTGGGGGCTGGGAGCATGGGAGCATGGCTTCAATGGTGACAGTGCTGTGCTTGAGGCCCTGGTTTCAATCCCCAGTACTGAAAAAAAAAAAAAAGTTTAGTTTGTAAGCCCCTGCTTAATAATCCTAAGAAGGCAAGGAGAAAACTTTTTTCCTCTTTATATAATGAACCTATGAAATATGATATTTTACTTCAATTTTAAAAAAGACTTGGGAATTGGCCTTGTCCAACTGCTCACCTCAGTCCTCAAGGTATACTTATGCTTTCCTAAAAAGTCACTCTTTACTATCTTTATACTCTTGTGGTTCTTTGCTAACCTGGAGAAACATCCTAATCTGTACCCAACAACTGAGGAACATCTGGAACACCTCCATATACCTGTAACATTTTGGTGCTATGGCTTGACTTGGGTCTGCTAAAGGAGTAAGCCTTGTTCTTTCTTTCTTTTTTTTGGTGGTGGTACTGGGGTTTGAACTTGGGGCCTTGTACTTGCTAGGCAGGCACTCTATCACTTAAGCCACACGCAGCCCTGTAAGCCCTATTCTTACCCGCTCTTCTGCTCTACCTTTCCATTTGTCTCCCCCTCTGCCTAGCCTCTGCAGCAACTGAACACCATCTTTCCTAGTTTTGTGAAATGGTGGGGGGATCTCAACATTGGTTAAGACCTCACTTATCAATCCCACTTCACTTTGCATGTTTTGTGGGATTTGATCACTTTTCCACCTTGACTCCATACCCCATGCAATTAGATTTCTCCCTATTTGTCTCATTAGTTATCTCCTCCAAGGCCACAAGGTAGAAACTATGGGAATCTGTGGGAAAACAATGTGTTTCAGTTCTAGGACTGAATGCTAATTAGAGGACATCGAGGGGTTCCCTCTAAAAGTCAGGAGAACCAAGCCACCTTCCCTGGGCCTTCAAAATTGGAGGCCCTGGACATCCACCAAATATTGTGAGCCATTTATGTATAGAGCAATGAGATTTAAGGACGTCTCCTATGGGGCATGCATTCAGGGGTAACTAGAATCATTATGGGCCACAAAATGTATACCCAATGGTCAACCTGGAGTTAAAGGAAGATAACAGGGCAGGGTCACTGACAGGACAGCGTAGGCTCAGAGGAACACTCGGGTCACTACAGGAATAGCTCACGTGGAGGTAGCCTCTGAGAGGATGCCCTCAAGCTCTCCATGGTAGATCACATGCCTTCTTCCAGAATAGAAGGTCTTCCATACCTCAGGATTCTCCCCTGGGTTGTATTTTAATTCAACTTCCAGTCCTTAAGCTTGGCTCAATAAACTCTAGGAAATGAGATGTCTGGGCCTCCCTAGATAAGAACACAATCCTACAATTGTACTTACTCTGTTGAAGGTTGGAGAAATGGTCAGGAGTCTCATAGTTCAAGCTTGCAAGGCAAAAGAAAGTTTGTATGCTAACCATTCTCTTAGATCTGACTTCTTTGCTACCTCCTAATATGGAAAGCCCCCACTCTGGATGGAGAGAAACCATCCTTTGCCTCAATTCTTCTCAGTTCTTCCTCTTTTTAAATCTAAAATTCAAGTCTGTATCCCAGAGATGGTTTGAAATGCTTACTTTCCTTCCTGCCATAGTATATGTGACAAAAAACACAATTCTTTACTAAAATTATGTTCTCTTTAGTAATCAAATTTTCTTAAAATGTGGTGCATAGCAATAAAGCATCAATTTGTAAAGTCCTTGGACTAGAAAACCTTAACACTAGTGTGATAGAATTTACTCTCAGAAATGAACACCAGGTGGCAGCTTTGAGGCAAGATTTTCTCAGTCACTGACCCATTTTTCCCTCCTGACAAAACACAAGCCAAGTCTCTTCTGAATGTGGAACCTTTCTTCCCCAGGGATCCAGTTTCTGAGGGACCTCCCACTAGCCTGTGTCAGGGTTACAGTTGAGATATTAAGTCACCGAAGACTAAACTAGAAAATCAAGTACATGTACAGACTTCTGGGAAGATATGATTAAATAAAAGAGAAATAACAATAACAGTCTAACCTGCATGTCTCTCATATTTTATTTTCCTTTTGAAAGAACAAACATAAACTTCATCTTTGTGGTGATGGAGAACATGGAATGTGGAGAGAAGAGAATCTTCCTGAATCAATACCAAAGACTTCATTGAAACAGCAAGTGTTTTTCAGTCATTAGTTTCTTTTTTCTTCTGTTTAAAGTTGTTCTACTCCTGGCCCTTTTTTTTTTTTTTTTTTTATGCCTTCAAGAAGTACTTACAGTGTACAGATTGGCACATGTATCCTTCAGTGGCTGGGGATGGAAGGTTAGAAAATACAATTGGACGAAATCAGTCAAAAAAGAAAAGGAAAGGAAAATTATCAATGACTCTAAGCCTTTGCTGGTAGAGTGGCTCAAGTGGTAGAGTGCCTGCCTAGCAAGCATGAAGCCCTGAGTTCAAAACCCAGTACTGTCAAAAAAATAAAAGGGAATGAAATCAGCCCCGCACCCTTCAGACCACTGCAATCTCACGGGAGAAATAAGACAGCTACATAAATGTCATAGTATCAGGTACAATTTCCGGTATACACATTTTCTTGGTGGCCTAGCACAAATGAAATCTTATCAAAGGGCATTTTTATCACCTTATATTGGGTAAATATTGAAAAAGGAGACAAACTAATTTATTTGTGTGTGTGGAGGGGGGAGATAAACATTTTGTCTGAAATATTTGGGACCAGAAATGTTTTGGAATTTTTTTGAATATTTACATATACATAATGAAGTATCTAAAGGACGAGACCTGAGTCTAAACACAAAATTCTTTTATATTTCATACATCTCATATATGTAGCCTAAAGGTAATTTTGCTTTTACTTTTATCATATATTAATAATATAAAATCATGAATTTCATTATGACATTTACATACATGCATATAACGTACTTTAATAATATTTACTCTTTTTTTTGTTGGTACTGGGGTTTGAACTCAGGGCCTCATGCTTGCTAGGCAGGTGCTCTCCCACTTGTGCCACTCCACCAGTTCTACCACATTTTCTTTCTACACTCATCCTTTGAGGGGCACTTAGGCTGATTCTGTAACTTGACTATTGTGAACAGTACTGTAATTAACATGGGTATGCAGATGTCTCCATTGTGTGATGACTTTGATTCCTTCAAGCGTATAACTAGGAGTGGGATAGCTGGACCATATGGTGGTTGTATTTTTAATTTTTTGAGGACCCCCCATCCCAATTTCCAAAGTAGTTGCATTAATTTCAGCAGTATGTAAGGGTTCTTCAGCCCTCCACACATCTTTTCCCAACTTTTTTTTTGGAGACAGGAGGCTGATCTCGAGCTCACAATCCTCTTGTCTCAACCTCTCAAGTACTTGAATTGTAGATGTGTACCACCACACCAGTTCTCAGTGTAGTTTTCATTGGCATTTCCCTGATAGCTAAAGATTTAAAAAATTTTTTTCTTGTGTTTATTGACCATTTGTATGTCTTCATTTGAGACGTGTCTGTTCAGGGGTTGAGGGCAAAGCTCAAGTGGTAGAATATTAAGATTCTCTCTCACTGCTGTTAGAATGGCTACCATCAAGAACACAAGTGTTGATGAGGATGCAGGGAAAAGGAAACTTCATACACTGCTGGTTGGAATGTAAATTAGTACAACCAGTATGGAGCCTCCTCAAAAAACTAAAACTAGAACTGCCATATGATCCAGCAATACCCTCTTAGGTATGTACCCAAAGGAATGTAAATAGGATATAATAAAGACACCTGTACACCCTTTTTTATTGCAGCATTATTCACAACAGCTAAGCTATGGAAATAGCCAACATACTCTATAACTGCTGAATGCATTAAGAAAATTGGTATTTATATACGGTGGGATTTTATTCAGCCATAAAGAAAAATGAAATTTTGTCATTTGCAGGTAAATGGATGGAACTGGAGAACATCATCTTAAGTGAAGTTAGCCAGGTTCAGAAAGCCAAAGGCAATATACGTGGAATATAGGCCCAATACAAATACAAGCAACACTATGAAAAATGGGTCATGCTAAGGGGAGGTCATTTATAGGAGAAGGAGGATAAAAGAAGGAAGTTAAGAAGGTGAAGATGGCTGATGTACTTTCTATGCAAAAATGAATACAGAGGTCAGGCACAGGTGGATCATGCCTGTAATCCTAGCTACTCAGGAGGCAGAGATCAGGAGGATCAGGGTTCGAAGCCAACCCAGGCAAATAGTTCATGAGACACTATCTTGAAAAAAACCATTCACAAAAAAGGACTAGTGGAGTGGCTCAAGGTATAGGCCCTGAGTTCAAGCCCTAGTACTGCAACATAAATAAATAATAAAGTAAAAATAAAAAACAAAAATGAATATAGAATTTTTAAACCTGCTGAAGTCAGCATAAAAAGGGGATTAAGGTAGAAAGAAGAAAAATAGTGGGGATGAACCAATTTGGGTTATAATACATATATACATGGAAATGTCACAATAAAACTCCCTATATAGCCATCTTAAACAAACAAAGATGTATTTTTTTCAAAAATGGAGAGCAGAAAGTTAAAACAAGTCTTGTCTGGGGATTGGTACCAGTGGGAGAGGGGAGAATATAAGGAAAGAGTGTAGGAGGGTGAATGTATGTATATGTACTCATGTATGAAAATGGAAAAATGAGACCTGTTGAAACTAGTCCAGAAATGAGGGAAAGGCGGGCCAGGTAGAGAGTTTTCAGTAAGTCACTTTCAAGGGAGGGGGTCCAGTTCTAACATGGCTTTTTTTTGTTCCCTCTAACATTCCTGCCTTTTGATATGTATATATATATATACATATCATATATATACATATGTATATATATATACATATATATATATATATATATATCAGAAGATATATGTATCTGCCTTTTGAGTTTTATGTATATGAAGGTGAAGGCTTTGAGTTCAAGCCCCAGTACTGAAAAAAAAAAAAAAAAAACCAGGATTTACAGCATAGGGATCAATCAACAGAGTGCAGAGGCAACCTACAGGATGAGAAAAAATATTTGCTGACTATGCACCTGACAGAAGATTAATATACAGAATATCTAAGGAACTACAAAAAATAGCAATAACAACACATAATGACCTGTGATAGTCAGACTTCTTGTTGTTGTGACAAGTACTTGAGAGGAGCAGTTAAGGAGGAAAGATCTATTTTGGCTAAGGGCTTCAGAGGTTTTAGTTCACAGTTCAATCCATTGTTTTTAGGCTGTAGTGAGGCAGAAAATCATGGTGGCAGGAGTGTGTAGCCAGGAAGAAGAGAGAGAGAGAGAGAGAGAGAGAGAGAGAATGACTACATTTACAGGCTCCCTCCTCTTTCCCAATCAGTCCCACAGCCTATTGGACAGTGCTACCTGCTTTAGGGTAGGACTTCCCTGAATTAATCTCTGGAACACCTCACAGACACACCCAGAGGTATGCTTTACTAATCTAGGTATGTCTCAATCCAATCAAGATTAACCATCACATAATCCAGTTAAAAATAGGCAATAGATCTAAACAGACATTTTTCAAAAGAAAACATATACATGGCCAACAAGTAATATGAAAAATGTTCAACGTCACTGATCATCAGAAAAATACAAATCAAAACAACAATGAAGAGCTGGCAGAATGGCTCAAGTGGTAGAGTGCCTGCCTAGCAAGTGTGTGAGACCAAAGTTCAAACCCCAGTATAGCCAATAAATAAATAAATATCACCTCAAAAATAAGAGTGGCTAGTATAAAAAGACTAAGGATACCAAGTGCTGAAGGAGATGTGGAGTAAAGTATACCCTTGCACACTGTAGATGGGAATGTAAATCAGTATAGCCATTATGGAAAATAGTATAGAGATTCCTCAAAAAAAGAAAAATAGAGCTACCATATTATCCATCAATCCATTACTGGGTATATGTCCAAAGGAAATGAAATCAGTATGTCAAAGAACTTCCATGTACATTGCAGCATTATTCACAATAACTAAGGAATGGAAACAACCCAAGTGTCCACCAACTGATCAAGAGATGAAGAACGTGTGCTACCTACACACAACAGAACATTTAGCCATAGGAGAGAATGAAACTCTGTCATTGACTGCAACATGAATGGAATTGATGTTCATTATGTTAAGTGAAAGAGGCACAGAAAGACAAGTACTGCAGGTTCTTAGTCATAGGGGGATCTAAAGAAGTTGATCTCATAGAAGTTGAGATAGAATGGTGGTTACGAGAGGCCAAAGTGGTGTGCGGAGGGATGGAAAAATGTTGATCAGGGTGTACTAAGTTTACAGTAAGGATAACAAGAAGCTCTGGTGTGCTATTTGCACAGCAGGGTTGTTGCAGTGAACAAAAGGAAGCCATGTTAGAACTGGACTCCCACCCATCATCTTGAAGGTGATTTATTGGAAACTCTCCACCTGGCCCTACAGAAAAATAAACACCCATCTTTAGCCATTTACTAGAAACTCACAACCTGGCCTAGAAGAAATGACTTGCCTGGAGAGTCAGGGGGACATTTAGGATTATCTTGCCTCGTGACCTTCCCGGGACTTCACCACCTCCTTTATCTACCCCTAGTTTGTATGCTGCTGTGGGCTCCAGCTCTCTTGCTGGGGACCGCCTCTGCAGGGCCACATCTCCATAATAAACCCTGTGCTGGCGTTCGAGCCCTCTCCCCTCCTCTTTCAGTCTAACAAGCGTGACTATAGATAACAACAATGTACTGTACATTCCAAAAACCTAGAAGAAAAAGTTTTGAACGTTTTCACCATAAAGAAATAATAAATGTTTGAGGAGATAAATATTTCTAATGTGATTTAAACCTATGCAATGAAGAGCTGGAATTGTGTTTCAAATGGCATAGTATCTTTCTAGAAGTGTGAGGCCCTGAGTTCAAAGCCCAATATTGCCCCCCCCAAACCCAGAACATTACTGAGCATTACATGATATCCCATAAACATTTATAATTTTTATGTTTTTATATATGATTTATAGGAATTTTGCTACTTTAGAAGTTATACACACATTCTCAAATATACATTTAAAACTTTACATACACATCAAAATATTGAGAGGTTATTAGAATATAACCTCTAGTTGGAATACAGAGATTTTTTGTTAGTCTTCAATTTTGCTTTTTCTTCCTCTTTAAAAAAATGTTTTCAGGGCTATGAGTATAGCTCAGTGGTAGAGGGCTTGTCTTGCCTGTGTGAAGTCCTGGATTCAATTCCCAGTACTGCCTCCCCACCAAAAAAAAAAAAGGTCCAGGTATGGACTCCAAAATTAATCCCAGTTATTCAGATGGCAGAGGTAGCAGGAACAAGATCTGAGACCAACCTGGGCAAAAGTGCAAGACCCTTTCTGAAGAAGCAAACTAAAGGGAAAAGGTCTGAAGGTGTGGCTCAATTAGTAGAGTGCTTCCCTAGCAAGCACAAGACCCTGAGTTCAATCCACAGTACCGCCGAGAAACAAAAAAGATTCCTTCTACTAGAGTTGAGAGATTCTAGGCTGTGTCCCAGGAGATTATTATTTCTAAGAAATAAATGTGTAAATTCACAAAGTTGATCCACAAAATTGAAATAAGTAAATTTGTCCTAAAGATCTACTGTTCCTTAGTTATTTGAAAGTCTTGGTTCAGGTCTCAATGGTACAATTTATTTTGATGAAATTAATATGAAGAGGATTTTGTGTCTCTCTAGCATCTTAGTTCTCAAAAAAGCTCATCATAGAAGTCTATAACCAGAGTTCTTGGGCTGTTTCTGTGCTTTACAAAATTTAACAGGCCTTGAAGTGTATATGAAAAACATGGAACTTTAAGTTGATAGACGAGTGCAATTTCAAAAGAAAGAAGACAAATTAAACCATTCACTTTTTTATCTTTGATTTGGGGATTTGGGGATGGCAATATCAACTCAGAAGGTTGTGAGAAGACTTTCATTAGAATGTGCCTATGTAGCAATTGGTGCATGAAAGACAGCTATGTTCTCACTCCCCATCCACAACTGAATCTACATTGTCAAGGAGGAGACACTGAATAACCTGATTCTCTGAGTTCTTCCATTTTGGCTGGAATTATGTTGGTTCATTGCAGAATTCTTTCCATTAGAATTTTAGAAAATTAGAGGCTGGGGCCGGGGCTCAAGTGATAGAGCATCTGCCTAGCAGAATCTAGGTCCTGAGTTCAAACCCCAATACCACCCCCCACACACACAGGCACACACACACACACACAAGAATTTCAGAAAATTTTCCAGTTTCTCAATTACTACCTCATTACTTCTAAAAGCTCTGTTGTGTTTTTGGTAGGCAAAATTTCCCCAAACTTGGAATCTATCAACAAAACAATATTAAAATGGTCCAGTTAAGGGTTAAGTGGTGCTCTGAATTAGTGTTAGGATGTAGCTGATATTTTGAAGCAAACACTAGGTGTCAGCACTTAGACAAGATTTTCTGAAAGCCCAACAGGCTTTTTCCCACCCCTTCCCAACCCCCCTCCACCCCCAAAACCAAGTGATCCTCTGATTGGAACAGAAATTGAGGGACACTATTTGAGAATATGGTTACCAAAGACTAAGCTAAAAGAGCTACACCCGGGAGAATAGGGGAACAATACTAACAGTTTACAATATTTACTTGTGCCAGACATTCACATTCTAAACCTTTAAAAAAAAAAAAACCAAAAGCAAAAATAAAGAACAAATACATCCCGTATATATTTATACTTAGAAAAATTAAACAGGAGTGATTTTTTTCTTCATTGTGGTGAAAGGCAGATGTATTCCTGTTGATTTTTTTGTTTGCAGTACTGGGGTTTGGCTAGGGGTGGTTCATGCCTATAATCCTAGCTACTCAGGAGACAGTCATCAGGAGGATCACAGTTTGAAGCCAATCCCAGGCAAATAGTTGGTGAGACCCTATCTCAAAAAAAAAACTTATCACAAAAAAGGGCTGGTAGAGAGGCTCAAGTGGTAAGAGTGTCTGCCTAGCAAGTGTGAGACCCTGAGTTCAAACTCCAGTGACGCAAAAAAAAAAAAGCACTGGAGTTTGAACCCAGGACCTCCCGCTTGTTGCACAAGTATCTTACTACTTGAGGTACACCCCCTCAAGTAGTTTGTTTTTATTTTCATTTTGAGGTAGGATCTTACTTTTTTTCATTTTTTTTTTTTTTTGGTGGGACTAGGGCTTGAACTCAGGGCTTCACACTTCCAAAGCAGGTGCTGTACCACTTAAACCACATCTCCTGTCCATTTTCCTCTGGTTTTTTTTGGAGATGACATCTCTTGAACTTTTTGGGGTAACCTCGAACTGCAAATCTCTGGACCTCAGCCTCCTAAATTGCTAGGAGTATGGGCATAAATCAGTGGTAGTATCCACTACCACTAGCTTGGGTCTTACTAGCTTGGCATGGGCTAGCCTTTCTGGAAATTGCAATCCTCCTGCTTCTGCCTCCTACCAACTGGGATTACAGTCATGTAGGACAAACGGATTTTTTGTGTTGCTTTGGGTTTTGGCTGTACTGGAGTTTGAACACAGAGCTTCATACTTGCTAGGCAGATGCTCTATTGCTTGAGTCAAGTCTCCAGCTCAGGCAAGTGGATTTTCTTTTATACATTTTTTATTAGGAAATATACAGGGGAAATTCATAGTGACAACTCCTATTAGACATATATTGTATATTATTTACATTGCCCCCTTGTCTCTCCCCCTCAGCTCCCTTCCCACCCCACTTCAAGCAATTGTAAGAGGTTCTCTTTCATATAGGTATTTGAAGTCCAACCATATACCGTCACCTTAAGCTCCTTCCTTCACCCTCCCCCTTCCCACTAGTACAACCCTCCTGGCACACACTGTGCCTATTTTTCTGTCCTGATTTTTGTTATTAGTATTTAAGTTGACGTTCAAAGGGGTGTCTCAATGCATGCCCTCTGTAGTTGTGCTTTACTTTGGTCTGTTCAATTCTTGTGAATACTCTCCCTTACTCCTTTACCTCCCTCCCCAACCCCTTGTTGGAAAACTGTTTTCCAACAGTTTTCAGTACACACCCTTATATCTTCTACCTTCACATCTTATGTTATGTGATCTTACTGATGTTCCATCATTTTCTTTTCCTTTTTCCCTGAGTTCCACTATTACAAACATGTTCTACATCTGAGTTTATATATGACCATGCTTGGTTTTGTATGTTTTTCTATATATCTGGATCTATCTTCCCTGTCTGAGGAAAAACATGCATCTTTTATGTTTTTGATCCTGACTAACTTCACATAGCATGATTTCTTCCAATTGCGTCCATTTACCTTCAAACCCCATGTCATTATTCCTTGTGGCTAAGTAATATTCCACTGTGTATATATACCACAATTTCATGATCCATTCATCAGTTGTAGGGCATCTGGATTATTTCCAGTGCTTGGCTTTTGTGAACAGTGTTGCAATGGATATTGGTGTACAGGTGTCTCTATTCCTGTTTTACATTCTTTTGGGTAGATGCCAGGAGCAGTATTACTGAATCATATGCATTTCTATCTCTAGTTTTTTGAGGTATCGCCATACTGCTTTCCATAGTGGTTATGCTAACTTGCATTCCCACCAGCAGTGTATAAGGGTTCCTGTTTCACCACAAACTCACCAGCATTTATTGTTGTTCTTACCCTTGATTATGGCCATTCTAATTGGGGTGAGATGAAATCTAAGTGTTGTTTTGATTTGCATCTCTTTTATAACCAGGGAAGTTGAACACTTCATGTATTTACTGGCCATTTGTACCTCTTCCTTTGAGAATTCCTTGTTTGATTCATGTTCCCATTTCTTCGTTGGGGTGTTGATTCTTTGAGGGCTGAATTTTTTGAGTTCCCTGTAGATTCTGGATATTAGTCCCTTATCAGATGAGTAGTTGGCAAAGATTTTCTCCCATTCTGTGGGCTGCCTCTTCTGTCTGGTGACTGTTTCCTTTACTGTGCAGAAGCTCTTTAGTTTGATGTAGTCCCATTTGTTCATTGTTTCTCTTAGATGCTGAGCCTTTTGAGTTCTGTTTAGGAAGTTATTCCTTATACCTAGCAGTTCTAGTGTATTTCCTTCTGCTTCTTGGAGTTGTTTCGGGGTTTCAGACATTATATCAAGGTCTTTGATCCACTTTGAGTTGATTTTGGAACAGGGTTAAAGACAGGGATCTAACTTCACTACATGTGGATATCCAGTTTTCCTTGCAGCATTTGTTGAAGAAGCTGTCTTTTCTCTATTGTACGTTTTGGGTTCCTTTGTTGAAGATCAGTTGGCTATAGATTCATGGGTATACGTCTGGATCTTCTGTTCTGATCCATTGGTCTTCCTGTCTGCTTTTATGCCAATACCATGCAGTTTTAATTGTTATGGCTCTTTGGTATAGTTTGAAGTTGGGCATTGTAGTGCCTCCAGCATTGGACTTTTTGCCCAGAATTGCTTTGGATATTCAAGGTCTTTTGTGTTTCCATATGTATTTCATGATTACTTTTTCTATTTCTGTGCAGAACTTCATTGCAATTTTGATAAGGATTGCATTGAACATGTAGATTGCTTTTGGTAGTATGGCCATTTTCACAATGTTGATTCTACCAATCCATGACCATGGAATGTCTTTCCATTTTCTGATGTCTTCTTTGATTTCTATTTTCAGTGGTTTATAGTTTTCATTAAAAAGGTCTTTGGTGGATTCTTTCATTAAATTTATTCCAAGGGACTTTATTGTTTTTGAGGCTATTATAAATGGGATTGCTTCTGATTTCTTTCTCAGTCTGTGTGTTGTCAGTATATAGAAAAGCTATGATTTTTGTATGTTAATTTTGTATCCTGCTACTTAGCCAAAAGAGTCTATAATTTCTAGTAATTTTTTGGTAGAGTTTTTGGGGTCTCTTAGGTATAGGATCATGTCATCTGCAAATAGGGACAGTTTGACTTCTTCCTTCCCTATTTGAATCCCTTTTATTTCTTGCTCTTGTCTTATTGCTCTGGCTAGGAATTCCAAAACTATATTGAATAGGAGTGGGAAAAGTGTACAGCCCTTTCTTGTTCCTGACCTTAAGAGAATGGTTTCAGTTGTTCTACATTTAATTTGATATTGGCTCTAGGTTTGTTGTATTTAGCCTTTACTGTGTTGAGGAACATTCCTTCTATTCCTAGTTTCTTCAGTGTGTTTATCATGAAAGGGTGTTGAATTTTGTCAAAGGCTTTTTCTGCATCTATTGAGAGGATCATGTGATTTTTGTCCTTGCTTCTGTTTATGTGCTGTATTACATTTATGGATTTATGTATGTTGAACCATCCTTGCATCCCTGGAATGATACCAACTTGGTCATGGTATATGATCTTTTTGACGCAGTTGGATTCTGTTTGCCAGTATTTGTTGAGAATGTTTATATCTATATTCATTAAAGATATTGGTCTATAATTCTCTTTTCTGGTTAAGTCTTTGTTTGGTTTTGGAATGAGTGTAATACTGGCTTCAAAGAATGAATTTGGTAGTGTTCCTTCCCTTTCCATTTCCTGGAAAAGTTTGAGAAGTATTGGTGTTAGTTCTTCTTTAAAGGTTTGGTAAAATTCAGCCATGAATCCATCAGGTCCTGGGCTCTTCTTTGTAGGGAGACTCTATTACTGCTTCAATTTCATTGTAAGTAATAGGACTATTTAGGTGCTTAATATCTTCTTGGTTTAATTTTGGTTGGTTATATGTGTCTAGGAATTTATCCATTTTCCAGTTTACTTGAATATAAATTTTTAAAGTACTCTCTAATGATTCTCTGGATTTCATTGGTATTTGTGGTTATGTCCCCTTTTTCATCTCTGATTTTATTAATTTGTGTGTTCTCCCTCCTCCATTTTGTCATGTTGGCTAAGGGTTTGTCTATTTTGTTAATCTTTTCAAAGAACCAACTTTTTGTTTCATTGATTCTTTGTATAGTTTGTTTGGCTTCAATCTCATTTATCTTGGTTCTGATCTTTATTATTTCTCTCCATCTACTGGTTTTGGGTTTGGTTTGTTCTTGTTTTTCTAGGAGCTTAAGGTGCATCATTAGATTGTTTATTTGAGAGATCTCTGTTTTTTGAAAGTAGGCACTTATAGCTATAAACTTTCCCCTTAGCATGGCCTTTGCTATGTCACACAGATTTTGGTAGGTTGTATTTTCATTTTCATCAGATTCCAGGAACTTTTGATGTCTTCCCTTATTAATTTGGTCACCCATTAGTTTTTCAGCAGTGTGCTGTTCAGTCTCCATGTGTTTGAATATTTTCTGGGGTTTCTTTCATTGTTGACATCTAGTTTTATTCCATTGTGGTCTGATATGATGCAGAAGTTTATTTTGATTTTCTTGAATTTGTTGAGACTTGCTTTGTGTCCTAAATTATGATCTATTTTGGAGAAAGTTCCACGAGCTGCAGAAAAGAATGTGTATTGCCTGGTTGATATCTACAGATATCAACCATGTTTATTTGGTCTAATGTGTGGAGTAGCTCTGAAGTTTCTCTGTTGGTCTTTTGTCTGGATGACCTATCTATTAGTGACAGAGGGGCATTTAGGTCACCCACTATCATGGTGTTAGTGTCTATCAGTATTCTTAGGGGCATTAGCATTTTTTTATTTAGATGGATGCCCCTATGTTTGGTGCATATATGTTAAGGGCTGATATTTCCTCTTGATGAATTGTTCCTTTCATTAATATGAAATGACATTCATTGTCTCTTCTGACTGACTTTTAGTCTGAAGTGTATTTTGTATGATATGAATATGGCTATTCCTGCCTGTTAATGGGGTTCATTTGCTTGGAAAATTTTTTCCAGCCTTTAACATTAAGTCAGTGTTTATTTTTTTCAGTGAGATGAGTCTCTTGTAAGCAACATATGGTTGTATCTTGTTTTTTAACCCAATTTGCTATTCTATGTCTTCTGATTGGGGCACTGAGGCCATTTACATTCAGTGTTAATATTGAGAGGTGCTTGTTGTTTCCAGTTATTCTTGTTTCCCTGTTGTTTAGTTTTACCTATTCCTTGTTTATTTGTCTGCTTGCTCAAAAGTGTTTATTCTTTCTTGAGTCGTCCTATCTCTGTCTAGTTTTTTCTTCTGTATGCAAAAGTCCTTTAAGTATCTTTTGTAGTGCTGGCTTGGTGGTCACAAATTCCTTTAGTTTTTCCTTGTTGTGGAAGGTTTGAATTTCTCCTTCAATTAGGAAGGATGGTTTTTCTGGGTTGACTAGTCTAGGGTGAGAATTGCTTTCTTTCAGGGCATGAATTACATTTTTCCATGACTATCTTGCATTTAGAGTTTGAGTTGATAAATCTGCTATTATTCTAATGGGTTTGCCTTTATATGTGACTTGTCTGTTTTCTTTTGCAGCTTTCAGAATTCTGAGTATAGAGTATTTTGATTATGGTGTGTCTGGAGGTGTTTCTCTTTTGGTCTTGTCATCGGTTTGGTGTTCTGTAGGCTTCCTACACCTGGGTGACTCTCTTTCTCAAGGTTAGGGAAGTTTTCTGCTATTATTCTATTGAATAGGTTGTCAGTGCCTTTAGTTTGTATCTCTTCTTCTTCTTCTACACCCATGATTCAGAGGCTTGGTCTTTTCATGGTGTCACAGATATCTTGCATGTTCCATTTGTATTTTCTTAGCATTCTTTCATGATCTTTTACTGTTTGGTCTAATTCTTTTACTTTGTCTTCCATTTCTGATACTCTGTTTTCAACTTTCTTCACTCTTCCCCAAGCTTTCATCTGTGATATTTATTTGGGATATTGAGTTGTTTGTTTCAGATTTATTGATTTCCTTTTTTATATACTGGATAGTCTTCTAAATTTCATCCATCTGTTTGTTTGTATTCTCTTTGAGCTCATTTAATAGTTTATTCACGTTCTCTTTGAGGTCAAATACTAACTTTTGTGTTTCTTTCAGATCATTAATCATTTTTACTATTGTCTTTTGGAATTCATTATTTGATAACTCTTCCTCTATGCAGATGTTTGGATCCTTAGTGGTGGAACTGGCTTTTGATGGAGAATGGTTGTTTTGCTGTTTCATTCTGTGTTGAAATTTATGCAGCTGGAATTGTTTTTGGTTACACCCCTGTAGTTGGGGTTTTGTGGGTTTTTTTTTTTTTTTTCTGTCCTGGTGCTCCAGCAATGTTCCTTAGAGATGGGTATGCTGGATATGTTACCACTTGTAGGGTTCTTTTCATGGTGCTGATTACCTCTTTTCTCTCCTCAGTGAGGGGGCTGGAGTACCTGCTATTTGATGAGGGCTTTGTCCCCAGCTGCAGGCCTTAACCCACCTCAGACTCTGAGGTTAATCCAATAATCTGGTCTCTAAGCAGAGAAATATGTGGGGGCTTAGTTTTCCTGCTTTGCATGGGATGCAGGGGGGGTGATTATCTGGACTTTATTCTCTGGTTCCAACTGTTACCAATTTTTTACCCCAAACTGGATCTCTGTCTCCTCTTAGGATTGTGGAACCAATAACAAGACTGAGCACCATTTGAGCACTGAAGATTTTATTCTCAGCCAAGAATAGAAGACGTGGGGCTGGGGAAGAAGTGTTGAGGGCTCGCCTAGTTTGCACAAGGCCCTGGGTTCCATTCCCAGCACCATGGTGGGGGAGAAGGAAGAAATAAGAGACTTGGGAGATAGACTGGCAAGTCAACTTCTTACCTGTTAGGAAAAATACTGCTCACAAGAAAAATCTCACGTCCAAGACCAGGGTTTAATGACAAGCACTAGCCGCCTGGCTGACCGGGAAAGATGGCGCAAGGGCGACTCTGGGCCAGGCGTGGCCTTTTATAGAAGAGGGAGGATTAGGAAGTTAGCACATGCGCAGGAGTCTCTGGTAGGGGCGGAGCTTGTCTTGGAGCGGGAATTTCTGTTAAAGGGCGGGGCTGTCATTGGGAATGGCTCCATTTCTCAGGAAGTGAGGCCTGAGGATAAAATGGCCACCGATTTACAAAATGGCGACACTATTGTTCTATCATTCCCCCATTTTTTCTTTATAATGATGAGGATAGGGACTGAGGATCAGGAATTGGAGCAAAGCATCAGTCTCTTAGCTGCTTCCTCCTGGCAGGGAGTGTTGTATGGGGCAGGATCCTCAGACTCTTGTGGCATCCTGGTTGGGGCCCTTGTGGTAGTTCTCCGGGCAGTTTTGGAGAGGTTGATATCCATGGAGGTACAACTGGTTAAATTTTTGATTAGCAATAGCGGACATGCGGTCTAAAAGAAATCTTTGTACTGTGTTTATGATACAAGGGAGGAAGTTTAAGAATATGAGAGCAAGAAACATAGGCATTAGGATGGGCATTGGCCAGGAGAACCACTGTGAAATGTTATTCCCTAGAGGATTCCAAGAGCCCTCCAATTCCCTTCTCCATTTTTCTAATTGCTCCTGGAATTGTCTAATTTTATTTTTTACTACCCCTGACTGGTTAACATAGAAGCAGCATTCTTCTTGTAAAAACAGGCAGAGACCACCCTTCTCTGCAGTGAGCAGGTCAAGGCCTCATCGGGTTTGGAGTACAACTGAGGCTAGGGAGTCAAGTTGTTTCTGTAGGGTTAGGATAGACTTCGCCACTGTTTGAAGATCATTTACCAATTGATTGGAGAGTTTTGTATAGTAGTGGATAGAGGTTCCTATTCCTGCAGCCCCCGTTCCCATGGCAGCCGTTATTCTCAGGGTAGCTAACAAGGGAATAGCCTGGATTGCCCTTTTAGATCAAAGCATGCGGTGAGAGGAATGGGGAGGTCCTGATCTTCTGTAATAATATCCATGTCAGGAACCAGAAATGCCAGAGTACAGATGCCCTTCCAGGCTTGGGGTAAGCAAGGGTATACACTCTGACTGCATAGAGAGTCCTGGGAATGGGGGGACAACAGATATTGTTTCCGGTTTTATTGGCCATCCCAGTGGTGTGGCATTTTTCAGCTGCAAGAGAGCCTACCTCAGTTGTCCCCAAGGAACTCTGCAGGCAAAGAGGGGCTTGCTGGAAGAGGGGAACTGGGGAAAGGGTGGAGGCAGTGATCTTTTTGGTGAAGGAACAGTTTAAGGCAAGTAGTGTGGAAACATTTATGGGGCTGGCCATGACCTGAGAAGGCCAGTCCTCTGACACATCCAACAACCACAAGCTAGAGTAGGATTGGTGTGGTTGAGTAGTTGATGAGTGGTATTTATGACCTGGAGGTGAAGGGTTTCAGAAAGGGACAGCATGTGTAAAGGAATTTTGAGAGGCTTTCTGGTGGGAAAGAATAGGTTGTTGAGAACCTGAGGTACCTGGGTGCGGAGGACCTTCTTGTATGCCTGATCCTGAGCTCCTCCTCCATCAGACATACCGTAATGTGTGAGCTCAGTCCAGCACACTGGCTGCCCACGATTCCCAAAGCAAGTATAACCCACGTTACTGCCTTTACTCCTTGCAGTCCAGTGCAGTTTGCCCCACATTGTACATGGGGTAGCTTTATCATAGCAAGCACTATGCTGGTAGGAATAGGATGGGCTGTACGGGCAGGGGGGAAGTTTGGAGCTCACAAGGGTACAGGTCATAAGAAAGAAGAGAGCACAATGAGTAAGTTGCACTGGGCAAGGTATCCAAAACAGAGAGCTGCACAACGGGGCCATCTCCACTCAGGGGGAGAAGTTGCCCACAGGCCAATACTCAGGAGAGAGTGGATGAGGACAAGAGTTACCCACAGAAAGGGATGGAGTGAAAGCATAGGTGGTGCGGTTGTACAATAAGGCAAAGAGAATGCTGGAAAATGAATAAATTTCTTCAGGAGTAAAGTCTGAGAGAGTACGTTTGAGGTGAAGGTCAGCTATCCAATCTATGAAGCAGGGGTAAAGAAGGTATGAGAAAGAAGGGAGGCTGATTGTGTTGGGAGGTGGGAAGAGTAAAATCTTGGAGTAGAGTGTATATAGGAAAGAGTGAAAGCATGGGCAGGCACTGACAGGAAAGAATGGGAGGGGGAGAGTATAAAGAGTGAGTAGGCAAGATGTCAGGTCCCTAGGCATAGGGCTCTGGCCTATATCCCGGGAGTCTTCATGGATGTGTCTCCATCTTCTAGGATCTTGGGGAGGCAGGAGATCTTTATTTTTGTTGGTCCTATAAGAAGAGATTGGTAGGTCTTGGGTGGGGCTGCCAGTTTTAGGTTTTTGACATGTACCCAGGAGGGAAATCCTGCTAGCTTAGCAGCCATGGGGGTGGCGAGGATGACCTTAAATAGGCCTCTCCACTTTTCCTGCAGGTGGCTGGGTGTGGCTGCATTTTTTAGATAAACCAGATCTCCCATTTGGAGGGAGGGAGTTATTTCAGTGGTGTCAGAGGGCTGTGGCAATTGATCATGAGCATGAGACCAAAGGAAAGAGCAAAAAAAAGTGAGGAGAGGATTGAGGAGAGTGGGGAAAATGTTAGGGGGTTCTGGCTGAACTGTGATGGGGGGAGTGGATGGCCATAGAGGAGCTTGAAGGGACTGAGCATGAGTGGTCTTTTTGGAAGGTCCCAGAGGCAGAGAAGGACTAGGGGTAGGAGCTTTGTCCAATCTAGGTGGAGCTCAAGGGAGAGTTTGGTGAGAGTATTTTTTAGTGTGCTATTGGCACATTCAACTTTACCTGAATATTGGGGGTGATAGGGAATGTGAAACCTCCAGTGAATATTTAAGGCTTGTGCCAATTTTTAGGAGATAGAGGAAACAAACTCAGGCCCATTGTCTGACTGGATGGAGGCTGGGAGACCAAACAGTGGGATGATTTCTGTGACCAAAATCAATGTCACTGTGGAGGCCTTCTTCTTGGTCATAGGGAAGGCTTCCACCCATCCCATGAAGGTGTCTACCAATACCAGGAGTTACTTAATCCTTTTTACCGGAGGCATGTGTGTGAAGTCCACCTGCCAATCCATGGCAGGGAGGCATCCCCTGGCTTGATGGGTAGGAAAGGGAGGGGGCCTGATATTGGAGTTGGGGTTTGTGTGCTGGCAAATTGAACAGGATTGGGTAATCCGTTTAAGGTATTGTATGTCTCCTGGAGCTAGGGAAAGGGATTGGCAGAGAAAGATGTAAAGAGCATGAAGATTAGGATGAAAAAGTGTAGGTAAATAGGAGAGAAGAGTTTTAACTTCAGAAGGGGGGAAAGAAAGTTTAGTGAGGGGGGAAGAAGCTAGGGTAAGGGGGTACATGGCCAATTGGGGTGCAGGTTGGAGGTTGGCCTCTGCATTCTCTTGGTTGTTTCCTCTGGTAGTTATGGAAGAATCAGTTTGGTGGGCTTTGCAATGAGTAATGCCTATCCGGGAAGGGAGGCATGAAGTCTCCAGGACCTGGGCTATAAAGGCAGCATTGATAATGGGCATTCCCCTTGTAGTTAGAAATCCTCTTTCCTTCTAGATTGCAGAGTGGGACAATAAAGTGTGAAATGCATACTTAGAATCAGTGTAAATGTTGACAGTTTTGCCTTTTGCCAGGATCAGAGCTCTGGCCAGGGCAGTCAATTCTGCCTTTTGGGAAGTAGTACCCAAAGTGAGAGGCATGCCTCAATGATGGCAGAATCAGACATGATAGCATATCCAGCTATTTGCTGTCCATCATGAACAAAGGAGCTGCCATCAATGAACTAAGTGTAGTCAGCCTGAGAAACAGTGCCCTCCTGAATGTGGTCTGGGCAAGGGAGGAGTTCCTCAAGGGTCTCGGGGTGTTGAAGAGAGAGGAGGAAGAGTGGCTGGATTAAGTGGGGGACACAAGATGAAAGTTAGAGTCAGATCCTCAACCAAGGCCACCTGGAGGGATAGGACATGGGGGGGGGCATAGAGTAAAGTCCCTTATATGTGAGGAGTTCAGAGAGGCTATAGGAAGAGTAGACAGTAAAGAGGGATCCAAAGGTAAGCCTTTTGCTTTCCTGGATCAAGAGAGAGGTGGCTGCCAGGGCCCTAAGGCATGCGGCCCATCCCCTGGTTGTGGGGTCTAACTGTTTGGAGAGATATGCTACTGGAGTGAAGGAGGGCCTTATGTTGTGTCCCAGAACTCCTAGAGCAAATCCCTGCCTCTCAGAAACATAAAGAAAAAAAGGACGAGTGAAGTCTGGCAGGCGAAGCACTGGGGCTTGTAACAGGGCCTGTAAGAGGGTTCTAAAATGACCTGACGCAGGCTGAGAGGGTTCCAGGGGCTCTTGGATGGGGCCCCTGGCTGCCTCATGTAGAGGCTTAACCATCAGACTGAAGTTGGGCACCCAGGCTCTGAGATAGCCAGCCAGGCTGAGAAAGGAGAGATTTTCGGCCTTGGTGGTAGGGACAGGGAGAGAGGCTAGCAGGGCCTTGTGATCTAGGGTGATAGTCTTGTGAGTAGGGGAGATAGATAGGCCCAGGTAAGTCACCTGGGTGAGAGATAGTTGAGCTTTGTTAGGGGACACCTGGTATCCCTTTTTTCCCCAGAAAATTAAGTAGGAGAGCAGTGTGTTTTTGGCTATCCTTGAGGGAGGGGCTGCAAAGCAGGAGGTCATCTACATACTGCAGGAGTTTACTCAGGGAGAGATGGAGGGTGAGGAAGTCCCTAGCTAGAGCTTGGCCAAAGAGGTGGGGATTGTCCTGGAACCCCTGAGGCAGAACAGTCCAGCTCAATTGTTGGGAAGTATATGTATCTGGGTCAGTCCAGGTGAAGACAAAGAGGTTTTGGGACTGCAGGTGGACAGGGATAGTGAAGAAAGCATCTTTTAGGTCCAGGACTGTGAAATGGGTGGTGGTACCAGGGATGAGAGACAGGAGAGTGTAGGGGTTGGGCACCACCAGGTGTATAGGAGTCACTGCTGTGTTAAGTGGAGGTCCTGCACCAACCAGTAAGACCCATTAGGCTTTTTTACAGGCAGAATAGGGGTGTTATAGGGGTAGTGGGTTGGGTGAAGCAGACCCTTAGCAAGAAGCTCTGAAATGATAGGCTTTAATCCCTGTACGTGGATTAGAGAAATGTGATATTGAGGTTGGTTTGGGAAAGCAGAGGGATCCTTGTAATAACAATTGGCTCATGAAGGGTAGCGACTGCAGGGTTCTGGAGGTCCCACACAGCAGTGTCTGCCAGTGCAGCGGGTAAGGGCAAGGGGTCAGGAGGGGCTTGTGGAAGCAGGGCACCCAGGATGGCAAGGAGGGGCTGTGAGGATGGAGACAAGGGGTTAATGGATCATGGTTTAAGAGGGAGTGGGTGTAAGGTGAGAGTGGCCTGGAATTTTGACAAAATGTCCCTCTGTAAGAGTGGGGTGGGGCAATTAGGGAGGACTAGGAAGAAGTGAGTAGAAAGTGTGTCTCCCAGTATGCAGGTTAAAGGAAAAGTCATTGAGGGCTGGGTAGGAGTTCCCTCCACCCTGACGATGGAGGTTAAAGAAAGCTTGGTAGGTCCCCAGAACTCCAGCAAAGCAGAAAAAGTGGTGCCAGTGTCTATGAGGAAAGAGATAGGCCTACCCTTGATGAGGGCAGTTACCCTGGGCTCCTGTGGAGTTATGGTCGTCGGGCCTGGGAGTCCTGGACTCCATCAGTCATCAGCTGCGGTCACCAGTTCTAAAAGATCAGTTAAGGAGGAGGGACGGTGGGGGGGGCTTAGACCCTCTGCCTTGAGGTGTGGAGGGGCAGTCCATCGCCAGTGGCCCTCCTGTTTGCACTTAGGACATGGCCCCTGTGGGGGGTGTGGCTTAGGACATGCACAGGCCCAGTGTCCCTCAAGGCCACACTGAAAACATGGGCCGGGAGGTGTTCGGGATTTTTCCTGGCCTCAGGAGTTAGAGGTTGGAGGCCTTTGTCAGAGGGCTTGTGCCAGCATCTGGAATTTAGCCTTATCTCTCCTTTCCTTATCAGCCCTTTGTTATTCTTCTCAGTAATTATAGACCTTGAAGGCCATGTTTACAATTTCAGCCTGCAGAGTCTGAGGACCATTTTCCAGCCTTTTAAATTTCTTTCTTATATCTGGGGCTGACTGGGAGATAAAATGGGTCATAAGAATGATTGTCCTGTCCCGAGTTTCAAGGTCAACTTTTATATAGTGTTGTAGTGCCTCTGTGAGTCAGGACAAAAAACTAGCCAGATTTTCCTCTTTCTTTTGTTGAATTTCTCTGAGTTTACCAAAATTAGCAACCTTCTGGGCCACCTTTTTTAGTCCTGCCACTAAACAAGTAACCATGTGATCCCTAAGCATTCTACCATTGATTTGGTAATCCCAATTAGGCTCCTCAGTAGGGACCGCTGTAGCCCCTACATGACATGTGGGAGTGGTACAATGGATCTCATCTGCATGTGCCCTAGCTGTGTCCCAGACCCTGTGTCTCTCCTCCAGAAGGAGGGTGGAAGAAAGAATGTGATAGATGTCATGTCAAGTAAGGTCATAGGATTAAGCCAAGTATTGGAACTCTTTAACATAAGAATCTGGGTCAGTGGTGAAAGAGCCAAGGTGCTTTTCTATCTGAGAGAGGTTAGCAATGGAAAAGGGGACATGGACCCTCACAATGCCTTCTGCTCCAGCCACCTCCTGGAAAGGGTAGATGGAAACTGGCTGATTGGGAGGGGGTCTGTGAGAGCGAGTGTGGGGAGGGGCTCGTGGGGTCCTGTGGTGCTGGAGGGGCAGAGGGAGGGGCAGAAGGACGGGCAGAAGGATGGGCGGAAGTGGGGGCAGAAAGAGGGGCAGAAGGAAGGGCAGAAGGAGGGGCAGAGGGAAGGGTGGAAGGACCCTGCGGGGGGGCCAACGGTTGAGCAATGGAAGCCTGTCACTGATAAGGTGGAGGTTCATTAGCAGGGTCAAAAGAGGGGAAAGTTTCAGAGTCAGGAGGGGGTTCAGAAGAGGATTTGGCTGGTTTTGAGACTGGTTTAGAGACTGATAGAACCTGTGCAGGGGAACAGGAAGTACAGAGGGAGGGTTTGGTGCAGAGATAGGAAAAGCATTGGACGTAGGGTATTTCCTTCCATTTACCAACGTGCTCACAGAAATTGTATAAATCCCTTAAAATATTGGGATCGAAAGTGCCATTAAGTGGCTATTTGGAGGCATTGTCTAATGGATATTGGGGCCAGGCCTGATTACAGAGAATAATAAGCTTTCAGGGCTTAAGATCAGGCATGAGGTGAAAGGGCCCAAGATAGGCCAGAAGACATCCCAATGGGGAGTCTGAAGGAATTTTGGATGGTCCAATTCCCATGGTGAGGCCTGACCTAAGGAGAGATATGGCGGGTGTCCCCTAAATATCATTTCCTCAGGAGAGAGTAGATGTGGACCCGGGAGGAATGTCTTTGTCATGGGGGCCCACAGTCCTAGGGAACCCAGTTCCCAGGGACATGAGCAAGCCAAGACCTAGTGCTAGGATTTCAAGGAAATGAGAAAGACATCATGGCTCTGCGTGCGAGGAGGACTCACCAAGAGAGGACCTTGAGGGAGGATTGGCCAGTGGTGGATAGTGAATGGAGGCGCGCTGGGGTGGAGGTAATTCCTTGTGAGCAATGAGGGCATCTTCTAGGATCAGGGGTCCCAGCAAAGCAGCTCAAGTCCCAGAAGAAGAAAATGGGGAGTTTAGAGAGAGAGAGAGAGAGCGGGATGTGGGGGCAGGGGAAGCCAGGAGAGCAAGGTCAGTGCTGAGAACTCACCCGATCTGAGTCACAGCACCAAAATGTTAGGAAAAATGCTGCTCACAAAGAAAGCTCATGAGAAAAATCTCACATCCAAGACCAGGCTCCCATTGGGGGCTGGGAGGTTATAGATCTAGGATAGAGAAAACAAGAGGACTAGGCACTGGTGTCTCACGCCTATAAGCCTAGCTACTCAGGAGAAAGAGGTCAGGAAGATTGAGGTTCGAAGCCAACCCAGGCCAATAGTTTTTGAGACTGTATCTCAAAAAAGCCCATCACACACACACAAAAAGAAATGATGGAGTGGCTCAAGGTGTAGACCCTGAGTTCAAATCCCAGTATCACAAAAAAAAAAAAAAAGGTGGAGAGAGGGAGGCTAGTGAAGGGGAGGAATAAAGGACCTGGGGCTTTTCTGGGAAAGGCAAGAGATTTTTCCAGGAGTCCAATACCTCTCATTTCTCTCCTTTTATGGTTCTTTCTGGTTATAGTCATGGCAATTGTCAAATGTCTTGGCACTGGTGGGTGTGTCATTTAGCAGGCAGATGACATTATAATAAAGATAGTGGTTGTCTGATGGTCACAGCCATCTTGGATTCAGCCAGTCTCAGCTAGTCAACCTGAAAAAGGGACTTCTGTCCTACAGATGTCTTGTCCTCAAAGCTAAACAAGATTAGGACAGGGTAAAAATTCATCTAGGTTACCTAGGCAGCACAAGATTAGGGCAGGATGCTGGAATGTCAAGACAACAGCATGCATACCTGCCCAACTCCAGTGACCTTCCTGCTAATGTTCAGCACCTCCCCCATCCTCTTTCCCAACCCTCTTACCGAATGCCCATCCCCCTCCAACCTCCCTTTTCCCACCACAGGATGCTTAAAATCCCCAGCCTGTAAGAAAGGTGTGCTCTCTCCCCCTCAGAGTGCTACTCTGCTGGCTGAGGGTCCCTCTCAGATTCTTTTCCAGTATGTCTCTTTTCTGCTTCTTCACTTTCCTGGGAGAAAGTTTTGAGCAGGGGGCAGGACACACCCTTCTTGGGTTACTTCAATTCTGAGGCAATCCTCCTATGGTCAAGGTGCACCCCCTTGGGGTCTCTGTCTGGGCTTGATATGGATGCACTAAGTCCAAGAGGTGCCCTAAGTTCCCATGAACTTCTATCCCCAAAACCACCCAACCTCTCTCAGAATCTCTCTCTCTCTCTCTCTCTCTCTCTCTCTCTCTCTCTCTCTCTCTCTCTCTCTCTTTCTCTCTCCCCTCTTTCCCACCTCACCACTATCCTCTACATGACTCTAACACTAATATATTTTCTGCCACACTACTCTGGGGCCTGACATTTTGGTCATACATATGTCCCTAACTTCCCATTCCCCTGAGACCACCTGCAGGGCCCTTCACTGATTCCACTCCACACACTCAACATCAGCTCTGGTTTCTACAGGGACAGGTAAGACCTGGCCACTCTGCTAGCACTCTGTGGTGCCTCAGTGTGCTGGACTCCGGCCATTCTAGCCTTTGGTATCCCTATCTCTTCCTCTCACCTTCCAGCCATTTGGCCCCCAGTGAGTCTGGCCCCTGGCTACATAGGTTAGAGACTTTACAACCCGAGGTTCTTTTTTCCAGCTTTGCAGGTTTTCTCTGGGGGATGCCCTAGGGAAAACTTCCTAACATCAGCCATGGGTATACCCACTCAAAGATTAACTCTGACTCACCCCTGGGGTGTCTTTTATACAATCTTACCAAACTGGGCCTAAAGGACAATCTAAAACCAAAACAACCTCATCTGTTTTTCTACAAAAATTTGACCTCAAAACAAATTAGATAATTCCTCTAAATGGCCCAAATTTAAAACTTTTAGTCCCAATGTCCTCCAAGGTCTTGACAACTTTATTGTGAGAAACGGCAAATGGCAAGAGGTCAATTTTCAGTCTTCCTTTTATTCAAGTCCTGACCCTCCCTTTGTTCCAACTGCTAGAATGTGTAGGTTTGACTCCAATTCTCTGTTGTCACAACTTGAAAAGCAATGGGCAGCAGCAGCTCTTCCAAGGTTCACTCTCAGGCCCTCAATGGAGGCTGGAGTCTTCCTCTCCCATCCCTGCTATCTCTCTTTTTTTTTCACTGCTCTCCCACCCTTTCCTTTCTTGAACAGCTCCACCAGAGACCATCTTCCATTGCTGGATTTCCACCCAACACCTTTCCAACCAGCTACATCATCATCAAAAACCCCTCCTCTGACTTCAACCCAGCTCTATGTCATCCTTTCCTTTTTTCTCATTTCACAAGATATAAATAATATGTAACTTTAAAACTCTTCTCTCTAAATCTGTCTCAGCCATAATGGAGGCTTCTTTTACTTCTCCTACTCCATGTCCAGCCCCTGTCTCTTCTCCTGGATTGGCCATCCAGATGAGGACAACAGAGACAGAAATGGACAGGGAGAAAGGGAAAGAAAAGTCCTTCTCAAGTCACATTGTCAGTTCTTTCAGGATCTTTAGTGACTCACATGGTCCCAGGACTAAAAACATAAAATCAATTGGAAATCCAAATGACATATGGCCAATGATTGGAGCTACTTTTCTGTCCTGACCTCCTGGTCTCCCACCTAAAACTAAGCCTCTAAGTGCCTAAACACTCTACTAACAGTTTTCTCCTTTAAATCTTGCTTTTGAGATGGGCAGTTTTCCCATTGCAGACATGTCAAGACCAGTATGGGGAGATCAGGTAATTCTAGGTCACTGTAGGTGGCAACCCTGGACTGGACCGTTTGCTCTCCTGGCCAAGGCACCATGCAGTTGGGAAGATGGACTCACGACCTCAATTTCATGTGAGCACAGGCTGGAAAAATCAATGATAGAATTTCAATTCTCTGTCTAAAATGTCCCATATATTTAAAATTAAAATCTCAGTTTTCTAGGTTATAGCATGAACTAAAAGACGAAAAGGCAGCCTTGCTGAGTTCTTCTACAGATTCAATAAGGCATTTAGATTTTTTCATTAGGCTCCTTAACTAAAATTAACTCTTGAGGGGCTAATTCATTCTCATTTTTCCATGCTTACCATCACCAGTTTCAATGGAGATATAATCCTTTTTAACTTGCATTCTGCCCTTTTCCCAGCCTGTCATACACATTCTAATTTAAAAACAAAATTTTTAATATAAAATAAGAGGACGGACTTTTACATCCCCTTGTGCATCCTGTATCCTCTGTCCTGATGAGGATATGGGATGCCAACACTACACCAAGACTAGGCTCCCTAAATTTACTTTAAAGATTTGGCTTATAACAAAGTTACTGTAGCCCAAGGTAAACTATTATTAAAAATTATTAAAAACATCCTTTAGAGGTAAATCTAAATCCTTCAATATCTAAGAGTGTACTTGAAATTAATGTAATTGTTTGTGTTTCATTGTGTAAATTTTGAGTGTGGCTGTTGTGTAATTAACTTATTAGAGACAAAAATCTTATTAGAGACTAAGACTGACTCAAACATTTCCTAAAATTGACTCTTAGCTCAGCTGTTAAGCTGCCCAAAATGAGTTCTAAAAGAACAGAATGGGACATATCTCAATCTGTTCCTAAATTTTTTTAAAAATAACTAAACAGTGTACTTGTGGTCACTTAATCTATGCGCACATAAATTGACATTTATGGCATGCCTAATTTAAAACTTTTTTGCGTAATGTGTTTAAACATCTTTAGGATGATTCTTATTATAGAGTTAATGTAAAGAAATGAGAGGCTTCTGTTGTCTTCTCTCCCTTACCTCTTCTGCTGCTACTTTTCAAAGGTTATGTCAATCAGGTCTAACTAAATTATAGGCATTATTTTATGGACAGTAACCTTAATCTGTTTCATTTCATCATAAGCAATTTACATTTAATTCTTTTATAATTAGATCTATTAACAAATGGTATCTTTATAAGTTACTTATTGTTTAAGAACAGTTTAAAATATGGGTCTATATAATAAAAATATAAAGTAATTGGAAAAGTAATTTTATTTAAATTTAAAATTCTTATAAAAGTTATTTTAAAATACAAGTTACAAAGTGAACAAGTAGAAAGGATATAGATAGGTATTGAGTGTATTTTGGGGGGAAAAAGCATGCTTTTGGATGAGAAAGGATTTTGTAAAGAAGTGTTTGTCCTAAAGATTGTTCCAAATATGGAGAGGAGGGGTAAGGACAAACCATCAGGGTTCAGAATGTTATATGAAAGTTCTGAGTAAGTCTTAAAAATGTATAATAAAAGCTTCAGTGTGTGATAAAGTTAAAGTTAACTATAATCTAAGAGTTGCCTAAAAGATTTTCTAGGATCATGTCAAACTAAAATCTAATTCTCTATGTCCATAAAATAACAAGGCTATCTTAATATTGTTCTGCTCTGAGTAACATCTGCAAAAAACAGTTATTGGAAAAGATTTTATCAAAGTAATTACTTGTGTTTTCTGTTGATTTTGTCAAGCTTTAAGTACTAATAAATCAGAGTTCATTTGCGTATTTCCTCATGCAAATGTCTCTTAAATGACCACCTTATAACTATGTTCTGTGTCTAGACTTTATCTAACTATCGTACAAGTATTTTAAGTTAAAAGTGTTAGTTTTTGTAAAATTATGACCTAAAGCTCTCTTTTATCCAAAAGCGTTACATTTAACTGATCAGCTAAAGTTCTTTATTCAAAAGTGTTACATCTAAACCTTTGACATATAAAATGGTTAATGAAACTTTGGCAGGTGTGCTGTTTGAAATCAGTAACATTCAGAAAAACCTTGCCATTTGGGCAATCCTGCTACTTAAAACCTGGCCTATATTAGTTTTAGTCAAATAAGTGTTACTGTATATGTATGAAATGTACCTTAGAAAATAAGGCTATTTGGGATCACATGCATTGTCCCCCTAACTTGTAAGAGATCTAAAGTTAAAGATGCTAGACTTTTGCAAGCTTATGTCCTTGTGTTCTTAATTGTAACAAGGAGCATTTAGTGCTGCTATTTTAAAACTATCAGTCACAATTATTTTCCTATAAATGCAGTTTGCAATGGCAATAACTAAATGTTTTAAGAATTGCCAAACTACTTTTCAGTATTTTAACCATGGTTTTTCTAAGTCTTTTCATTCTCAGTTGGGGTTCCTTCTTCAGAGCATTTGCAATCAAACCCCAAAAAATGACTCTACTCAGTACCTATTCTTCAGTTGAGTCAGCCTTCTAGATATTTACTTTTGTTGGCTTTTTTCAAAACCTTTAACTGTTATCTGTTGACATTCTGCAGCATTTTTAAGTTGTTAGCATATTATCTATAGTCCAGACAGAACTAAAAATGGATGCCAGGTAAGCCCACTTCTTCCAAACCTCTTTTGTTGCTTATAATTTGGCCAAATGGGTCTTAACTGGCACTGATTCCCACTGACCTTCCTGAAGCTTCCCCTCCAATGCTGAGCACATTCAGGAAAAACTTTCTTGCATTAAGGGATTCTCATTAACCAGAATAGTTAATTGACAAAATCTCCAGAGGAGACTCTTCAGAGACAGTTTGGAGACAAGAGGGGAAAGCTGTCACAATCCGGATGGACTCACCTGTGCCAGACCTCACAAAAGTTGCTAAAGCCAAGAGGTTTTTTAAGAAGTGATCTTACACAGGGCTCCTGGACATTCAAGCCCTTTCAGGCACCTCTGATGGCAGGCAAAGTCATATTTTTGGCCAAGGTCTTCCATTTAAGTAAAAAAACCCATTATTTTTGCTGACTCCAAACTTATCTTTTTAGTAGTTCATGCTCATGGAGTTATTTTCCTTTAGGTGGTCTACTGAACTGGAAGCATTCTGACTTTTACTTCCTCTGTATTCTACTTGATAAAGGTGTTGCTAGTTTTTAGACTTAAACTGCTTTTACAGAACCTTCCAGATAACAACTCTGAACCTCTCCCAAAACAAAGACTAAGGTAATGACCAACCGGGACACACCTGTGATTGGAACCGGTTACCATACATACCTTTGTTCCCTGCCCCCAGTTCTTTTGTCTACTTAAACCTATAGCCAAGGTCTATACACCAAGGTCCCATGGTTTTCCTTCTTATGCTGATAACCTTTGGCTCATGTTTATTTAACTGCATGTCTCACTTTATCTCCCAAAGGCTACATTCCTTTATATGGATTGCCACTCAAAACCATGTCCAAAGAATGCTGTTTTTTATGTCAATGCTGCTTTTATTTCAGCCAGTCCAGGATCATTCATGATGCCACTAAGAGACTTCAGGAACTCGATGCCAATCTCCAACAGTGAACAATGGACAGCTGGGAACAGTGGTCTTCCTGGGCTAAATGGATACAATGTTTCTTCCTTCTACTGGGACCCCCTTATTTTTCCCATTGTGACCTTGTCTTCAAAACAGGAGGGGATTAGATCTCCTCACAGCTGAAAAAGGTGGAGGAGAGGATTGTTGTTTTTTTCACCAATAAATCTGGCATAGTTAGGGACAGGATAAAAAAAAGCCAGGGATAGAGCACAACAGTTGACATCCTCACAGCCTACTAATATAGTTTCCTCTTTGTATCCATGGTTCATCCTCCTGGTGGTCCCTCTCATCCTTGTTTGTCTGGTTGTAATGTTTATACCATGCCTCATTAATATCCCCAAAAATTTTTACAGAAATGTATTAGTGCCATTTCCTGGGCTACCTCAGGGGAGCAGACCAAGGCCATCATGCTTCTACAAATTCTCCAGCCCCCCACATTACCCATAGCCAGCAGAAAGTAGCTAGAAGACAGGGGAGCCCCTGTGTCACTCTATGTATATGCATATATACATATGTATGTGTGTGTGTGTGTATGATATACATATATAATCAAAAAGCCTGGAATGCTGGAATGTCGAGAAACACTGAAACAATGCAAATACTGGAATGTCAAGAAAACAACATGCATACTTGCCCAACCCCAATGACCTTCCCGCTGATGTCCAGTACCTCCCCCATCCTCCACCCCAACCATCTTACCAAATGCCCATCCCCCTCCAACCTTCCTTTTCCCACCACAGGATGCTTAAAACCCTTAGCCTGTAAGAAAGGTGTGCTCTCTCCCCCTCAGAGTGCTACTCTGATGCTGAGGGTCCCTCTCAGGTCTCCTCTCCCTAATAAAGATCTGCTGCTTATGAAGGTCGAAGATTCTTTCTCAGTGTGTCTCTTCTCTGCTTCTTCACTTTTCTTTCACGGGGTAACACAATTGCTGATTTTGCCTAGAATGAAGCTCCTACTGAAAGCATAGTAAAAAGCAACAACAAAGGGCTGGTGGAGTGGCTCAATATGTAGGCCCTAAGTTCAAGACCCAATACTGAAAAAAAAATATAGGGCAGGGGACAAAAGGCATGCATAGTTAAACAATCCCAGTTACAGGTATGGTCAGGTGGCCATTATCTCAGTCCTTGTTCTGGGAGAGATTCCAGAGTTGTTATGCACATTCATCCATCCTGAGGAGGCCCTTGTCATGAAGATGTTATCAGTTCTGTATTTCCTGTAATCCAAGGTGATTGCAAAGTGACTGCAAAAGAATGGTTCAGAGCAAAGGCAAATAAAATGAAGGAGAATACCATGCTTTTCTCCTGCATTAAGTTAATTCATGGGCCCAAATACAGAGTAAGGAGTGCTTTTCAGCAAAAGCAGTTTAAGTACCTCTTACACCACCTTGTAACTCAGTTTTTACTGAGTTACATTCAATGATTCTGCTACCCAAATGGTCTGCACCTCCTGTGGGTTTCTATCCCCTCTCCCCCATGTCTTTAGGGCCTCACCATTGCTTCCTTTCAAAGTTGGAGTTTATTTTCAAATTCAAGTGTTCAAACTTTTCTTTTGAGTTGTTACTGGTAGGCGGGATATTCCAGATGTTCCTTGCTTCTATGAGTATAGCATATGAGATTAGGACACTGCCCTAGAAGCAGCAAAAGAACCACAAAGAGTAGGAAAATGGAAAGGAATGATTTATTAGCAAATCAAAAGTGCACTTTGAGCCAGGCACCAGTGGCTCACATCTGTAATCCTAGCTACTCAGGAGGCAGAAAGTGACTCAAGCAAAAAAAAAAAAAAAAAAAAAAAGAAGTGTACTTTGAGACATGAGGTGGACAGTTGGATAGGGCTAACTGCATCAAAGCAGTTGGGGCTTGAGGTTTTACTATCCAGTAGAGTACAGTTACAAAATGGTGCAAAACTGAGACCCTACCCTCAAGTCCCCTCTGCAAATGGTTGGCCATGGCACAGTGGCTGCCATGATGTGGGAAATCATACTCCTGGACCTTCCTACACATTCGATTCTCATCACAAATCCTGGTTTTGCCCCTCCTGGTGTAGCTCAGCCTACACCAGGTCATAACATCCTCAAAGCATATGCCTGACCTTGATATGGGGAGTGGACTCTGCTAGGCTATAGGGCCATTGTCTTAATAGTTGATCCAGGGCATGGGCCACTGGAGTTTTAGAATGGAATCTTATAGCATGGGACATTTGTTCCTATTTGGTCTACCTATATGCCCATGCTAACAGAGTTATTGTCGGCTAGAACCTCTACTATAGCTTTAAAAAAGAAAAAAAAAAAAAGATTTCCCTAAGTCAACGTCTCACTGAAGGTTGTGAAAGATCCTCTCCTCACCCCACAGTGGCTGTCATGAGCAGATTCCAAACTCTGGAGGGAATCCTCCCCTACCCTAAACTCACCCTCTGAATTGTAAACTGACCCTACGTCCCTCCCCATTCCACAGGTTCTCCAGGTCCCTCTCAGGAAGTCCCACTCACCAGTCCCAGCCTAGCAAAGTTATTACTTGTTTTTACCTGTGTATGAAAAGTACCAGAGCTGGGTGACGGTAGCTCACATCTGTAATTCTAGCTACTCAGGCAGCAGAGAACAGGAGGATCTCAGTTTGAAGCCAGCCTGGGCAAATAGTTTGCAACACCCTATCTTGAAAATATCCAACATTACTCATCTGTGTATCCCATGTATATCTCTGCAAGGTGCCCATGTTAATGAACTTCTGTTAGTTTGGCTGCTACTAATCTGTTTTATACCAGTGTACTTTAAAGGGCCCTAGCTAGAGAATTTAAGATAGATAGAGGAAAAGAATGGCTTTTCCTGTACATGTTTCCTGTTGACTCTGCTCAGCCTTTTTTGCTAACTTACTGTGAAGACTATCTGGACTTCATCCTTCCCACTCCCTAAACCTATGGGTGAGCTGTTTTTGCTGTCTTTATACCCAATCCACTCACATGCAAAATGTGCAAAGGAGGCTCTATGTGCTATTCCAGAGGTCATTTTTGCAGAGATAATGGAATTTGTGAGAAATGCCCATGTTTTATTTGCTCTTTTCACAAGCTGGCTGTCGAGTGTACTTTGGAGTTGACTCTGGGATATCTGTTGGTGTAAAACTCTGACAGGAGTTCTGGGTTACATCATCATGGTCAGCACCAGCCAGAACACCCCATGTGGAAAGGCCTCAGACAAGGTGACCCATATCAAGGTATGGCCAATGCTATGAGGCCAAGAGTCTGCCCATACTGAAAACTTTCTCTTGTCTGTTCCCTTGAGCTACCTTGGATTTCCCTTACATCTTCAATCACTGGCATTTTGAGTACATGAGTGGAATCTTCCTTATCCCTTCCTCAAAGTTCTCTCACTCTCTGGTGTGCAAGGACAGGCTCTGACCTGGGCAGTTGCTCTATCAGAGGTCAAAGGGAACTTCTCCCAAAGTGGACCTTAACTGCCCACTCTAGTTCCCTCGATCTCACTGGGTGTCTGTGTCTCTACCAATTCTGGATAGTTTTTCCTCTGGTCTCCGGAATTCCATGCTATACTGGCTCCTCTCTCTTGCTCAAGAATTCTCCATGCTTCTTTTAGAAGATTTGCTCTTTCTCAGATAGGTGGCCCTCAAGGTTTGGTCAGAACTGTTCAACTGAATCCTTTTCAAGAGGCCTGCTTGGATATACTTAATACACCAACTCTTTCTCACTTCAGAGCCAGCTAGCTTTCAGACCCTAATCCTGGGCCTGACCTCTGACCTCGGCCCCACATTAGCATATTCTTCCCCCTGAATAGTGCCTACTCAAATTCAACTACCTATAGCCAAACTCAACTTCCTGCACGCTAAAACCTCTCTCTTGTACAACCCTGTTTCCACTATGGCTGCCAACATCCTTCCCGTTTTCTAGGCTCAAAACTCAGGAGTGGCTTTTGATTGTTCCTTTCTCATCTCCCTCACCTATAAGTACTAAGGGTCTTCATTATATCTTACTAATATCAAGTAATATTTTTTGTTTTTATATATTTTTCCTCCATGACCCCCCTCACACTAATTATCAAGCTTAATTATATACATTTTATTTATTACTGGGTCAATGTCTCCTTTTTAAAAAAATGATTGCATTATTGCTATTTAAATACATAACCATGTCTCTCTTTTTTTTTTTTTTCTGTGGTACTGGGGTTTGAACTCAGGGCGTACACCTTGAGTCACCCCACCAGCCCATTTGTGTGATGGGTTTGTTTTTGAGATAGGGTCTCATGAACCTTTTGCCCAGACTGGATTTGAACCTCTGTCCTCCTGATCTGCCTCCTGAGTAGCTAGGATTACAGACATAATCTGGCGCCCAGCTTGTCTCCTTTTTCTTGACAGGGTCTTGCCAGGCTGACTTCAAAACTTGAGATCCTCCTGCCTTGGCCTCCTAAATGTTGGGTGAGCCCCAGAGGCCCAGCTTTGTTATTTACTTCTTATTCTGACTTCAGGAGTGTTCCAGCTCTGGGCCCCCAAAAAAGAAAAAGCAAAAAAGTGTCCCAACTCCCATCTCCAGGCTGGAAAAGCAGAGCTTCCCTGACATGCAGGAATGACTGTGAGATTGAGCTCTGACCAGTTAGGTTCAAGATTCATCTAGTAGATGAATCTAATAGGATGCCTCAATTGCGTAATCTGATTCCTGTATTTTGGGGCTGGAGGCATGGCTCAAATAGTAGAGCACTTCCCTAGCAAGCACCAGGCCCTGTCAAACTCCAGTACTGCCAAAACAAACAAGAAGAAACCAATTCACCAATTCCTACATTTTCTTATTAAATAAGCAGAATAATTTCCCCCAGGGAGGTCCACACTACAACCATGTTTTCAGGATGATCTACGTCCTGATAAGTCTTGCTTGAGGCCAGAAAGGCAACTTCTCAGTCTGCACCTGCCCATCTCTGTGGAGTTTGAAGGAGGAATGTAGCCAAGCTAGAGTCCCAGGGCCACACAAAGTAGATGGGTGGCTACCGGAGTTGAGGGGAGGAGAGGAGTAACTGCTAGATGTGCATGGATTTTTCCCTTGGAGGTGATGAAGATACTTTGTAATTAACAGAGGTAGTGGTTGCACAACAATTTGAAGGTAGTGGATGTTGCTGAACTGTTCACTTTAATATAGTTAAGGGGTGGAGGGGTGGTTTTTAAAAGTTAAAAAAGTTACATACCAATGAATGTTTACATTTCTATCAGGCATCTTGCACACACTAAGCAT
Source organism: Castor canadensis (assembly GCF_047511655.1). Taxonomy (NCBI): domain Eukaryota; kingdom Metazoa; phylum Chordata; class Mammalia; order Rodentia; family Castoridae; genus Castor; species Castor canadensis. The sequence continues at coordinate 64,699,996 of NC_133398.1, forward strand.
GTGCTAGGCCCTGTATTCAATTCCCAGAACCAAAAAAAAGTTATTTTTATATTATGTGAAATTTACCTCCATTTAAAAAAAAAGTTACCAACAGAAACATTATCTGCCCCACTCTCTGTTTTGAGGCAAAAAGGGACTGGAGAACGGTGTGAAACCAGCAGCAGCACGTAGGCACATGAATGACAAACTGGTAAAGACCCAGAATTCTGCACCTTTGTTCTCTCTCTTCTTTGATGTTTTAGGAAGAGGTATTGACTGTGAAATAGACTGACCTTATGTCAGACCCAAAAGAAGATGAAGTCTGTAGTAACAGGAAAAGCATGTACTAAAACATGTTTTTATTAGTATGAAGGGAGATACAAAATATATATGAATAAAGAAATCAGTCTTTTTTTTTTTTGGATGCTGGATATTGAACCCAGGGCCTTGCACATGCCAGGCAAACATTCTACTACTGAGCTACATCCGCACCTCAGAGTTTGTTTTTTTGTTTGTTTGTTTATTTAGAACTTAGGGCTTCTTGTTAGCTAGGCAGGTGCTCTATCACTCGAGCCATGCTCCTAGATCTTTTTTGCTTTTTAAAATTATTTTTTAGATAGGTGCATGTGCTTTTTGCCTAGGGCCAGCCTCAGACTACAATCTTCCCATCTGCACTTCAAGCATAGCTGGGATTACAGATGTGCAAGAACCAGGGTCTGAGTTTAAACTGCCAAACAAACACACAAAAACCTACGTGCACCCTGCTTGTTTGTTGAGATGAGAATATCAGTAACGTCCCGTACAGTCTGGCCTTGAAGTGTGATCCTCCCAAACAGCTGGGATTATAGGTATGAGCCACTGTGCCCATGGTATATAGCTTTTTAATTGTTAAAAGTAAAATTCCCAAGTAATCTTCTGGCTTATGTAATCCTGAGAAAGCTATTCAGCAATTCACTCAGAAAAACCTTTGTGGGATCACTTCATTGATTCCCACCATCAAAACCACTCTCTGAAGCAATCACCCCTTGAATAATTGTAAAGACTCAGTCTCCAAAATCACCTCCTTTCAACAAAAGACCACTTTCAACCATCCCCTCCACACTGAGGGGAAGGTCCTGACTGATCTAAAACGTGTGTATCTTTCCTCCCCATGGCTGGAACTGAACCTTCTGCCCCTGCAGTCTCAGCCTGGTGCCTCAGTCCCTCGGACAATTCCAGAGTTTGGACAGGCAGCAGAGCCTGCTGGAGACATAGCACACCCTGCCTAGGCTAATAAAAATTTGGAGTTCTTTTAGATACTTCTTCTATATCTCTTTAACTTTGGCAGTACTGGGGGCTAGACTCAGGGTTTCATGCTTGCTAGGCAGGCACTCTACCAGCTGAGCCACTCCACCAGCCCTTTTTTCATTGTTTTATTCTTTGTTGTTGGTTTTTTTTTTTTTTTTTTTTTTAGATAGGATGTCACTTTTATACCTGGGCTGGCCTGGACCATAACCCTCCTATTTGTGCTTCCCTATGTAGCGGGGATGATAGGGCCATGCCACTCAACCCGTTGGACGAGATGGGGCCTCATGAAGTTTTTTGCCTGGGCTGACCTCCAACTGTGATCCTCCCAATTTCAGGCTCTCAAGTAGCTAGGATTGTAGGATTGACCCCCTGCAAGTGGTTCTATATATCTTTAATGGGATCTGCATTGGTGCTTTCAGGAAATATTTGTTGTTCTTTTAGTTTTCCATTGAGGGAGTGGAACAAGTTGGGTTTTGGCAGGTGTGTAAGGGCTTACGTAGAAACCTTAGTGAAAGAGTGCCTTGTTGCTCTTCCTGAGAGTTCATCCCTAGGATTGGTGCCCAGGGCAGGACTTGAGCGGCCCACCCAGCTTGGATGTTACAGGAGTTTAGGGACAAACTTATGTTTGTTCAATACCTAAGTAACTTGTCAGTAAATCAATGTTGAGGCCATCCATGCCTGATATGTAATAATGATATGCATTAGGGTTTATGAGGTATCAGAATTACCTAAATATTTTACCATGTCTCCCAGATATCTGTTATCCTGTACCTGACATAACCTGATTTCAGAGTTTTGCAATGATACAGCTTTTGCCATTTTGGTCCTGTATCATCTGTGACAAGATTTTGGCCCAGTAAACAACCAAATAGATATTTTTTATAGGTCCAAGGGTTTGCCTTGAGTTTTAACTGCACCATGTTGATTCAACCAAGTCAGGAAATTGTGATAAAGGCATATGAAAATCACACTCTCTTTAAATGTTAGGCTTTGAGAATATTAACACTTTGGTAGTACAAGAAAAGAAAAAGGGAAATAAAATGAAAATTTATTCGTAATTCAAAATCATTGTATTTTACATGTGAGGAACAGAGGTGGGTCTGCTACAATGTATACTTTCAGTAAGTAGCAGAGCTGGAACTCAACCACAGAGATCTGGTCAGGGAGCTGAGTTCCAACTCCTCTCTCACTGAGAATGGTCATTTGCTTAGGGTAGTACCCCTACTTGGCAGAGCACAGATGTCTTCTTTGATACTTTTTTTCCATTACAAAAAAAATTGGGCTTTTTAAAAAAGTTTTATTTTTAAAATACAAAGCTTCACAGAGAAGAGATAAAACAAGAATGTACTGGATTTATAGAAAGTGCAGTGTGCAGTATTTATTATTTCTGCAATGAGAGTTACAGTCTGCATGAGGCAGCGCAGAGCCAAACAGCAGTGTTGAGCTAGTAAGCAGCCCTACAGGCTATATCTGTGTATATCCAAAGGAGTAGCAGGTAAAATCCTGTTACCTACACAGGCTTACCTTCAGCATCCATGGGTTCTGCATCCATGAATTCAGCCAACCACAGATCAAAGATGTTCTGAGAGGAGGCGATTGCATTAGTACTGAACATGTGTAGACTTTTTTACTTGTTATTTTTCAAATAATAGAGCATAAGAACTTTATATAGCTTTCATGTTGTAGCACATACAAAGTGATCTAGAGATTATTAAAAGTATACACAAGCATATATGTAGGTTATACACAAATACTATATTATTTCAGGTTTGTGGGTTTTGCTTTTTGATATTTTCATACAAGTATGCAATGTACTTTGATCATATTCACACTGCTATTACATTCTCTTATCTCTGCCTGCTCCTGTCCTCTTCCTCCTCCCAAATGGTAGTCCCCATCTCTCTCTCTCTCTCTTTCTCTCTCTCTCTCTTTATATATATATATATATATAAAGTATATATATATATAAACTATATACATATATAAACTATATATATATAATTTTTGTTTTTGCAGTATTGGGGTTTGAACTCAGGGCCTAAACCTTGAGCCACTCCTCCAGTCCTTTTTTGTGATAGGTTTTTTTCAAGACAGGGTCTTGCAAATTATTTACTGTGACTGGCTTCGAACCTTGATCCTCCTGATCTCTGCCTCCTGAGTGGCTAGAATTATAGGTGTGAGCCACCAGCACTTGGCTATTTTTAATTTTTTGAGGAACCTCCATACTGACTTCAATAGTGGCTGAACTAATTTACATCCCCACCAATATTCAACAGTATATAAGGATTCCATCTTTCCATCCTTATTCTTCCTAGCACTTGCTGTTTTGTTGTTGTTGTTTTTGAATTTGTTGAAAATGAGGTTTGAACTCAGGGCCTCCAGCCCTATAGCTCAGCTTAATTAGGAAGTTTCTTTGTTGATTCTTTTGGCTTAATGACCTCTCTATTGATAAGAATGGGGTATTGAAGTCACATACTGTTACTGCAGCTGAGCTTTTTTCTTTTTGTGGTACCAGGGCTTGAATTCAGGGGCTACACTTTGAGTCAGTCCACCAGCCCATTTTGTGTTAGATATTTCTAAAATAGAGTCTAGCAAACTATTTCCCCCAGCTGGCTTTGAATTGAGATTCTCCTAATCTCTGCTTCCTGAGTAGCTAGGATCACAGGAGTGAGCCTGGCTGTAGCTGAGCTTTTATGATCAGTACTGCTTATATCTTTTATTTACAATTGTTATGTCTTCTTTTCCTTTGGTGGTACTGGGGTTTCAATTTAGGGCCTTGCACTTGAGCCATACTCCCACTCCTTTTTTGTTGTTATTTTTTCAAATAGGGTCTCCAATCTTTGCCTGGGGTTGGCCTCAAACTGTGGTCTTCCTGATTTTTGTCTTTTAAGTAGCTGTGATTATAGGTATGCACCACCATGCCCAACTCTGCTATATCTTCTTAATGGATTATCCCCTTTATTATTATGGAGTGAATATTTTTATCCCCTCTGGCTAATTTTGGCTTTAAGTCTGCCTTGTCAGATATGAGAGTAGCTATTCCTGCTTGCTTTCAGATTCCATTTGCTTAGAATATCATTTTCAGTTCTTTGTGTATATCTTTGCCAGTGAAGTGTGTTTCTTGCAGACAACAAACAGATCTTGCTGGGCACCAATGTCTCACCCCTGTAATCCTAGCTCCTCAGGAGGCAGAGATCAGGAGGATAAAGGTTCACAGCCAACCCAAACAAATATTTCAAGAGATCCTATCTCAAAAATACCCAACACAAAAAAGGGTTGGCAGAGTTGCTCAAGTGGTACAGCACCTGCCTACCAAGAGTGAGGTCCTAAGTTCAAACCCCAGTACTGACAAAAAACCTCAAAGCAGATCTTGTTTTTTAATCAATCCATTTAGTCAATTTGCATCTTTTAATTGGAGAGTTAAGATCATTTACATTTGAGTTATTATTGAAAGGTATGTACTAATTTGTCTCATCTTCATCTTAGAGGTTTTCTGGTTTACTGAGTTAAAGTTTTACTCTTTTCTAATTCTCATTTGTTCATCTATTCTATGAATAATATTTATTCTTTCCCAAGCTCTTGTGATTGGGTTTGTGTAGTAGTCTTTTATTTATTTATTTATTGTAGTATTCTTTTAAGTATATATCTATATCTATATATATTTTTTTGCACTGGAGTTTGAACTCAGGGCCTCACACTGCTAGGCAGGCACTCTTATAGCTTGAGCCAATTCAGCCAGCCCTTTTTGTGTGTGTGTGATGGATTTTTTTTTTTTTTTGATATAGAGTCTTGCAAACTTTGAACTACAATCCTGATTTCTTCCTCTTGAGTAGCTAGGATTACATGCGTGAGCCCCAGGTGCCTGGAAAAAGAGGTGTTTTTAATGCAGGCTTAAATATCTGAGACAAAAAAAAAAGAATGTGGAAAAGGCTGTGGGCAAGATGGCCAGGAGAAGCACTTTAAGCAAAGGTAAGATTTTTTTTCAAGTCAGATGGGTTATGTGCAGATGTTGTAACAAGGTTTGAAGGAGGCCACATGTCACACAAAGGCATGAATATCCAATCATCATGTTCATGAAGCAAAAGAGAATTGAAGACTTTTTTATGTAGTTTTAAGTTGATGGTCTCTCTGTTCATTAAGAGTTTCTTGCCCAGTGTGGTGGTGTACACTTGTAATTTCAGCATTTGAAAGACTAGGGCAGGAGGATCACGAGTTTGAGACCAATCTGGTCTACATAGTGAGACCAGAGTCTCCTTGTGAGGTCAAGGTCTGCTGCACTGGCTAGGTCACAGCCCTTATAGTTCAGTGGCTTGCAGGTTTTCTTTATAAGATTGTCATGCCTCATCTGGGTGCCAGTGGCTCATGCCTGTAATTGTAGCTACTTGGGAGGCTGAGACCTGGAAGCCAGCCTGGGGAAGTACTTCCTGAGACTCCATTTCTAAAATAATCATAGCAAAATAGGCTGGAGGTGTGGTTTGAGGAGAAGAGTACCCGCTTTGCGAGAGGAAGCCCTAAGTTCAAACCCCAGTCTCAACAACAACAAAAGTCTTATTAGGTGTCTTAGAGCAGTTACTGGTTTGAATTGCTTTTCAGTTGATTTGATTTTTACTGATTGTTTGCAAATAATGAGCCTTTACTTCTATTCAGTAATTTATACTTCTTAATGAAGTGTCAAGTTTTAATATAAAGCTGTGATTTCTAAACATTGTTAAATAAGCAGGTTGTTTGTTCCCTGATGTTTCACAATCACTTATGATGTTGACTCTATGACAAACTCTTGTTCTTTCCAGTCCATCAAGGACACCTTTCTTTGGACAAAATATCCTTCTATCTGACCGATTAGCTTACAACTCTGTAGTTATAATTCAGTTCTGAAGAAAAAAACATTCTGCTGAAAATACATTTCAAAAGAATACCCCACATATGTCATATTTATACCTCTAGAGCTGAACCTAAGAAAGCAGCTACACAAAAGAGGACCAACACCGATCAACATTGATATATTTCCTTCTAGCCATAAGAATGGCACAGTCCAACTGAAATGGGATTGTGCTAAGTGAAACAATAGGAATTGTGATCAGAAGTGCATGCCACTTAACTATATAATGAAGTCAGGCTACTTTCTTCTGGATTCCTAGATATAACAAGGTAGCCTGAAGACATGAAGGGGCTGTTAAGAGTTTAAACAGTTCAAACCAACATGCAAATGGGATTTTTGAAACATGTCCAGAAACTATCAGCCACTAGGAATCATTCTCCAAATCGTGGCTGGAGTAAGCTTTGTTGTGCTGGTTTGACACGTGAATATATGTCTATCAGGGTTCAAGCAGGAAAACAAATCACTGTGGAGTTGCAAGCAGAGGGTTAGTTGCAAGCTACAGTACCAGAAAGGAGGATGTCAAGGACAGTTGGCCCCTGATTTCCAGGTTTGCACTGGTGCTATGGTTCTGAAAATCAGTCAGTCGTGACTGCCACACAGGTCAGGGATACGGGAAATAGCCACCATTCATCATCACAGTTTTAACCGTGTTACAGCAGAATGCCAATTGCCATTATGAAACTTCCTATGTGCCTTATCCTACACACCTGTCCACTGCTGCCAGAAAGAAATGGCTCCCGTTTGTCTTCTGTCTTATAAATATTGCATGAGTGTATTTTGTGGCTGACTATAAATCACATCCAAGATCCAAAAGACAACTAGGTCTGTGATATACAGTTCCAAGACTCCACCCTTAATGATTTAGAGAAGAGTCCAGAAACAAGCAGAGTACCACTTGGGCTACTTAACAACCATATTGACCATATATTTAAGAATACAAACAAAAGTAACATGTTTTCTCCTAGTGTCATGCAACTCTTCCTTATACAAAGGGAAGCATACACACCTTTTTTCCTAGAAGGAGACAAACAAAAGAAAGTCAATGTCAGTTGGTGGTTCGCACCTGCAATCCTAGCTACTCAGGAGGCAGAGATCAGGAGGATTGAGGTTCAAAGCCAACCCAGGCAAATAGTTTGTGAGACCCTATCTCGAAAACACACATCACAAAAAAAGGACTGGTGGAATGGCTCAAGGTGTAGGCCTTGAGTTCAAGCCCCACTACAGTAAAAAAGGAGAAGAAAGTCAATGTTCAAAAGGAAAAAACAAGCCAAGGGCTAGAGCCATGGATCAAGTGGTAGAGCAACTGTCTAGCACACATGAGGCCTTGAATTCATACCCCAGTATGAAGAGAGAAAGGGGGAGCTGGTGGAGAAAGAGAAAATAAAGCCTTGAGATGGTGCACACCTGTATTTCTATCTACTCAGGAAGTAGAGGTAGGAGGACTGGTGTTGGAGGGCTGTCCAGGCAAAAGCATCAGATACTACCTGGAAAAAAAAAAAAAAAAAGCAAAAGGACTAGGGACATGGCTCAATCCCTAGTACTACACAAAAACAAGTAAATCCAAGATGCACCAACCCCCAAAAAGGGCTGGTGGAGTGGCTCAAGCCCCAGCACAGAAAAACCAAAAACATTTCTCCCCACTTACCTGCCCACTCACCACAAAAACACTTCTGTGGTCAGATGTGGGATTTACCAAGCACATTCACCAAGCAGTTTTCCAGGGGCAGACACAAACTGGGTATCCTATAACCTATGATTCAATTGGATACAATTTTGATGATCTCTACCTGGAGACAGCGTCAGATCCCATAGGTTTGTAGGTTCAGTCTCAAAGACTGCCCCTGCTTTGAAACCAGAGTTTTGGATCCAAGGCTCAAACTCCTGAGATTCCACATGCCAGGTCTGGCCACTGACCTCCAAATACCAAATAAAGAGGCATGGTAAAGGCAGAGAAAGGAGATTTATTTCACAGTTTGGGAAAAGGCAGACCTATTTCCCATTATAATCGGCATTAATTGTCCTTGCTGGTAGATAATCCACTTCTTTGCTTATTGATTCAGTGGCATGAAGAGCCCCAAATGTTCGCATGTATCCTTAATCCAGGCCAATGGAATCATGCATTTCCTAGAAGAACCATCCTTTCTTTGGGACAAAGACCTATAAAACAACAGAGCCAAACACTGTGTAATGAGGGCAGTCCTAAGTTATTAAGCCCACATTTGACACTATGACCCTTTTATTTTTATTTGTTTATTTTGGGGGGCAGTACTAAGATTTGATTTCAGGGCTTCGTGTTTGCTAGGCAGGTGCTTGAGGCTCACTTCCAGACTTTTTGTTCTGGTTATTTTGGAGACAGGGTCTTCCTTTTCCCCCAGAATAGCCTGGACCAGGATCCTCCTATTTTATGCTTCTTGTCATTGCTGGGATGACTAGAATGACAGGCACATGGCACTCTGCTCAGCTTTTGTCCCATTTGAGATAGGGGTCACATAAACTTTTTTTTTTTTTGCCCAGGCGGGCCTTGAACCTTGATTCTCCTGATCTCAGTCTCCTAAGTAGCTAGAATTACAGGTGTGAGCGCTTTTAATTTTTATTTAGTTCAAAAAGCTTCATTTTAAAATGTAACCTTCTGACTTTGTGATTAACACTTTCACAATAATTTTCTGCTCCTCTATAAGGAAAGTACACTTGGTTCTGTCAAGGACACATTTGTCACACTGGCAACTACCATAGGACTTGTTCATTCTTTTTGTTTTAGACAATCTCAGAGGAGCTTTTAGTCTCACAGCATGAACCCCTTGCAGTTTGCCTGAGCACACATCCCAAGTACATTTTGATGCTTTCCCAACTTTCTTGTCATAACATTAAGCAATTCTGTTAGCAGGAGTTTGGATCAGCCTGGTTTTGTTAGAGGCTGTACTATAGGGAAGCCTATGAATATATGTTAAATCTAGATCCTTCTAAATGCCTTTAGACTCCCTTACCAGAAGAGGAAATAAAAAGCTCCATGGTGATTTTTAACATAAGCTTATCCAGAAAGCACTGGAGTGTTTGGGGAATGCTTCTGGTTGCCATACACAGAATGGGTTGGCTTGTCCACTTGGCAATTGGGAAGCTTATCTTTAGGACTGCCCTTTGTGAATGTTCAGAAGGAAAGCTAACATCTTCTTAGTCTAAGAGGTCTTTATGCCTGATCCTCCTATCATCTCATACAAAGCCCATTATCTACAAACCATGAGCCGCTATCCCCAAATCAATAAGATCTGAATCTCTGGTCATTTGTCTTTCCAAATGAACTATTTCAAGTTCTGTCCACTTGAAGGTTTTCTCCTTCTCACTATCCTGAAAATAGATATAGCTCCTAAGTGGGACTACAGTTTTATAGCAGCTTCTTTTGGTTTGTTTCAAATATCATGAACAACATCAAATCTCAATTTTTTGCCCACAAGGCAATGCATGTAGATTGAAGGAGATGAATGTGATGCTGGATAGAACATGTCCTTAAAGGCTCCTGTGTCCCCAGCTGGTGGCACTATTGAGAGGAAATTGGATTATAAGGCCATTAACCTCATCAATGTGTTGACAACTTTATAGCCTAATGGGCTGCTAGGAGGTGAGTGCTGGTTGGAGGAAGTGGTTCACTGGGGTCATGCCTTTGAAGGGTTTATCTTGTCTTTAACCTCTTTCTCTGTCGTTACAGTGCTGGGAATTAAACCCAGGACCTCACAGTGCTAGGCAAGTGCTCTACCACTGAGCTACATCCCAGTCCTTTCTTTCTCTTTGCTTCCTAGTTGCTATAAGATGAACAGGTTTACTGTACCATAACATGGTGTTCTGCCTTGGCATAGGCTCATAGTGACAGGGCCAAACTACCATGAACTGAAACCTCTGAAACTGTGAGCCAAAATAAACATTTCTTCCTTGTAAGTTGTTTTCCTTAAGTGTTTTGTCACAGCAATGAAAAGCTAAAACAAGGAAGCACTGCAGCATAAGTAGGCATAGGAGTCTGAGCATTTGTTCATGAACTTACTTGAGGCTTCAGACCCTGCTGCACCTAATCTCTGGGTGGATGATGAAATAAATACCACTTCCACGTGATAATGGAATGCTTCTGGGCATGACCTGCTTTAAAGATTGACATCTGGTTCATGATGGTCATCACAGGTCACAGGATCTCAGTGATTGACTCATTGAATTCAATCTAGAGTTTTCAAAAAGAACATTTACTTGCAGAAAAGGACATGACTTTACTTCAAACTAAATGGGTCTACCCTGTTATCCTTTTATTAGTGTTTACTTGAGGTTCCACTTACCATCCTTATCTGTTGCATTCTTATCTGCCCTGAACAAACTACCACTGGATTTACTGAGTCTAGTCCTAAGAGTTAGCCATACTCCTGAGTGGGTTCTTTGGCTCCACTCAAAACTGACCACCTTGTGAGTAATGAGTTGGAACAATATATAGAAGCATGACATATGCTGCTTCCAAAATGCAAGGCCCCCAACCAAGCATTATGTCTTTTTTGGGATTGTGGATTGAATTCAGGACCCTCTCTCTTGTTATGTAGGCACTCTACCACTTCAATCACATCCATAGCCACTTTTGCTTTTAGTTATTTTTGGAATAGGGTCTCACATTTTTTCTGGGGCCAGCCTGGAAAGTGATTCTTCTATTTTATGTTTCCTGCATAGCTGAGATGACAGGCACATGCCACCATACCCAGCTGTTGGTTGAGCTGGGTCTTGCTGACATTTTTGCCCAGGCTGGCCTTGAATCTTGATTGTCCCAATCTCTGCCTCTTGAGTAGCTATGATTATGGATGTGATCTATTGGGCCTTACCAGTGTTATGCCTCTTTCTCTGTTGTAGGAGGCTTAAGGTACAGCAAGTAGTCTTTCACTTTGAAGTAGATAGCTCCATATGACTAAGACCACTGGAGTCCTAGGAACTTTACTGAGGTAATGTGTCCTTGATTCCATGAGATTTATTTTCTGCTCTCTGGAGTAAGTGTTACCAAACATCAAGAAGCTTGTTATATTCTTCTCACCAGGCCCTTCAAACATGGTGTCATCACTATAGCAGGTCAGCATTATGTCCTATAGGAGGGCAAGACAATGAAGATCCTGGCAGATTAGATCATGAGAGAATTGAAGAGCAGACACATACACGCAGTAAGACAGGCAGGTGTACTGCTTCTACTCACAGTGAAGTAAAGAACGTCTGGTCTTTACTAACTGGCATACAGAACAAATAGTTTGCCCAGATGAATCACCACACACCAGTTACAGGGGCTATGTTAATCTGCTCTAATAACCAGTAACTGCAGTTCCAATTGGATTTGTTATCAATCTCTACAACAGTGTTAACAGAGATAGGAATCAGACTTCATGTGGAAAAATGAAGTAGATGTACTTGCCCCTGTTCCTTCCACTAAGTATTACTAAAATCTGTGGGTGATACACAGAAAACCCTTAACAAGATGATTTTTTTAAAAATCAGAGAGAAAAATACTTATTTCCAAACAACTGACATTGTTGCTATGATTTAATTCTGATCTCCCTTACAAAAGCTAGAAGGGAAACCTACTGATGTGTTAAATGATTCTCTGTTCTCAAGAGATCTAGGTATTGAATTTTGTTCTTATTTTTATTGTTATTTATTTATTTATTTATTTATTTATTTTGGTGGGACTGGGGCTTGAACTAAGGGCTTCATGCTTGCAAAGCAAGTTCTCTACTGCTTGAGCCACACCTTCAGTCCTAGGCATTGAATTTGAAAATGAAGGCATGAGCTTAGTGAACAGGGGAGTCACAGTTTGGACATGGTCTTCTGTTTCTCTCCCAGGATCATCCACCATACTCTGCGTCAGCCAGAAGTGTCTCAGGTGAGGCTGGAGAGTTCACTCAACTACCAGACCATGGTGTGTGACATCACATGACTGAGGCACCCCTGTTGAATGAGGCAGCTGTGCTGCAGAGGTCTCAGGATTGTTCTGTGTGCTGGAGATTGAACCCAGGGCCTCATGCATGCTAAGTATGCAGTCTTCCACTGAATTCCAAACAACCTATCGTTATTGGTAGTGTTATCATTATTGGTGGTACTGTGATTTGAACTTAGGTCCTTGTGCTTTCTAGGCAGGCACTCAAGTGTCTCTACCACTTGAGCCACATCCCCAGCCTTTTTGTGTGTGTGTGTGTGTGCTTTTTTTTTTTGCTTTAGTTATTTTTCAGATAGGGTTTTGTTTTTTTTATAAACTCTGACACCAGTTTTTATTGAAATAGAAGGGGCTTGAAGAGTTAAGTACCACACTAGGACCAGCCCATGAGGCTGAAGTCACAGTTAAAGTCTACAAATTTACAATCTACCATTATAGATGTACAATGTACCTTTATTGGGTCTACCTGATCGTTAGGGTCTGGTCTTTGTTTTCTTAAGTAAAGACCTATATTTAAGGAACTGAGGTGACCCAAAAACATCTTGTGACACCCCATAACCTTGGTGGCTATTTTGATCTTTTTTTTGTGTGTGTGTGCAGTATTGGGGTTTAGACTCAGGGCCATTCCACCTTGAGCCATTCCACCAGACCTTTATTGTGATGCTTTTTTTCAAGATAGGGTGTCTCAAACTATTTGCCCCAGCTGGCTTTGAACCACGATCCTCCTGATCTCTGCCTCCTGAGTAGCTAAGATTACAGGCGTGAGCCACCAGCGCCTGGCTAGAGAACCACTTCTTTTTAACTTCTCTCAGCTTTAGTTGTTTTGGAAGGTCTGGCACAAGTGACTCCATTTGCAATCTGATAACTTCCCCTCTTGTCTCAACAGTTTTCTTTTAAATTCTTTCTGAATGGTCCCTTATAGCTTGGATAAACTTTGTCCCAGAAAGTCTTTCCTCATTGCTGGATAAGTTGTCCTGTTGGTCTGATTTGATTCCATGTTGGAGGGGAGTGACTGACAGGTCAGGCTGTAGTCAGTGCAAATAAGACCCTTTTGGCCAAATTTAAACAACAAAGAGGTTTAGAAGGAAAGGCTCCTAGGCTGGGCTTACCTAGAGTCCATTAAGTTTTCCTTGTCGTAATTAAGAACACCTGGACATAGCCTGCAAAGAGGATAGCGTCACTAGCAATTTTAATTTTTTTTTGGTACTGTGACTTGAACTCAGGGCCTACACCATGAGCCACTCCACCAGCCCTTTTTGTGTTAGGTATTTTTGAGATAGGGTCTTGCAAACTATTTGCCTGGGCTGGCCTTTCTTTTTCAAAATACATCTCATCTTTCCTACTTGCTGATTCCTTTCTGTCTCTTCTTTTTAATTAGCATCTTGAAATTAGACAAAATTGTTTCTTTTCCCAATAAAATAAAATGCTTAGTAGCCTTGTGTTTTAATGAAGAGATGGGATGAAAGCAATCTTAAACTGTTTTTGTACAATAATTTACAACAATATATTTGTTAATAGAGCCATATATTATAAGAAACAGATTAACATAATTTATCTGAACAAGAATATTTTAAGATTCCTTTTGCAGCTTTGAGTTTTAATATGGACACTTTTTTTTTTTGAGTGCCACCTGAAAGTTAATTCTTTTTTTTTTTTTTTTTTCGGTACAGGGGCTTGACCTTACGGCCTACATCTCGAGTCACTCCACCAGCCCTTTTTTGTGGTAGGTTTTTTTGAGAGAGGGTCTCATGAACTATTTGCCTGAGCTGATTTCAAACCATGATCCTTCTGATCTCTGCCTCCTGAGTAGCTAGGATTACAGGCATGAGCCACTGGCACCCAGCTGAGAGTTAATTCTTGAGTGCCTGCATTTTAGTTAGACCTGATTGAGATAACATAACTAATTTTTTGAGTGTCAGCAGTTTTTATATATTAGCATTATAGTAATAGTTTAAGAACCATTCTACAAAAGAAAAAAAAAACCCAACAGTAACAAGAAAGAACCATCCTACAGATGTTTTATACACAGGTACGTATACACAAGGGTTTTTTTGTTTTGGTTTGGTTTTTGGCAGCACTGGAGTTTGAACTCAGGGCCTCATGCTTGCTAGGTAGGATCTCTTTCTGCTTGAGCCATTCTGCCAGCCCTACCCACAAGTTTTGAATTTGGCATGCCAAGACTGAAGTGTGCATAAAAATGAATAAACCTGAAAATCAGTCAAATTAGCCAATTGTTTTCTGGAATTATGCACACATATACACAATTATATTAATTTAGAGCACTCTTAGACCTTTTAGCCATAGGTTAAATACAGTTCTCTCTATAGGGTAACAAGATGGCACAGACCTCCTGTCTACCATCTCAGCATCATCATAAGATGGGCGATGTGGAGTTGACACTGGTGGAGGTGCAGTATCCCTGGCATGGCAGCAGACATTTGCGACCACAAGGTTTCTCCAAAACATAAAGCATAAAACAAATACCTGGCACAGAACAAACAAATGGGAAATTTCCTTTTTTCTTTTCTTTGGGCCCTTAGAGGCTGACAGGGGTGGAACCAATTATTTAAGAGGCTCTTCCAAACTAGAGGATAGCCTGAGGAGCAAGATAAGAAATGAGAAATGTGTGCTGGCTGCTCACACCTGTAATCCCAGCTTTTCAGGAGGCAGAGATCTGGAGGATTGAGGTTCAAAGCCAGTCAGGGAAAATAGTTTGCCAGACCCTATCTCAAAAATACCCAACAAAAAAGAGTTGGTGGAGTGTCTTAAGTGGTAGGGCACCTGCCTAGTAAGCATGAAGCCCTGAGTTTAAACCACAGTACCACCAAAAGAAAAAAAAAAAGAGATAAGAAATGGGGGCATGGACTTTAACCAGCATCACAAAAAGGAGGGAAAAAAATGTCTGAGGAGGATAAAAGACTTTCCCTTAGGGCAGAGGGCAGAAGAACAGCAAATTCAAGAAGAAAAGGAAAGGGGTTTAATTCCTTAGGAAACTTCTTGGAGAGTCAGAAAAGGATCCTTTAGATCTATTGCAGTTTTAAACCTGGAGTTCTTCACTGAAACAGATCATAGGCCACTTTCTAAGTAGTAGAGGGGAGAAACCACACCACACGGACAGTGTTAAAAGGAAGGGGAGAAAGACCAGGTCACTGTATAGGCAGCAGAATGGAACAGAAGAGAGCTGGGGAGCATCTGGAATGTCCTGGAGAAGCCAAGCATCCTTTCTACAGATCTATATTCTGCGAGAGGAAACTGAAGGGCTAAACATAGGGACCCTTGGACCATTCAGAGGAATTACAGCAGAAAAGATCAACTAAGAAAAGTTCTTGTCTGGCCATCTTGAGGCCAGACTTCTTATTCTGGCAGTCTGTAGGTTAGCCATGCCACATTACAAATAATGCAACCTAGTAATGAGTCTGTAGGAATAGAAGACAATTACCCCATGTCTGGAAGAAAGGAAGACAGCCAGTTGTCATTGTCCAGGCAGGACATCCTCCACTGGAAAGTCTGAAAGCTTGAACCTTGATCAATGCCTAGAGCCTTGGTTGAAGGAGGAGCATCCTTTGGGATCACTTTTGAAACGTCTTTCTAGTAACTAGGAAATTAGCATAGCGTGCCCTTTCTCATTTCTTTCCCTTGGTGCCATTTTTCCTTCCAGCACCTGTGTTTCTCTGTGATCTCTCTCAAGGAACAGTAATGCTTTACCTGTGTGTCTCTTATGGCATGAAGAATTTAATCAAATTGAGTCCGAGATAACATAAAGGGGAGGCCTGGAAAGATTGGGCAGGAGGCCAGCAACAAAGGAAATGCCCTAATAATGGAAGAAGACGAGACTTGGAGTAGGCTTTTCTCCAAGGCGGTGGTCTAAAAGGGTGAAGCCCAGTCCCATCTAAAGGAATGGAACAATACAATATGGGTGAAGAGAAAAAGGGGTTCATAATGGGAAAATAAAGCCTGAAAGTCAGAAAAAGCAGGCTAGAGGTCTGAGTGAACCCCTGGTAGGAGAAGGAACCAGGTAGGAATGCCAGGGGAAGTATCTGGAAGAAACCTCTAAGCCAGTTGTGTATTTTTGAGCCACCCTGGAGACAACTTTGGGTAAGGAAGACAAAGCAGACCCAACCCAAACTGTAGAAAAGTAGTTGCAGAGCAGAATCAACAGGCATGTCCTCAACCTGCACAGAAGAGAGGGTCGTTCTTACCTCTTGTAGAGACAGGCATACTAGATCTAAGTCAAGATGTGTTAGATCTGAGAGCCAAGTCAGGACACCAGAAAGTCAGCACAGCTGTCTACCTTGGTCCATGCATCCAGCAAGACAAGAATTCAGGCAAGATTCAGAAATGTAGTGAAAGTGATAGTAAAGTTTATTAGGGAAGAAATATACTTTCAATAGACTGAAAGTGGGTCTTCTCAAAGGCCTGGTCTCCTGCTTTTTCTGGGGACAGTCTTGGACTATGATCTTCCTACCTACACTGGCACACACCACCATGACCAGTTTGTTTGTTGACATGGGGTCTCAATAACTTTTTGCCCAGGCTGGCTTCAAACTGAAATCCTCCCAATTGAAATCCTCCCAATCTCCACCTCCCAATTAGCTGGGATTACAGTTGTGAGCTACCTTGCCTGACAAGCAGCCTATTCTTACTAGCAAAAGGAATGCGAAAATGGTGACCCTTCAGGGCAAAACCATTTTAACTAAACCCAACCTACACCAGGTGAACACCATGAAAAAAGCCACACTCTGATGTTTCCCTGGATCTGGCCAAAACTGTGGGATAGAGTCCTATGGACCATCCCCACCTGCATGAGCACAAGCAGAAACAACACTCCCCTTACCTCACACTGCAGACACCATGGTGTGGTGCGCTGTGACCATCACTTCCCTACACTAAAGGAATAGCAGCAAAGGGTCAGAATGTTTTCCCATCCCAACTAGGGATTGGGTAAGGATTGGAAAGACATTAGGGGACAGGAGTAAGGAATTGTTTTTTCCCGGAATACAAGAAAGGCTTTAATTGGGGATTTGGCTTGTAAGCAGAAAGGAGCCAGCACTGACCAAAGAGAGGACCAGCTGTTCTCTGAACAAAGAGAGAGGCAAGCTGTTACTGATTTCCTGGCTGTCGAGCTGTTATTCATGTCCTGAAAGAACATAAGAGTGGATACAAGAAAACATGTACAGGTAACAGGAAAGAAGCTGAGGGCCCAGGAGTTTATTTGCCTTCTGTATTCTTGTGGTGGTAGTCCTTAACTATCCCAACAGATCAAAGAAAAGTTGTTGATTTTTTATTTATTTTTACTTTTTACTTGTTAAGATGGTGGCGTGACAACGTCCAAGCTTCTTAACTTGTGAGAAAGGAATTCTTTAAATCTGTGTTGAAAGTCCTGGGCAGTCCTGCAAGCAGACCATGCATAAAACTGGCCCTCATCATCACAGAAAAGTAACAGGCATGAGTTACTGCCCGGGTTTCTGATTGGCTTTGGGTAGCACCCAAATGGGCTACACCAGTACAGCACTGCAAAAGCAACTGAAAACCAACTTGACATTTCTGCCACAATCTGCAAACGTGTGCCAGGATCTGTCATCTGAGTCCAAACAGTTTGATTACTGGAAAAACCACTAACACTACACCTGGAACACCAAGTATGTGGAAGTTTCCTTCCTACACAAGCAGTTCTCCAGTGGACAGCATCCGGGTGTCATATAGTTCAATTCAGTTCTGAGGCTATCTAACTGGAGACAGTGTCAGGTCCCATAGGTTCAGTCCCACAAGACTACCCCTACTTCAGACACCAATTGCAATCTCAGATTGTGACCTGTGCTTCTGACTGATTGGCTATAAATTGGAGATCCTATGACCGACCTCATTGGATTTAGCCCAATTCTCCTCCTTCTTTCTCTCTCTCTCTCTCTCTCTTTCTTGCAAGTGTGAGACCCTGAGTTCAAATCTCAGTATCACCAAAAAAGTTCCAACCATACAATCACTTGGTCTTTCTGGTGACCAGTTCCATTCTGAACTTTCTCAGGGCTCCATACTAGATCACATCATTAGCATTTACTTAGGTGTAATAGAAAAGGACACCTTAAGAAAACAAAAGACATTCATAGCGTTCAGACAATTCCAAAGGATTAAGGAGCTCTGTGACAGGAACCAGGGGCCAAGACCAAATGTATGTTTTCTTTTTCCTTCTTTTGTAGTGCTGATGAATCAAACCAGGGCCTTGCACGTGCTAGGCAAGTATTCTACCACTGAGCTACATATCCACCCCATATTTTTTCTTACACCACAACTGTCTTTGTGTGTGTGTGTGTGTGTGTGTGTGTGTGTGTGAGACTGGAGTTTGAACTCAGGCTTCACCCTTGCAAAACAGGTGCTTTACCACTTGAACCACACCTCCAGTCCATTTTGATTGGGCTTTTTTGGAGATGGGGGGTCTCTGGAACTATTTCCCTAGATTAGCCTTGAACCTTGATACTCCTAATCTCAGTCTCCCAAGCAGCTAGGATTACAGGTGTGAATCACCAGCATCCAGCCCACAAACTGCCTTTTAAAACAGAAGATTTATGTAAGAACCAGATCTCATAATACTCTAAATCATATCAAAAACCTGGAAAACAGCAACTCAAATGAGAGATGCAAAGAAGAGAATGGAAATTTTAGAATTGAAAATAAACAATTTAGCTGATAGAGTGACTCAAGTGGTAGAGTGCTTGCCTGGTAAGTGTAAGGCCCTGAGTTCAAACACCAGTACTGCCAAAAAATAAACAAACAACTTAAAAATTATTTGGACTCAACAGCAGAATAGAAAGGACCAAGGAAAGAATCAATGAACTTGAAGGTAAGCAATAGCAATCATTCAATCTGAACAACAGAGTGAAAACAGAAAAAAAATGTACTCAATGCATTAATGGCTGAAAACATTTCAAAGTTGGCAGCAAACACAAAACAAAACACACACACACACAAATAAGAAAATAAAAACTCCTGCATATTTAAAAAAACTGAAAACCAAATAAGCCCGAAGAAGCCTATGCCAAGACACATCATAATCAAACTTTTTTTAGGGGGAGATTGGGCTTTGAATTCAGGCCTTTGCATTTGCAAAGCAGGTGCTCTACTGCTTGAGCCACACCTCCAGTTTGGTTGTTTTTGGAAATGGGCTGGCCTTGAACTGCAATCCTCCTGATCTCAACTTCCATTATAGGTGTGAGCCACAGGTGCCTGGCTGCAAACCTTTCCTTGCATTTATATTAAAGATTTCTGCTTGTGCTATAAAGGCCGACAGGTTTTGATAAACATATAGTGTTTATCTATCATATAATACAGAATAGTGTCCATGCTCTAAATAGTCCCCCATGCTTCATCTATTTAACTTCACTGTCCCTCTCCACATCTCCTCACTGCAAGGATTGGTCCATTTTGCCCTTCCTAGACTGTTATATAAATGGAAGCATAGAGCATACAGCCTTTTCATAGTGGCAGTTTTATTCTTCTTTTTGAAAGTACTGACATCTGAACTCACGGGCCTTGTGCTTATTATGCAGGCACTTGAGCCACACTTTTTCTTTTTTGTGTGCCAGTGTCTTACCATGTAGTTCAAACTGGCCTTGTACTCATAACCCTGACGCTTCAGCCTCCAGAGTGCCAGGATTACAGCTGTGCACCACCTCGTCCTGCTCACTTACTAATATGCATTTAAGATTTGCTTATGTAGCTTGATAGCTTATTCCTTTTTTTAATCGATTAATACTACTCTATTGTATGGGCATGCCATAGTTGTTTACCCATTTATTAGAGATCATCTTGTTTTTGATGATTATGACTAAGGCAGTTATTAACATTTGTGTGGTGGGATATTTTTTGTTCTTGCTTTTTGTTTTGGAGACAGGGTCTTGCTACCTAGCCAAGACTGGCCTTGAAGTTTCAATTTGCTTGCTTCACCTTTGAGTGCTGGGATTACAGGCATGCACCACCATGTCCAGTGTGTGATGGGTTTTGTATAGATATACATTTTCCTATTAATTGGATAAATACCTAGGACCTTGATCGATGGGTCATACAATGAGACTATGTTTAGCTCTGTAAGAAACTACTGAACTATCTTACAAAGCAGCTGTATCACTTTGCATTTCCCTCAACAATGGACACGAGCTCCTGTTTCTCCTTGCAATCAATTGGTATTCTTCTTGTTTTGGGTTTTAGCCATTCTAACGCATGTGCACTGGTATCTCATTGTTTTAATTTGCATTTCTCTAATAAGAAATGATGTTAAACATCTTTTCATGTGCTTATTTAACAGCTGTATATCTATTTTGGTAAGGCATCTTATCAAAACCCATTTTTTTTTTTGTGGTACTGGGGTTTGAACTCAGGGCCTAGACATTGAGCCACTCCACCAGCCCTTTTTTGTGATGGTTTTTTCAATTTTTGTGATAGTTTTCTCAAGATAGGGTCTTGTGAACTATTTGCCTGGGGCTGATTTTGAACCTCCATCCTCCTGATTTCTGCCTCCTGAGTAGCTAGGATTATAACTACCTACACCCAGTTCAAAACCCATTTTTTGCTGGCTGTGGTGGTTTGTGCCTGTAGTCCCAGCTGCTTGGGAGGCTGAAGCAGGGAAGATCACTTGAGCTCACTAGTTTGAGACTGGCCTGAGCAACAGAGTGATAACCCATCTTAGAAATAAATAAATAAGGCTGGAGTCATGTCTCCAGCAGTAGAGCACCTGTCTAGCAAGCACGAAGCCCTAAATTCAAACTGTGTTACCGCTAACAATAAAATAAAAAATATAAATTGAGTTATTTGTCTTTTTTAACATTTAGTTTTAAGAATTCACTTCATGTTTTAGATACAGTTCCTTTACTGATTTATATCTTATGAATATAATGACTTTAACAGGGGATTGTTGTTTTCTTTTGTTTGTTTGTTTGTGATGGGGTCTTGCTGTGTAGCCCGCGCCGACCTTGAACTCCCGATCCTACTGTCTCTGCCTCCCAATTGCTGGGATTACAAACATATGCCACTATGCCTGGCTCAAAGAAATTTTAAATTCTATTTTACCAGTTTTTTTTTTTAATCAAGTTATCAATTTTCTTGTTCATGAATTGTGATTTTGGTGTTACATCTAAACACTCATCAAACCCAATGTCACATTGGTTTTCTTAATGTTTTACAGTTTTTCAACTTTGATTTAGGTCTATGATCTATTTTGAAATATTTTTTGTCTGTGAAAGTCTTTATTTCTCTTTTGAAGGATGATTTTACTGGATAGAGTTCTAAGTCTTTTTCTTTTAATAATATTTTTTGGGGGGCGGAAATGGGGTTTCAACTCAGGGCCTCACACTTGCTAAGCAGGCACTCTACCACTTGAGCCACTCATCCAGTCCTTTTTTGTGTTAGGTTTTTTTTTTTGAAATACTGTCTCGTGAACTATTTGCCTAGGGCTGACTTCAAACCACAATCCTCCTGATCTGTCTCCTGAGTAGCTAGGATTATAGGCATGAGCCACCTGCGTCTGGCTTCTTTTAACATTTTAAATTATTTCATCCCACTCTGTTCTTGCTTGCGTTATTAATTACAAGAAGTCTGCTGTGGTTCTTATCCTTGGTCCTCTATAAGAAGGTGGGTTTTTTTTAACCCTCTGGCATCTTTAGAGATTTTCTTTGTGTTATTGTTTTCTGCAGTTTGGATATGATCTGCTTATGTATAGTTACTGTTTTTGTATTTTTCTAGCTTGATGTTCTCTAGTCTTTCTGGATCTGTACTCTAGTGTATATTGTTATTACTTTTTTTTGCAGTACTGGGGCTTGAACTCAGAGCCTACACCTCGAGCCACTCCACCAGCCCTATTTTTCTGAAGGGTTTTTTGAGATAGGGTCTTGCGAACTATTTGCCTGGTTGGCTTCAAACGGTGATCACCTTATCTCTGTCTCCTGAGTAGCTGGGATTACAGGCGTGAGCCACTGGTGCCCGGTTATATTATTAATTTTGAAAAGTTTTCAGCCCTTATTACTTCAAACGTTTCTTCTGTATTCTCTCTTTTTTTTTCTTCTAGCATTCAGTTTTGCATATGTTATACTTTTTTGAAATTGCCCTGCAGTTCTTGGATGCTCTGGTCTTTTTCAATTTTTGCATTTCAATTTAGGAAATTTCTATTGACCTGTCTTCAAGCTCACTATTTCCTCAGCCATGTCAAGTCTACTCATAAGCACTCATAAGCATCTTTCATTTCTATTGCAACTGTACTCGAATTTCCTTTTTATTATTTCTTAGAGTCTCTATTTCTCTGCTACAATGGTAATCTGTTCTTGCATGTGACTATTGTTTTCATTAGAATCATTAACATATTAATTACAGTTATTTTATATTCCTTGTCTAATAATTCTAATATCTGTATCACATCTGAGTCTGGTTTAAATAACTGCTTTATCTCTGTAAACTTTTTTTTTCCTGGGCTTTTTGCAAACCTTGTGCTTTTTTGTTGAGTTTGACATGATGTATTGGGTAATAGCTAGTAAGGTAAAATTTAGAAAGCTTTATGTTAATTTGGCTGGGACTCAGACTGTGTGTAGTTTGCTGTAGCTAAAGATGTGAAAGGTTTCAAATTCCTCTAGTGACCTTGCTTATTGTCTCTGTTGTTCTTTTGGGGGGTGGGATCCCTCCACATTCTTTTTCAGAGTTTGTGTCTTGTATCTCCATTATCTGTCATTATGGGAGCATTGTTGGGCTCGTGGTAAATTGTGGAGAGCAATGACTGTACAATCTCATTCTGATTGCATATTAGTGTTTCCACAGGCCTCTGTCTTGGGCTGTGAACTTCACAAGTGTTTCATCAGTGATAGAACTCTCCCCCTCTACTACTGATTTCTTCTCAGCACTTAACCCTATTGATTATATTGATTTTTTTTTCCCCATTAGGTGAGATGAGAAGGTGAGAGAGGGCTAGAGTGAGGGAGATTCCATTCTTCAGTTAGGATAAAGTTCTGGCAAAGTCCTTTTTCTTGGTTGAGTAGGGCTTTGTTATGACATATTTCACAATGGTTATTCTTCATCTTCCTTGCCAATACCAGGAGGGGGTATTTCTTGAGCTTCCAACATGAAAACATGGTGAGGTTTCTGGAAGTAAAGCCCATGGAAGTGTGGGAACTCCCCTCCAGCTGCAGTTCCTGGGGTTTTCTTCCTCAGACTAGCTAGCATTTCATCAAAATTTATACATTCTTACCACTTTTCTCAAAGTATTTGTCCCGGCTGGCTTTGAACCATGATCCTCCTGATCTCTACCTACCAAGTAGTTAGGAATACAAGCATGCTCTTTTATGTATTGGAATTGAAACTGGAAGTTCCTAATCTGCTTTTATAAGCTGACTTCCATAACATTTTGCAGTGATTGGTGGACCAGGCTGGTTTGTTTTAGATCTACAGGGTTTAGCATTATCTTAGAACTAAATTATAGTCATCCACCCATAGTCTGGGTGTTTTCCTTTTCTTGGTAAATAGCCATAGGATCTTTGGGATAGATCAAGAGGAAGATTTACAGTATATACTTGTAGCAGGATCAGAAAGGATCCCTTTTCAAGATCTAAGAGACTCTTCATCTAAGGGACTCTTGACTTTTTCCATGAACTGGTTCAAATAAGGAAATTGCTTGAGAGGCTGGGTCTTTCCATTTTGGTGACATAACAACTAAGATTTTAGAAGGCTGCCCACCAATTTGGAGGTACTTAAAGATCCTTGAAGATCATCTGACCTACCACCCACTATGACCATGTTGCCCACCTTTTTCTGTTGACTAGTGCTGCCATTTAGCTTTTACACCCTGGGATTCCATTATTACCACTGGAATATGGAAGCCCATTCGATAGTGCCATCCCATACCTGCAGCAGACAGTAGTTACAAAGCTTCTCAAAAATACTGGGGCTCCTTTCACCAATGAACTTCTCATTGCTTTGGTAAAAGAATTATCTTCTGGTTTACTCCTGAGAGATACACTGAAAGGATGTAAGACTGTGTTTCACATGACAAATCTGCTCCAGCATTGCCTTCTCACCAAGCCTTAGGATCTTTCTCTCTCAATTATACCAGTGAAGTTTAAGTATGCTAATTTAATGAAGACTATTATTGCCTCTATTTCATCAACCAACTCAGCAAACTAAGAGCCACTTCTGGCTATTTGTGCTCAAATATCAAACACAGAATCTCTGCTGCTACAAGCATATCAATAATTTCCACTTTTACCTCCATTTTTGCTTGGTCTAGAATTCACTGCCAAGCAGAAATCCTGTGGTTATACATATTAGTAACATCTTGTAATTCTTTCCCTGTGTAAACCTCTCTTCAGATGTCTCACTCATCTTCCTGGAGTTTGCTGAGATCTGACTCTAGGAATAGGTCTGGAGGCAAAGAAACACTCATATCCCCTTGCATGGCTATTGCCTGCAGTGAAATCATCTAGGATCTTCAAGGAAGGTCTGGCCAGCCTCCTGAAGAAGGAAATGGTTCAGTTGGAAAGGGAGACTCTAAGGAATTTGGGGGTACAAAATAATCACATTCATTCCAAACTACCAAAATGTCCCCATTCTAAGTCTAAGGGTTTCTTTCACATATGAAAGCAAATAGTTTATGAATTCAAATTGTGTGGAAATTTGGCAATCTACAAGATCAAACATTTGTGACTGATTTAAAATTTTTTTTTTCTCGGTACTGGGGTTTAAACTCAGAGCCTCACGCTTGCTAGGCAGGTGCTCTACCACTCGAGCCACTCTGCCAGCCCATTTTTTGTGTTGGTATTTCTGAGATAGGGTCTTGTGAACACTTTGCCACAGTTGGCTTAGAACCTTGATCCTCCTGATCTCTGCCTCCTGAGTTAGGATTACAGGTATGAACTACTGGTGCCTGGCTCCTTCTGGTCTTTTTTTTTTTAAATTTAATTTTATCATTTTTACACTTACATCTGTATACATTATTATTTGTACCACCTCCCCTACCCCCCTTCCTGACAGAACCTTTTCCTACCAGTCTTTTAGGCATCATTCCTACTGGAAGAATCAAAATTAGCAACTGTTTGGTCTAGCAAAGATCTGGCTTCAAGAGGGATTTTAATCAGTACTGATAATTTCACTGTTTTTCCACTTCGTGCGTACGATCATCATTTTCTTACTTCCCTCCAATGATAAGGTCACTATTGACTTCAAAGATAAAGGTCAGAAAGATAATTCCAGGCTTCTATCTTCAGAGGTCATTATCCTAGAGACACTTTTGGCTACAGTTACAGTTACAATTTAGGTTTATTCAGTAAAACAAAAAAACACTCCAAGTATTTCAATCAGAGAAAGATTAAATGCCAGAAATAGGTGCACATCAAACTACTGGGAGAGAAAGAGAAACAGAGAGAGAGAGAGAGAGAGAGAGAGAGAGAGAGAGAGAGAGAGAGAAGAGGGAAGAGGGAAGAGGGAAGACGGAAGAGGGAAGAGGGAAGAGGGAAGGGGATGGGAGGGAGAGAGAGGCCTGGAGGTATAACTATGTGCCTAGCAAGAACTCTAACCTGAGTGGAATCCCCAGTATTCCTCCCAAATAGAGTCAGTAACGGATATGAAGTCCACCTTTATATCTGTGTTTACCATGTATTATTTCTTAAAAAAAAAATACCATCCAGCTGCGTTGAGAAAACAGAAGTTCAGAGGTTGAGTAACTTACGTACAAACCCCACCACTATACATAAACCCCCATCTACCTACAATGGTTCCCATGAGATGCGCCAGGAAAAGGTACCCTAAAACTCATGGAGACTAACAAACTCTTTTGAGTCTGCCCTCCATGTGAGAACCATCTTCCATCACAGCGGAGTGTCCCAGGAACGTAGCCCGCGGAGTCTTAGGGTCGTCCGCCCTGATCCCAAGCCATTGTGGGCGCTATACCCTGGAAGGGGGCGCACGGAGCATCCGGAATCCGGGAACAGAGCGCAAAGGAAGAAGCGTGACTGGGGGATGACAGGCTCTGGCCGGGAGGCGCCGGACAGCACCAAGGGACCGAGAAAGGAGAAGTGGGAGGGGGTGGGTGGGTAGAGACTGCCCCGCCCCTGCCTTTCCGTTCACTCCCATTGGCCAAGGGCTCCCTGGCCCCATCCCACCGCCCGCCTCCCGGGCGACGCTTAAAGTGTGCGGAGCAGGTGCCTGGAGTGGAGCAACAACTTTGCACCAGTGTCGGTGTGATCGTGACACTCATTCATTGTCCGCAAGCGTCCACCCTAAAGTCCTGCAGGCAGATCGGCGGGAAGGGCTTCAGGCCGGACCCAGCCGCCACTCAGGGGTCGGAGGCCAGAAAAGGGGCCAAGAGTGAAGCTGACCCTTAAGGGTAGGGGAAGGGACGGCGGTGGCGTCCATGCAGTCGTGTGCCAGGACATGGGGTCTACGCCTGAGCCGCGGAGTCGGGGGCAGCCGCCGCCTGGCTGGCGGCGCGGGCTCGAGTTGGGCGCCGCCGGGCCGGGACAGCAGTAGCGGCGGCGGGGACAGCGGCGCGACTGGGGCCTCGCGCCTCCTCGAGAGCCTCCTGCCCAGACACGACGACTTCGCTCGGAGACACATCGGCCCCGGGGACAAAGACCAGAGCGAGATGCTACAGGCTCTGGGGCTGACGGTAAGGACCTCCATTCGGCTTTCCAGGCCTCCCCTCCGCCCTGCCCGGGGTCTCCCAAGCGCGGCCTCTGCGCTCCTGCCCTGAACTCTGCTGCGCTCCGCGTGGGTCCCCGGCCGGGGCGTGGAAGCGATTGCGCGCTAGATCTGGGTGCCTTCTCCCACCAACTTCATTTTCTGCCGTACCCTCTCCTCGTGCTTCAAAACCGTGCATTTAAAAACAGCCCAGCAGCTGAGCCCTCATTTTGCAGGAAGAGGAGAAAGACCCCCTGGTTAGAGTGGATTTATCCGGTTATCGCCAGTTGCAGACTGAAATCCAACCTGCAGCAGTTGATTTACCACCGTCATGTTTTTTTCTTTCCTCCAAGTGGTTTCTGGTTTGCTCAAAGTTTTCCTTTAAAAGAAACCCTAATTAGACGATTTAAATAAGGTTCTCACAAGCCATTGTAGATAGGAAACACCGAGGTGACTCTTTTAGCTTGGGGGCATTTTACTCTGCCTTTAGTGTTCACCGACTTGTTTTAATTTTAGAGCATTGATGAACTGATTGAGAAGACGGTCCCCGCCAGCATCCGCTTGAAAAGACCCTTGAAAATGGAAGATCCGGTTTGTAAGTGGCCTGGAGGGCTCCCTGGGGCTTGGCTTGCTTTAGCCTATTTGGGTTAGGATTACTGATTGGAAATGTGTTGTTTAAAATAAAACAGTGTCGGGTACTTTAGAGGTCAGGAAAGGGTGAGATGTTTGGCTCCTGGAGAGTGGTTGTATCCCCTTCCTTTCTCCTTCACGCAATGTCTCTGAGAGGCATCTACAAGCTTATCTGGAAAGGCGATTCAAAAAACACGTGCAGTGGGCTGTCGGCTTCCTAGGCACCCACAATGGGCAGGATTCTCCCATCCTTTGGTCTGATATGTGTTATCACATATTTGCAGATCAGGATAGACTAGGGAAGAGACGGGAATGGGAAAGAGATCCAGACATCTGGCCTCCATAGCAGAATGTGCTTTATACTGGATGTCAGATAGCTTCTAATTGTTCTGACATCCCAAGTTCTGTTACTTACTGAAAGGCAGCAGTACTTTTCAGGTCTGAATGCTTTTTCTAGAAACCACACAAATAAGATTCATGCTTGGTTAAGAAAGCTCAGTTTATTCAGATTTTATCAGAATTTTATTTTACATTTGGAAGGTATTTAATGGTCTAAAGATTGCCTCTCAGGGGTATGTTATGTGGGTATTTGACTTCCCTGGATTAAGGAAGAATCTACTAGACAAAGGCACAGGCAGAGCTGCAGAGCTCTTAAAACAACAACAAAACAAAAACAAAACCTCACCTGGTTATTCAATTTTCAATCACAGAAATACTTACCTCTTTTACTTCTGGAGTAAAGTGAAGAGAGAGCAGCTGTTTTGTTTGTTTCAGTGGTAGAAGGATTTATAGATATTACAAGCTTTATTTTGTTGTAAGGTTGATGACCTGAGGTGTGGACCTGTCCTGGTACCACTTGGCTAATGCTGCACCTTAAGCTATGCTGAAGACTGCTGCTCTTCTTACTGTCCAGTCTGTTTGTTGGCAGGGACCTCGCTCACAGAGAAAATCCATACCTCTGTTAAAGTGAACTGATTGAGATCTAGAGATTGATTGCTGGAAGCCTCATCTATTCCACTTTTAGGAGACTGAATGTGTGAAAGGTGAAGGGTTGTATAGTTTTAAAGTGAGTTTTAGGTGAATATTTGAACAAGTGAATGTCTTCCTCAAAGATAGAGAATGGTTAGGTTAGTTCTTTTTCAGTGTGCTCTAAAATATGCCTGGGAAACAAGTCAAAGTTGCCTGTCCTTTTTATGTTCAACTACTTGGTTCAGATGACTAATCTGACAAATCAGGAAATTTCTCCACTCTTTCTCTTTGGAAGCAGACTCCTGATAAGTAATTTGCAACTTGAGTATAAACTTTAAACCTAGCAGCTTCTGTAAGATTTTGGGTTAGTTCCATCTGCTTAGTCTGAGATGATTCTGAGAAAATATTGCAGACAGGAGTCCCTCCACCCCCATTCCCACCCACCCCACCCTGAAATGGATAAGCTCTCCAGCAAAGCTTGGTCCTTGAATGATGAGCAGGGGGTGGTGTGAGGGGCCCATGCGTTTGCAAGACATGTTACTTTGCGGTATGCAGGTGCTAGGAGCGTTCTCCACTTGGGAAGTGCAATCGATCTTATGCTAGTAGCAGCATTTTCCATTTAATAGTGAGTCAGCATTGTCCAAACTTGGTTTCATGAGAGTGCTGTGTTCTAGTGTAGTCAGGGAGGAGTTCTGGACCAAGTATTTGTTTTCCATATACAGAGAACAGCTGTAATAAGAAATTATAGGAGTCCTAAATGCCCTCCTTGATGACTAAAAAGATTGTAAGTTGTAAGCAGAAGGAGATACTTGGGTTGGTTTTTATGCGTAACCGGATAATCTCAAACATTGGTGTAGTGCTTACCATGTGCTGGACAGTTTTAAAAAGCAATTTTCATGTATTATTACAACCCTACAAGGTAAGTGCCATTATTATCTCCCATTTTATTTTGAAGATGGGGGTCTCTGTTTTGCCCAGGCTGGTCTTGAACTTATGGACCCAAGTGATCCACCTACTTTAGCTTCCCAAGTAGCTGGGAAGCTAAGGGAGCCCCACCATGCCAGGTTATTATCTCCCTTCAAAAAAGAAGAAATTAAGTCAGGAGTGGTGGTGTGCACCTGTAAATCCTAGCACTCAGGAGACTGATGGCAGGAGGATTGTAAGTTCAAGGTTTTAGCTTGAGCTAAATACCAAGACCCTGTCTCAAAAAAATAAAAGGACTTTCCAAGGTCATAGCTACACAGCTAGTAACCTTTTGGTAGATGCAAACCTGAAAACCCCAGGCAGTCTTGCTCCACAACTCACACTCCAAACCCCTACCCTGCCCTGTCTAAATGGTATCCCACGCAAAGTAGAAAACTTTTGGTCCTGACTCTTTATAGAAATGCACAAACGCAGTTACACTGGACTCACTCTGCCAGATGCCAACTGCTCCAGTGGAAATGAGACAGCACGCTGAAGGCACTGGTGTAGGAGCACTCAGACCTGCCACCAGGATGAGGGAAGTGCAGTACTGAGGAGGAGTACTTGCAGAAATGAGTAGTGATGCTCTGCTGACAAGCCTGGGGACTCTGT
Source organism: Castor canadensis (assembly GCF_047511655.1). Classification (NCBI taxonomy): domain Eukaryota; kingdom Metazoa; phylum Chordata; class Mammalia; order Rodentia; family Castoridae; genus Castor; species Castor canadensis. The sequence continues at coordinate 64,729,890 of NC_133398.1, forward strand.
TGCAGGGCAGAGTGGCCTGCACCATCAAGGAAGCACAGAGGTTTCCATCATCATGAAGGATGACCTTCTCCTTGGACACTTCAGGAAAACCCTTGATAAAAGAAAAAAAAAAGAGGAGGGGGAACCCTTGAAAAATATACCTGGCTTATCAATTGGCCTCTGTTAGAAAAACAAGCACAGCTACTCTGCTCAAACCCTCACTTTAATCCTGTTCCAGTGAATTTCCTTCCTCCATCCCTATACATTTCCCATCCCCCTATTTGAATTTAGGTGCTTGTCCTTGCTAGGCAGGCAATCTACTAGAGGCTTGAGCCAAGACGGGTATATTTCATTGGGAACATTGGTTTCTCTGGTGGCATTCTGGGTAGTTTTGGCTTTCTTCTCATTACTAAGTTTTCTGTAATACTATGTATTCGTGTTGTAATTAATTAAAAAGTACTTTAGGAACCAAGCCAGTTCCTCTTAGGTATGATTTGCCTAGCTGTGTAATCTTTTCAGTGAAGTCACTGAAAATCAGCTAGATTGAACTAGACTGAACTAATTTACAAAAGCTGCAGGGATTAAAGATTATACAAAATTCCACATTGCCAATCCCGGGCATGATGTAAGAGAGAGGAGAAACTAAATCCCCTACGTGTTGAACTCACTCTACTAGAGCTGAGGAGCTGAGCTGTCAGAATGAGACTTCAATGGACTTGGGAGAACTGAATGTTCCAAGGCGTATTGTTTTAGAGTGGTTGTTTAATAAATGGTTAATGGAGGGCAGTGAGCAGAGGGAGGGCGCATTGTGTAATGCCCTGTAGGTGGTTACTTTGTCACCCCAGTCTGGTCAGACACTCTGAACTGACCCCTAGTTGCACCTAGAAGGGGATAGCTGTTCTCATCAGATCCTGCTGGAGAGTTCTCAGTCTCAGAAGATATGAATTATTTCATTTTTAACTACGATGATTTAAATTATTTTCATTAAACAGCTGTGAAAATAAATGGAAGACTAACCAAATGAGAAAAGCCATTTGGTTTTAGCAAGAGTCAGACTTGAGTTTTTGAGGAGAGGAGAGCTTTAGAATGGAAGCTGTAGGAGGTGAACAACTAGAAGTGACACATCCAAAGTGATTTGGTGGGGGTGTGTATTTGGCTTTGGTTGGTCCTAAGTTGGAAATAGGACAAGAATTAAGGAAGCTGTCAGTTATTAATCAAGCCCTGACCAATAAGGCCAATTTTTGTTTTTTTGTTTTTTGTTTTTTTTGCAGTGCTGGGGTTTGAACTCAGGTCCTCATGCTTGCTAGGCAGGCGCTATACCATTTGAGCCACTATGCCAGTCCTATTTTTTGTTGGGTATTTTCAAGATAGGGTCTCATGAACTATTTTCCTGGGCTGGCTTCAAACCTTGATCCTCCTTATCTTTGCCTCTGGAATAGCTAGGATTATAGGCTATAGCCTATAATCACCAGTGCCCAGTTTTAACTAATTGTTATGAAAATTACTGTTCAGTTTCCTGCAATATTGCTATTTATCATTATCACTATAGCAATCTGGCTACCTACACATCAGACTTACAGCAGGCTGGCTTCCTGGATTGTTTATTATAGATAAGAGTATTAGTTTCCTGTACAGATTGTGGGTGAGTGTTGTATTTTTATTTATTTATTGGCAGTACTAGGGTTTGAACACAGGGCCTCCCACTTACAAGGCAGGCACTCTACCACTATCAGCCCGAGAATTCATTTTTAAATATGGTCTGACTGTTGTCCATTTGTATATTCAGTACCTCACAACAGACTTTATATTATACTTAATGCATTTGTCATTAATTCTTATTAGGCAGATATTTCCTGAAATGAATTGTTAAATGTTTATTGACTACTATTGCAACTCTTTTTGCAGCTGGATATCAGACCTCAGAGCTACATCCCAGCCCCCTGTCTTGCCTTTTTTTTTTGGTGCCACTGGGATTTGGAATCAGGGCCTCACCCTTGCTAGGCAAGCGCACTTACGCTTGAGCTATTCTTCCAGCCTTTGCCTTCTTAATATAAATTAAGTCAGAAACTTAAAAGAGTCCCAGGTGCCATAAGAACTATAGTAAAATGTCATAAATGTTCAGAAATGATGGGAAATTAGGTGGGAAAATAAGGATTTTTGAAACAGAGTTGATAGTTGAAGTATATCCTCTGATAGCGGCAAGGGTGATATTTTTGTATTGACTGTGTGTGTGTGTGTGTGTGTGTGTGTGTGTGTGTGTGTGTGTATGTGAAGGAAAAAAAACTCCAGGAAGACAGTGCCTTCACTGAGAAAAAGGAAATGGCAAAATGCAAGGTGCAATTAGGGAAGTAGTATTAACACACTACCATCTTTGTGCAATCTTAGTCACTTGTGGATATTCAGATAAATGTGGAAGTAAATCCTAATAGAAGGGGAGGGGTGAAAGATTTACTTAAAAAGATATCCTAAAAGACATTTTAACAATTTTCCCCCTTCCAAATTAGAAGTCTCAGCCCTTACAAAGTGTAAATTTTTAGTGATAAAATATTTTGGGTTTTCTACAGAATCAGCACTCCTTTTTGGATATTTCAGAGCTTTTAAAAGAATTTTTAACTTTAGGAAGGGGAAATTTGTGTCCTGATTTCTTAGTTGCCCTGAATATCATATATTAAACTGCATCTGCCTGCAGACTATATGAACTGTGTCTTGCTTGTGTGTAGAAAGATACTGCTCCCCAGATTTCACTGTTTTTATCCCCTTCTAACTTAATTTAAGAACAAAAATTGTTCAGTGCAAACCCCAGTACTGCCAAAAACAAAAAAGAGTTTTTCTTTAGAAAAGCTCTAGAAAAATCTGTATGGTATAGAATGATCATATATTTATAAACATTTTGCAAGTTTAGATTATAAAAGAAAAGATCATGTGATTTTGGGGGTATTTTGCATGTTCAGTTTTGCTTTTTTCCTTCACAGAAACATCTTGATTCTTTCAAATCTATTGTCAGGGAGTTGTTAATGTTTTTAATTGGGCCATTAATATGAAATTAAAGAAGCTGTTAACAATTAAAAAATAAACACACACACTCTGCAGTACTGGGGTTTAAAATCAGGGATTTGTGCTTAGCAGGCTCTACAGCTTGAGTCATGCCTCCAGCCGTTTTTGCTCTTGTTCTTTTTTGACATAGGGTCTTGGATTTCTCCTGGGCCAGCCTGGACTGTGATCCTCCTACTTATGCTTCCTGTAGTAGCTGGGATGACAGACAGGTGTGTGCCCCCCATCCAGCCTTTTCCATTGAGATGGGGGTCTTTTTTGACAAGGCTGGCCTCAAACTATGATCCTCTTAAGCTCCACCTTCTGAGGAGCTCAGATTACATGTGTGAGCCAGTGATGCCTGGTTCCAATATAACTTTTTAATACACTTTATTTTTTAGACTGGTTTTAGGTTTATGGCAAAATTGAGCAGAAGGTTCATAAATTTCCTCTGCCTCCCCAGGTTCAACCTCTGCCACTACCAACATTTTCCACCAGGCTGATAATTTGTTACAATTGATGGACCTATATTAAGACATCATTATCACCCCAAGTGTATAGTTTTACATTAGGATTTACTCTTGGTGTTACACATTCTAGGTGTTTGGACTACTGAATAATGACCTATATCCATCATGGCATCATACAGACTAGTTTCCCTTCCTTAAAAATCCTCTACAGACACATTCCTAAAACTGCCACATTTACCCTAATTTGTACATACTCCCTATATTAGCTCATAATGAATTGTATGTAACTTCTAAAAATACCAGTGCTATAAAAATGAAGTCAGTTATTCTGTATTGTAAATACAGTGTTATCGCTGAGGACTATTAAGGTACATAGGACCATTTGTCCATTGATGAAGTGTCCCACGCTGCTCAGCTTTTTGGCTTTTGAACTGGAGTTTCCCATCACCTTTGTTACCATTGGGTTGTGGAACTACTGTTACTAAATCTGCCTCTACAGCTTTCTCCATCTGCTTCCATTATTTATTGAGCAGTTTCTATGGAAGATACTGCTTTAGGCACTGGGTATACAAGAGTCTGGAGGTAAAAGATAATAAAATCCTCAACTGTAGATTGCATCTGTAGGGGGAGAAATATCAAATAGTTCTATGATTCTGCAAAAAGGTAGATGCTTTGCCTAAAGCTACAGCATCAGTTAAGGCAATGAAAGGTGGAAATATATGGCTATTTGAGGGATGGTGAATAAATCACATGAGTAGACTTCTAAGTTGCCAAAGGGTATGGAAAACAAGATAAGAGACCACACTCTGGAAGATTAGAAGCCATACAGGGTCTTTCCTGCCTAAGTAATGGAATGTATTTGAAAGTTATTACAAGGGGAAGTGATAGGATTTATCCTATCACTATGTTTTTCAGATCAAAGGTAGAGAATTACCTGGTGAGACTATTGGAGAGTTTAGATGTGATGTGTTAAATGTGTGCTAGTTCAGTTCCACCAGGAAGCAGACACTAAGTCAGGGTGAGATACGCGGGAAATCTATTGGAGATGGGACAGGAGATGGCAACGAAGTCTTCAGATGAATGCAGCTCTGACCCCGATGGGAGGTCGAAAAGTCTTACACTGTAGCCCAAATTTAAGAACGTTTCAATTAGTTCAAGAGGGAGTTCTTGAGCTAAAGCTGCCTGTCTGAGAAGTCTCTTGTCTCTCAGGAGTGTGTCTGCATTAGTTCCTCTGAGCTTAGTCAATGGCTGAGGGGAGCCCAAGGGAAATGGTTTTGGTACCATGGTGGTTGATCTAAAGGGGCAGTAGGTGAGGCTGAAAGTCCATTTCTAATTCGTGATGATGGTGATGTTGTCACTAACAGAGAGGGACCAGGGAAGAGAGAGTCCTGGAGGAAGGAGGGAGATAAGTCCTCCTTAAGATGAATTGCTTTGAGGTATTTGTGGAGCGTGCATTTGGAAAAGTTGAAGCAAAAGTTGGAAAGTCAAGTCTAGCTCCAGTGAGAGATGAGATGAAATTGCAGATTTATGAAGTCTTTGGGATGAATTCTTAGGAATGAGTGACATTTCCCAAGAATGGAGTGTGGGGGAGAAAGTCAAAGCCAGGATGTTGGGAAGCAGCACGTGGAGGATGGAGGCAGGGCAGTGTGAGGCAAAGTCATCAGGGTCAGGAAGACACATTTTCAGCAGTGCTGTCTGTATTCTGGATCTTTTAGCTATGAGATGGGAGGAGCTGAGAACCTACCTATCTGATGATCTCTCTGCATTAAGAGGCAGGGAAGGTGAGACTGAGTATTAGGGAAACGTGGAATTTCAGAAGACATATTACGCATATCTGGGGTAAGAGCAGAGGTTACTTCTCATGGGGGACTTGGGCGTGGAATCATAAGGGGTGTTAGAGTTGGGGTCCCCTTTTGGTATTGTTTAGTGATCTGGGAGCAGGACCAAAGAAATGCAGTGATTGAGTTCAACTGAGGTTAAGAACTGGCAAAATAAAGTGCCAAGAACTTCGGAGTCTGCTAGTCAGCTCAGGTCAGTTGGGTTCAGAGAGAGGTGGGGCAGCTCCATCCACATTGTGCGGAGAGGTTCAGTGACCAGCTTCGTGAGACAAGGAATGAGGACCTAGGCTACTTATGGCCAATGACTCAGAAGCTGTGGGGCAGGCGCTAGACAACGAGATTGTGAGCTGCTTGCAGCAGGTCTCTGTTCTGACTTTGTTGTGTCCTCTTTCTACCCACTTAGTGGCACTTGCCTTGTTTTATATGTTGGTTGTATTTGATCTCATTCTGACCACTCAGGTTTGTTTTATTTATTAAGCCCAGCATATTTTCACACACAAAAAAAATGCTGAGAATTTTAGTAAGGATTCTCAATGCTTGTTCAACACATTAATTAACTAAACAATGAGGAAACAAAATCTCTCAATCCTCCTGATCTTAGCCTCCCAAGTATCTAGGATTACAGGTGTGAGCCACCAGCACCCAGCTAAGTATTAGGAATATTGAGCTACCTATATAGGAGACTTCAGGTGAATTTTTATGGCAACACATTGATTTTCCTGTATTTTCTGAGCACCAATAAGTGCCTAGAATCCCACCATGCCTTGTCTACAAAGAGATTAGTTTATCTGGTGAGATTCTGGATTGAACTACAGATTTCTCCATATGGCTATTCCTTTTATCTACAGAAATTTATCTTTGCTTGAGTTAGACTCCTAGAACATACTCTTCCCTTCTTGTTCTTGCTCTGCAGGCCATAACAATGTACCCACAGGGCAGCAAAGAGGAAAAACAAATACTCCGCTGATTCTCATTTCAAACTAACCATTTGGCCTGATTACATAGATCTTCTGGTATTCCAGATATATTATGAGTTGCAATGTTTCTCTGTATGTTTCTTTAAAAAATACTCATAGATTAATTGATGAGAAGCCATGAAGGAGATCTTCCCCAGAAAGTAGTGTGATTCAAGCCCAAGGAGCAAAATAACAGACATGATATTCCTCATCCCCACTTCCCCACTGTGGCTGCTCTTCTGGCAAGATCCTGATAGGGTGTTGAAAGTTGTGTGTGTTTCCAGTGAGCAGGACAAAGTGCATTGACTGCTAACTCATGTGCAGACAAGGGACCAAGAAGTCATCAGAAATGCAGACAGGATATGCTTCAGCTTCTTCAAGGTGAAGGTGTCCTGAGGAGGGTTCAAACCCCTAAAAGTCATGAAGGACTGAGTCATTTAGCTTATTAATTGGGGGCAAGAAGACAGGAAGAGTCTGGCAGGATTAGAGTGAGGGGTGTCAGAGCCCCAGGTCAGGCCTGGGTGGTGGAGCCATCCTGGCTGCATCCTTACTCATGGTGTACCTTTGTCATTATCCACGGTTTTCAGTTTAAGTTTCCATTCTACACTATGCAGAACATACAGTTTGTTTGTCTTCCTATAATAAACCAATTCTGTAATTGAACAGGCTTGGGTTGTGAAACCCTCTTCCACGCAGGGAGAAGACTTGACAATAACAAGGTACATGGACTGTGTACGTGGGCTTAAATTGGTTGGTTCATGGGAGTAGTAAAAGGGTGTTGTGAATGAGCAGGTGATGTGAGGGAAAGGCTAAGCATTAGGATGGAATTTGTAACCAAATTCTGGCTTCCACTCAGAAAAATCAGAAAATGTTAACATATGATACCATTCATAGTCTGTTTATCTTCACTGCCCATGGTTTCCTGTGCAGCTTTGAAGCCAAGTAAGTACCCGCGTGGTGGCAATAAAAATCTGCCAAGGTGGACTCTGTCCTCACATTCTGGCCCCAGCTCTTCTTCCCTTCAGGCTCTGGCAGAGAAAGGCCTTTCTCAAACTGGTGACATTGTCTGGGCAAACTCAAATATGAGTGTTTTGGTTTTCAGGCCTGATGATTTCCTTGGAGACCTTTTCATAGTGTCTTGCCAAGGGCATGGAGGGTGAGGAGTGGGAGGGAGCTTTTGAGGCTGGTTAGTGGCTGCTCTGGGCAGATGCTGCTGGCTGGGCTGCTTGAAAGGTAGTGTGACTGACGGGACTCTGTTCCCATCTATTTCTCAAGGAGTACTGCAATCTGGGCATGACATTGTCATTTAATTTTTGTGTAAATAATTCAGGCATATTGTTCCAAACTCAATAGCACAAAAAGATACACAGAGAAAAGCAAGACTCCTTTTTCACACACACACACACACACACACACACACACACACTTTTTTTGGTAGTACTGGGGTTTGAGCTCAAGGCCTTGCATTTGCTGGGTAGGCAGGTGCTCTTACCATTTGAACCACACCTCCAGCCCTTCCTTCCCACTTCTAGCCTCAATTTTTTGGAAACTGTCCTAGAGATGTTCTGTTCAATACAAGCATGCTTATATATTTATTCTTTTAGAAATATAAATGATAGCATAAGATTGTTACATAAGCAAAAGCAAAGCATGGATGCATTTTTTTCCATAAAATTAATGCCAAAAAATAATAGTAGGGTTGTTTTGAAGGTAATGGGTTAAAGATGGGAACTGTGTGTGTATGTTTAGCTGTGACATGCCTCTTGACTCATATTTCATTCAGTGACACTTTGAATAAATTCACATAAGGGAAATCAAAATCTAGCTCCAGTGTTTAACACCTAATTGACTTATTCCTGTTAGAAGTCATTATTTGGTGTAAAGGTTGGTGCAAAGTTCCTGGCATTTTAGGCACAAGTGGCAAAGCAGTTGCTGTTAGAAATGTTCTTCTATTATACATAAGGAGGAAGGAAGCAATCCTTTTGAGTTCTAAGAAGAAGGGCAGTGCAAGTCCTTACCTGCAGATTCTTAGGAAGAAATATTGAGAAGCCATTGAATTCTGTTCCTGGTACGTCAGGACCAGGGCATTATGCAATGTTCTGAGGGCAAAGGAATCACCAAGGTCAAAAGCAGATGCTTGTTCTGCAAGGAGAGAACTTACTGCTTAGGTTCCTGAAGGGTTGCTCGACTTCCTCCTTGACTGGGAGTATGCAGGGTCTGGCTGCCCTGCAGGGCTGATGGCAAGAATCTGGAAAATGACAGTTGTCATACAGTGCCCCCTTTCTCATTCTGTCTCATTTCCCTCCTGGTTACTTTCCTTGTAGTTCACATTCAAGAATATAGTTTTTAAAATTAGGCCAGTCCCCTGGAGCAAGCTGTCTGTGTGAAGTCGGAAGGACAAATGGGAGGACTGTGCACCACTGTGAGGTTGACTTTCGGGGGATATCTGCTCTTTTGCTTCTTCCTTTTGTCCATACAGCTTCCTTGGGCTGTGTTACCCAGGGTTTAGATGACACAATCACCTCTTTATAATGCTTCTTTTACTAGGAAGCAGAAGAAGGATGCAACTTGGGGACTCAGGACCCCACCACCATAGAAAGGGAATTATTTTCCAAGACAGAAGTGACAAAAGTGAGCATTGTGTGCTTAGGATTTGGAGTTTTATTTAGACTTGATCCAAGACTTGGATTTAGAGACTACATTGTGCTAAGTTCAATTTCAGGTGATCCAACAGATAGAGATCTCTGATTGTGGACTTTCCATTGTTCTCTCCATTTCTCTTCATCCACTGCTATCCAGGCATTGTTTATGACAATAACTAACTCTGGGTTCCTAAATACACTGAGTTGGTTCTTCTGCAGATTTGGTCAAAGTGTGATTTCATGAGTGATTGAGAAGTGGCAGCCAGTGAACAAAAACATTTGAAGCAATTCATACACTGAGCTGTGTGTCTGGGGAATGCTTTTTTCTTATGTGTGGGTCTTAGATTTTTATCCCAATAAGGAATAGCATCACTCGTTCATCAAGTCACAGATGGTCATGACTTCTATATGGTGACTTTGGTCATAATAAGCTATGGATCAGTGAATGGTAAAAGCGTCACACTCTTATTTACACTTTTAGGAAGCATGACCAGTACTTATATTACTCTTGAAGGCTCAAGTTGTCAGTTAGCTGGTGTTTGGGAGACAACTCATTTTATTAACTTACTTTATTCTCAGAGGAAGGTAAAATTGAGCACAAAGACCAGGTTATAATGAAGTCCAGTGAGGGGAAAGGCCCCAAGCTGGATAGGGACAAAGTCTACAAGTGCTTGAAAAGTTTGGCTGATCCTGTAAGGACTAGAGTATATCTTCATAGGATTAGAAACGTTTGTGTCTCACTTTAACCATTTTTATGATTCTAGGTCTTAGCTATAAATTATGTTGTTCTAACTTATGCTAATTTTTTTTTTTTTTTTTTTTTAAATTTCAGGTTCCTTATTCAAGTGTGTAAGACTTCAGTGGCTGTTGTGAGGGGTGCTGGTTTGTGTCTGGAGACTTTGAACTAATATGGAATGTGCCAGGGCACTCCTGGCTGTTCCATCACCATGGTGTCTTTTCTTCCTTGCTGTTGAAGGAATAGGGGAAAGGCAGGACTAGGGCTTAGGTAGAGGAAGGCCACAGAAAGGGGGAAATGGGAACTGGAATCTTGATTGGGACTTGACCTTTGCCCATCCCCCCAGATAGCTCTGCTGGTAAGTGAGAGAATGGGTTTTCTTAAGGAAATTCAGACCCATCCATTGTTCTAGTTGAGAATCTGATTTCCAAAAATATCAGCATCCCCCATAGAAGCATTAATGCTTTTCACACTTGAATGACACACCTGAGATTTTTAACAGGCCAATTAGCATAAATGAAGAACAAAACAACTATGAAGACTCAGAAGTATAAAAGTGGTCAATCTTGAGACAGAGTTTCTAGCTGACAGAGCTCAGAAGGAAGCTCTTAGGAAAAGAAGGGCAGTGCTGTGTTGGGATTAAAGACCCTCTGGTGCTAAAAACAGACACACAAAAGACAGAGAAACTCTTGACAAGGCAATTTCTTTTGATCAAAAGAGTACAAGCATGTACTCACTCCAGCTGTGTGGACATGCAAGCACAGAATAGTTGACAATGGCTTCTCCTTATATCCCTATGCAGTTGTACCTGCCCTTTACCTGGGATTTGTCCAGGTCAAAGGTTCACAGTCTTTCTTGATTGGCTGAAAGGCTTAGGGGATGGGTTAAGGCACATAATTTGGTGGGGAATTTTCATGGGCAATGGGTCTGTACAAGAATCCAGAAGAAGAAACAGGAACCCTTTAAACAATGAAAGTCACCTGAGATGGTGACCTGAGGAATTTTAAGTAATCCAAGAGGGTGACATATACTTTGATAGAAAAGATCATTTTCTTACAATTTAAGTTAAAATAATTTAAATTGAAAGAATTTAATTTAAACTCATTTAGGAGCCGTTGGCTCTCATGTTTCTGTGTTTCTAATAGGAACAAATTATTTGGGTAGGGTTGGGGTGATTGAGGGCTGTCTCAATTAACTGCTGTATTAATGCTCAGATACAAAGAATTATGTAAAATTAAAACTCTGGCCACTTAGGAGGTTAAGATTGAAGTCATCCAACCCTTCCATCTCCCAAACCATTTCTCCATTAAGTTAGTGAAGGGATCATTTTTACCTGAATTATCAGCTAGCTCATTGGATAGGGTACTTAATCCCTGTAGGGCCTTAGTAATAGTTCCACTGGGGGAGAGGGGGCTGTATTACTTGGTATATATGTGTAACACAAAACTCCAGTCATTATGCAGACTCCTCCCTTTTCGGCCAACATCATGTCTAATGCTAGCCTGTTCTCCCAGGCTGTCTAACTAGTTGGTCCCAATTGCTCTGCTATTCCTTTGATAGCATCCCTGGTATAGTTAACAAACCTTTGTTGGTTATAATAAATATAATTAATCTAATAAACATTTTTATTTATGGCAGGCCACCAAAAGAGTACTGATTCAAATCCTGTTGCAATTTGATTTCTGGCTTTAAATGCATTTGGCACCCCTCTAGGAATCCCAATGGCATCAATGTAAACATAGGGATCCAAGGAGCCTCTGTGGCTGGCTGCAGTGTCTATGTCTGTGTCTCTCCTTTTCCTAGGTGTTGTGGCATGGGCTGGGGATCTAAATGCTAGGGTGAAAGGGATTGCAAGCTGCACCAAAGCACAGGTGCCTGCCCAGTTACCTGGGAGAGCCTCAAGTAAAGGTCCTCCACAGTACCACCAGACATCGGCTCTGGCCACCAAGAGTGTGACTGGTTTGTGAGACTGTTGAAGGACCACTTTCACTTTCACTGTGTCCCATCAGGTTTTCCACATTTGTCAGTCATCCCCCTGCCTGGTAAGACATGAGGTGTAATTGACATCTGGGGCTGGAGGTTTAACAGTCCTCAGGGGTTGACCTGCAGGACCTCTGACCTCTGGGAACAGTAGTGATGATGACTGGCAGGATTTGTTACCCCAAGCCATTATATCCTGAAACAGAGCCAATATGCAGTACATTCCATCTGGATCTGAGGAACATCCTAATGGAAACTGGAACCATCTGGAACTTTGGCCTCCCAGTAATAACAATTGCTCTTATTTAATGTGCAGACAGAATAATTTATCTATTTCATCCAAGCATTTGTATCCCTGTACCCAATTTCAATAGCTACAGTTTGTCTTAGGTCCTTGACTTCTACTATGGTTACCTGAGTTTGATTGTTGTATAAACGTGGAGGTAACATTGGAGTGGAGGGAGAACTTGGTGTCTCCTGAGAGGGTTTGGGAGCTAGATGGAGCTCAAAGGCACCTAAAGGGCCTGTTCTTGAGACACCTGCCCCCAACCCATATTTACGAAATGTGGATTGTTCTTTTGTCATACTCCTGAGCTTTCTATGACCAATCTAAGTGGGTTATAGTGTTTTATCTTTGCAAGGAGAGTGGTGTGTCTGAAACAGCTGTAATTTCGACTGTAGTCTGTTAAAAGACTGTCGATTATTCTGGATGGTGGAAATTGGAGTCATAACAGTGCCTCAGGGTCTGATCCAGCCCTTAGGATTGTCATAAAAGAGAGAAGTGTATCGTTGGAGCTGGATTTGGGACTTAATTTCTCCACAAGGAAGGATCTGGTATGCATTGAATTCAAAACTGCTAAGGGAAAAGTACTCTGAGTTATATTAATAACAAACATACCATTTCCCAAATGAAAGAGAAAGAGCAGTTTCACTATAGTCTTTTTAAGATTACTCTGGTGTCCATTGTTCCTTCTGGTCATGGGTGGGAGGGGTGTCTTCTTTACCCATGTGTAATGAGTACTCCTCTTCTCCGAGTTCCGGATGACTGTTTCCCATGGTCAGCAGGACCAGGAAGTGTCCTTCCCAAGCTGGCTTAAGCTTATTTTCTTTCCAGGTCTTGATCAGCACATAATCGCCATGCTGGTGTGGGTGAACAGGAAAGTCAAGTGGAGGAAACTATGCTAACAACCCCTTTTTCCAAAGAAAGTAAGGTAGAGGACAATCCAAGTATATAATATTTTGAGGAAATAGTCTTTGGTTTCAGAGGTAGGCACATCAGTAACAAAGCTAAGGTAAGGAAGCCCATAAAGCATTTCATAAGGGGAGAGGCAGATGTCCTTCCAAGGGGCCATCCTAATCCTGAGTAGTGCTAGGGGAAGGCATTTAATCCAAGGTAATCTGGTCTTTATCACTAATTTATGGGCTGATATTTAAGAGTCTGATTCATTCTTTCAACCCCCCTGGAGGAAGATGGATGCCAGGGAGCATGGTATTCCCATTTGACCTCTAGCGCCTTCGTAAGTCCCTTAAGGATGTTGGTGGTGAAGTGACTCTATTGTCTGAGTCTATATTTTCTACAGTTCCAAATCTTGGGATGATGTGTTCTAGTAATGTCTTAATTACATTCGTAGCAATGGCCCCCTGGGGAGGGATGGCTTCAACCCAGTGAGTGAGATGTCTAACCAGGAGTTATTTAAGATGACCTATTTTGGGCATCTCAGTGTAATCTACCTGAATGCTTTGGAAGGGTCGAAACCTGAGGTTTCTACCTTCAGCTGGTTTCTGTCTCAGGGCTTGCTTGTTCATTTTTTGACAAGTGAGACACCCTTCTGATACTTGCTTGGCTAGTGTATAGGTCCTTATATACCCATAGACTTGAAAAACTGTGTCACACATGTTATGGGGTCCCAAATAGCTTCTCTGATGGAGATAGCTAAGGAGTTCTCTCATTAGGGGCTTTAGAGATAATTTTCCTCCCATCGGGGAGAATCTGTTTTCCCTGTTCGGTCCTGATTTGCCCGAAGTTTTTTTAGTTGTTCTTCCTTGGGAGGGGTAAAGATAGGGGTAATGGGAAGAGCAGGAAGGTGTGGGATAAGTCAGAAGTCTGGGACCTCGGGGGTGAGATTAGCCTGTTTCATTGTCTCATCTGTAAAAGAATTTCCCTGAGCCTCAAAGTTTATCCCCCTTTTGGTGTCCTGTCACATGGACTATGGCTATTTCTTCGGGTAGTTTTAGGCTCTCTAGTATTTGTTGAATTAATCCCCCATGCACCAAGTCTTGGCCCTGCTGTTAATTAAACCCCATTCCATCTAGATTTTTCTGAAGGTGTGGACCACACCAAATGCATATTTTGAATCAGTGTATATGGCCCCTTCTTTGTCTTTTAAGTGTTTTAAGGCCTGATTTAGAGCAAATAATTTGTAAGTCTGTGGCGATCAATTGTTAGGGTGTTGGCCTGATTCAATTATAGTCGTGGCCTCCCCATCTACGATAGAATATCCATTATGTCTTTTTTCCTCAGTTACCCTAGAGGATCCATCACAAAGAAATGGAACCCAGTCTGGAAAGGAGCTTCCCCGAGGTCTGGCCTTACTTTTGTTTGACATTCAATAATATCTAAACATTTATGTTGGGGGGCTCTTCGTTCCTGCTTCCCTGCCAAGAAAGTGGCTGGATTTAGGGCCTCATCCAGAAAAGTCAGGTTATCCTTTTCTAGCTAGATAGCCTCATACTTTAGGACCTTGGAATCTATCAGCCATCCACCCAGCTTTTGGTTTAAGATCATTCTATCTTGATGGGGAGTGCTAATAACTAGACTTCCCCCAAAGGTGGCTTTTCTACTTTCTTTGGTTAGAGGGGCTGTAGTTGCTATTGCCTGAATGCACTCAGGCCAACCTTGTGTGACAAGATGTAAGAATTTAGATAAGAAGGCCACAGGTTGATGTTGACCCCCATGATTTTGGATTAGCACCCCAAGGTCAACTCCCTTGTTTACATTTACAAAGAGGTGAAAAAGCTGTTCAAGAGAGGGCAAGGCTAGCACTGGGAGTATGGTAGGGGCTGTTTTAGCGCATCTACTTGTTTTATCTCCTTGGGGGTTCAAAGAAGGGGGTCTGGTCCCTCTTGGGTCAATTTGAGATATAGAGATTTAGTTTTAAGGGCGTATGAGTCTATCCACAACTGTTAGTATCCCACTAAGCCAAGGGAGACCAGTGATTCCTTCCATTCTTTCTGGACCAATCCTTCATTGGCTTTTACTGATCAAATGTCCCAGATATTTTACTTCAGTCTCAGCAAATTGTAACTTATTCTTTGAAATATGAAGTCCTAGAATATTTATAAGCTAGCAGTTGTGTCGATCACTTCCCCCTGGTTATCCCCTGACAGAAGTAAATTGTCCACATATTGGAGGAGGCACATGTGGGGTTCTAACTTGAACTTTTCTAACTGGAAGGGGGAGGTGGGGAAGTGGGAACCTGGAGGGGTGGTGTAGAGGCTGGCTCTGGCACCTGAGCTGGAGAAGCAGCAGAGTTATAAGGGGGCAGGGGGAAGGCAGGAGGATTAGAAGTAGTTTTGTTTTCCCCAAGTGGAAACAGTACTGTGGGACTTTGTCTCCAACAGAGGGCATATTCCATCTCCTCTTGAGTGACTGGGATCTTGTCGTTTACATGTTGAATTAATAGTTGGCAGGCCCAGTCCTCATCAGATTCAAATTTTTGGCCAAAAACTCAAAGGCTGTAAGATCGATTCTTGGGTCCAAATAAAATAACAGTATTTGATCAGTCTTTGTTTCTTTTCCCCTTCAGTATGGGGGCCATCATCCCAATATTTTAACATCTTTTCTATGGGGCTCTCCTGGACCTTTGTTTGTTGGCCTCCCTGTTTGCTGCCTTTAATTCCCATTTTCCCCTTCTGGTTGACTATGCTTTCTCTATCAGGAGCTCAACCCCCCTTTTGCCTTGAAGGTTTCTTGCACTCTGATTCTCTTTCAGTATGTCCCTTGTTGCATCCCTCATGGAAGCATGAGGCACCCCTTGGTTGCTGGCAGGTCAGTATAAGCTTCTAACCTGGATTAGATTCAGGAATCTAATTCCGCCTTAAACACTATGAGGTCTTCTCGGAACCATGGATCAGGACTCCACTTTCCCTTCGTGTCACCCAACATGTGTTATTCATATATCACAAACCTCCACTGTACCGATCACCAAGACATTGCTTGGTTGCCCCCGTAACATTTCTTGTCTTGGTTTGTGCACAAAACTTACGTGGTTGCTGTCGTCCCTGTTCTCAGAGCTCTTTTACCCACGTTGTCAAGAAATTCTGGAGTCCGAGTTCATTTGCAGATCTGGAGAGTTGCAACCAGGCAGTAGGACTCGTCTCCCTGGGGAAGGGCTGGGGGCCTCCCATTCCTAGACAGAATATAAAATCCTGACAAGCCCCCATATTGTTGGAATTAAAGACTCTCTGGTGCTGAAAACGGACACATGAGAGACAGAGAAACTCTTAACGGGGCAATTTCTTTTGATCAAAAGGGTGAAGCATGTACTCACTCCAGCTGAGCAGATACGTGAGCACAAAATGGTCGATATTGACTTCTCCTTATATCCCTATGCAATTGTACCTGCCCCTTACCTGATTTTTTCCAGGTCAGAGGTTCACAGTCTTTCTCAATTGGCTAAAAGGTTTAGGGGATGGGTTAGATCATGTAATTTGGTGGGGAATTTTCACGGGCAATGGGGCTGTACAGGAATCCGGAAGAAGAAGAAACAGAAACCCTTTAAACAATGAAAGTCACCTAAGATGGTGACCTGAGGAATTTTAAGTAATCCAAGAGGGTGACATACACTTTGATGGAAAGATCATTTTTCTTACAGCTGGGCCCAAGCAGCCACCTCCATGTGCCTCTGAGGTGGCTGTCCTTGAGTTTCCCTTTCTGAGGTTTCCACTAATTCACCTGCCACCATTTGAGCTTTTTAGGGCGAGGATTGAGAAGCTTTTAATCACTGAAAGAAATCATAATGGAGAGAGTCAAGCATGAGATCCAAGGATCGACTCCATAGTATCTATTCCCTATCCTACCAAGCCGGAAAATCTTACAGATGTTTTGTGGGTTTCTTCATACCTTGGCTTTTTGCTTTCTTCTAAGTGGCAAGTGACATCTTTTTTTTTTTTTTTTTTTTTTTTTTGGTAGGACTGGGGTTTGACCTCAGAGCTTCATGCTTGCAAAGCAGGCACTTTACCATTTGAGCCACACCTCCAGTCCATTTTGCTCTGGTTATTTTGGAGATGGGGTTTTGTGAGCTATTTGCCTGAGCTGGCCTCAAATCTTCATCCTCCCAATTTCAGCCTCCCAAGTGACTAGAATTACAGGCATGAGTCACTGGTGTCCAGCCACAGAACTCCTGTGTTTTGACTTATAAGTGAAAAAGAGGACCACCATTTATCCCCTGTTGGATTCTCACTCAATGTAGTCTCTTGACTGGTCTTGAGAGTCTGCTCTTGTAGAGCCAACTTTCAGAAAATTGGTGATGTCACCCCTTCCAGGCATCCTGGTCTTCTTCCCTTGGGGGAGGCCTACTCACCTATTTTACTCCTCGACCATAGGGGGCTGACCCAAAATAGAACTATCTTTCATATCAGTGGGAATTAGCACACACTATCCGTTATCACAGGAGTAGAAAATAAAACCCCAATAAAGAGAGCATTTCTAAAGGTGTATAAGCAAAGTCCAAACAACATACTTGAGTACCTCCTCAGGAAGGGAAGAACAGTGGATTTTTGTTGAAGAAAGCAGAAGGGTGATATCTTGTGCTCCCAGGGGGCAGATAGATATATTTTAAATTTCCTTACATATTTATTTTTTTGAGACAGGGTCTCACTATATAACCCAGGCTGGTCTGAAACTCATTGTGTTGGTTGGGCTGGCCTTGAACTCAAAATTCTCCTGTCTCAGCCTCCTGAGTGTTGGGATTATAGGCTTGTACCACCACACACTACCGCACCTGGCTTGGGGTGTGATATTTTCATCAGGATTCTTTTCGTGTTCCAGCACTGAGCTCCAGGGTCCCTGTCATCTCCCTGATCTACTCTGAATTTGAGAACTTGAAGTACATTCTTTAGATAACTTGACCAATGAGGGACCATAATTGTGGCTCTAGGCACAATAGCCAAACCCTTCTCTCTGTAAACCTTTATGTCCTCATGGGACAGAGGAAGGGAAAGAAGAGTCCTGCACCAGAAGAATCTTGTTGGCAGCTTCCTATGTAAGCTATTGATCTAAAGAATCCTTTTGCCTTCTATCAATTTCAACTTTATTACCACATCCTCTACCATTGTATTATTTTTTCCCAGGTATGGAGCCAGTTAAACATTAGTAAGTGAGTTGGTATTTCTGCCCAGCCAGTTGTGGGGCTTCGTGACTGCAAGACTCCCTTGCCTCTCTTACTTTAGGCTGTGAGAATGAGTAAGCAACACACTGGGAAGATCTTTGAGCTGATAATTGGCTCTGACATCTGGCTGAAAATACTGAGGGGCTATGAGAAGAGTAATGCGCTTCTCTGCAGAGACTTTCCAAACATTCCTGAAACACAGCACCAGCTCTCTTGGGCCAGTGGATGAGAAGATTCTTCTCAGAGAATGGACCTACTGTCTGGGTTGATTACATTTTCTAGTAGAATTTCAGTAATGTATGGAAAAAATTGCCTGGCAAAGTGCTGGAGAATCACCCAAGTAGTGGCTGAACTGGCCAGAAGGGTCCAAGCATACCACAGCTTATGGCTAAGGTTGTGATAACAAACTGTCATAATGACACAAAGACAGTTTGTGGCTCAATGAGAATGAATTCTTTCTCTCATAGTTCTATAGGCTAGAAGTCCAAGATGAAGGTTCCATTTTGGAGCTCTGAAGGAGAATCTGGTCCATGCTCCTCTCCTCTCTGTTACTAACAATCCTTAGTTTATAGATGCATCACTCTAATCTGTCTCCATCATAACATGACATTCTCTTTAGGTCTGCATTTCTTTTTTTTTGTTTTTTTCTGCTTTGGTTTATTATTTATTTATTTGTATTTATATTTGTTTATTCACATGTGCATACATTGTTTGAGTCATTGCTCCCCCCTCCCCCTGCTCCCTCCCTCTCCCCCGCACCCCACCTCGTTTCCAGGCAGAATCTGTTATGCTCTTATCTCTAATTTTGTTGGAGACAAAACAAAAGCAATAATAAGAGAGACAAAGCGTTTTTGCTGGTTGTGGTAAGGATAGCTATACAGATTCCTAGTGTTGCTTCCATGTACCATTGTGTTACAACCCAAGTTAATTCATCTCTTACTGACCTTTTCACTAGTTCCTGATCACCTTCTCATGTTGAGCTCTGTCACTTTAAGGTTCTTGTATTAGTTCCTCTATAGCAGGGTCATCAAATACTTTAATGTTTTGGGTTTCTTGCCTGTCCCCATACTTCCCATGAGTGCTCACCCCTTATCATGTGACCCAAGTCAAACTACAGATGCTGCCTGAAAGCGAGAGGGGGTGGGGCGGTGGGAGGGAGAGGAGGGGATGGGGAGGTAGAGGGGAGAAATGGCCCAAAGAACGTATGCACATATGAATAAATGAGAAAAAAAAAAGATTCTACCTCATCCCTGTTAGAATAGCCATCATCAAAAACATTAACAACAGGTGTTAGCAAGGATGTGGGGAAAAAGGAACCCTAGTACACTGCTGGTGGGAGTGCAAGCAAGTGCAACCACTCTGGGAAAAAAATTGGAGACTTCTTAAAAGGTCCTCTTATAAGGACACCAGTCATTGAAGTAGGGATGACTCCAATCCAGTATAATCTCATTTTTAACTTAATTGTATCTATCATTTTCTAAAGAAGGTTACATTCACAAGTATTGAGGATTGAGATTTCGATGTATTATTCAGGAGGACATAATTCAATTTATAATACTCCTCTTGCCCATTTACCTCCTAGTCTGTTGTGCTGGCCTTTGACTCTGTTCCCTCATGTCCAGGGTCCCTCCTCTATGACCTTTCCATACCATCATCAGAATGAGCTTTTTTTTTGTTTGTTTTACATCTGTAAAGTTTGTCACAGATTGTATTATTTTATTTATTTGAAGGTGAATAGAATGAGTACAGAGAGTTTCATTATGCTTACACCTATAGATTTTCTCTCCAGTGTGAGGACTTTCATGTTTGAGGTCATGAAAATGAGTAAAGACTTTCCACATTACTTTTCTAATACAATTAAATTTTGTGTATTTTGGAGGAGCACTGGAATGTGTGAAGATTTAGCCACATTGTGTACATGTATAGGGTTGTGCACCAATGTGAATTGTGTCATGTCAAAAAGATTACTGGACAAGGTTAGGGCATTCCCACATTGCTTACATTGATAGGGTTTCTGAGTTCATTCATGTCTTTCAAGAATACTGGGGTATGTGAATGCTTTACCACATTTGCCGTGTCCCTAGTGTTTATTTACATCATGAGTTCTTCTGGGTGCTGGAAGGGTACTAGAACTCAGGAAGGTTTTCCACATTGCTTACATCCATTGGGTTTGTCCTGTGTGAGTTTTTTGAGAATGAAGGGTACTAGATAGAGTGAAGGTTGTCCCTCATTCCTTACAGAATGATCTTTTTATAATGTAGAAAGAATCAGACTATTCTGCTTAAAAATACTCTTATGACTAAAGGCTAATTCTTGATTTTACAGGGCAACCCCTTCACAGACTGTTCTCATTTGAGAGCTGGACCCTTTGTCCTGATGGCATAGCATGGAACGGGGACCTGTCCCTCTTGCATAGGCTCTTAATTGAAGCCAGCCTTGCCTGCCAGGCACTAATTAATTTCCCCTCCTACTGGGTTTCTGAATCATTTTGCTTCTAAGAAGATTGTTTGGGAAGTGATTGGATTTCTTGCATGATTGTTCCTGTGGATGCTGTCCTTGCCTGTCTCCTAAGATGTCAGTTTATTGTATTTTCACTTACTTCCTAAACTTAAACTGGAAGAGTGCAAGATGGATTTTCAACTGGGTTATATTTACTTGTGAAACTGATACTTACAACACTGTCTTCTCTTTCCTTAATCTACTATGGTGAAGTGACACATTGCTTATGAATTTACTTCCTGTGCAAGCGTGTGGAGTATGAGTGAATGAGTGTGTGTGTGTGTCTGGTAGAGGGAAAGGTGTTTTCATTGAGAATAAAGTATTGGTAAGAAAAATAGTGAATATGGTTAAAACAATTGCAAAGTATCTTTCATATTAATTTGCTGGCTTAGATTTTGCTGTACCTAGATTTTTCTCTGACATAGCAATAATAAAATCTGTTTTATAAAATCAGTAATTTAATAAAATCAATTAATCCTAAGGGTTGAGTGATCGAGTCCCTAGGAAGATCTTAAAGGAGTCAGACATTTGCCTACGCAGTTATATTCTAGTAACATGGTTTGTCAACATACAAAAGGGTAGAGAAAGAACTGTAAAATCTCGTCTGTATCTGAAAAGTACCCTTTAGTATAAGAGTATACTGGTAGCAGGTCCCAGCCTTGCCCGTGGGTTGAAGTCAGGATTCTGGAGTTAGAGAATTATTTAATCATTTAATTTAGATCCATATGACCTCAGGCAAGTGACCCAGGTAGTTTCAAGCTTCAGTTTCCCAGACTGCACAAAAAGCATTTGGATAATTTCTGGCAGAGTTAGTGCTCAATAAATGTCACTTATCACATTCACTAAGTGTCATTATTTTGTTGGGTTTCCATGAATGGCCCAAAATAGGGTCTCATCTGCATCTGAGAAATTTGTAATTCTTACTTAATTAACCAAATGCCTTGATGGGAATCCTGGTTGAAAGTACACATGGGTCTTTTATTACTACTGATTTTTTTTGCCATTCTGTGGCTTGAACTTAGGGCCTACACCTTGATACACTCCACAAGCCCTTTTTTGTGATGGGTTTTTTTTCGAGATAGAGTCCTGTGAACTGTTTGCCTGGGCTGGCTTCAAACTGCTATTCTCCTGATCTCTTCCTTCTGAGTATTCCTTCTGTATAGCTATGTGTGAGCCACTGGTGCCTGGCACAACTGATATTTTATATTGTTGGGTAATGGGGTTTTTATAAGTAACACTTTTAGTGATCCAAAGAGAAAATATACCACTCAGTAGAACAAGTATAGAGAAAATGTAGCCTGCTTCCAGAGAGTATAAGGCAATTTATATTTTATTGAGACTAAGATAAACTTCTTATTTATAGTAAATAGAAAGAGAACAAAAGAAACCTGGAATGATGCAAGTGTTAAAACTGGACAATTCTGACAAACAAAGAGCCAAACAGAGAAGAGTAAAAAAGTATATTGTGAATGGCAAGTGGCCGACCTCGAGGAGAAATTAAGTGCTATTTGGAAATTTTTTTTTCACATTTCCACATATAGTACCTAGTGTTGGAGGGATGATTACATTTTCTATATAACTGTTCTCCTCATGCAAATATTCAACAAAATGAGGGGTTAAAACTAATTAGAGTCCCCTTCTGGGGCATTTTCTCCCTTAACATTTCGCTCTTTTTCACATTCAGGTGAAAATGAAATCCTCGCAACTCTGCATACCATTTCAAGCAAAAATCAGATCTGGAGATCATACATCGGCATGGGCTACTACAACTGCTCAGTGCCACAGACCATTCTGCGGAACTTACTGGAGAATTCAGGATGGTAATGTGTCTGCTG
Source organism: Castor canadensis (assembly GCF_047511655.1). NCBI lineage: Eukaryota > Metazoa > Chordata > Mammalia > Rodentia > Castoridae > Castor > Castor canadensis. The sequence continues at coordinate 64,752,244 of NC_133398.1, forward strand.
GTTGAAACACAGAAATACCAGTGCCTTTCTCCATGTGTCTCAGAACCTACGCACTGACCCCTAGCCTCCGATGCTCTCTCTAACTTCCTGGGACCGACCTGATTTCTCTGGTTGGGAGATATCCTGAGTCAAGTATGCTTTCTGCTTTTAGTCTTGTAAAATCTAGCCCTCTAACTTGTGGGTGCAGGTGCTCTTTTTTCTCCAGCTGGATTTCTGTGATGATTTTGAACAGAATGTCGTTGGGCACATTCAGGGCTTCATGCTGTGTCTGAGTTTACTCAATGAGTCAATGTTGGAGTGTGGGAAAGAATCTCAGTCCTTTGTCTTCCCTCAGGATCTTAAAGTGACAGATAATTATGTCTTTCTTCCCTCCTTATTTCTGGGTTCACAACCAACTGAAAGTGAAGAGACACAGTGTCAGATAAATGGAGATCTTAATAGCAGCTTTTTTGTTTTTGTTTGAACTTAGGCCTCACACTTTGCTAGTCAGGCACTCTACCACTTGAGCTGCTCCGCCAGCTGTGTTTCATGTTGAGTATTTTCAAGATAGTCTTGTGTGAACTGTTTGTTCAGGCTGGCTTTGAATCACGATCCTCCTGATCTCTGTCTCCTGAGTAGCTGGGATTACAGGTGTGAACCACTTAATATCAGCTTTATTACTAGCACTTTATTGAGAAAGAGAACACGTATTCTGTAGAGAGGCTCTTGAAAAGATCAGAGAAGGACCTGAGCTGTGCCTGGTCATTTACTTGTTCTGGTTTTGCTTTCTAATAAGATAAGCCATTCCTACTCCCTCAAGGAGTGTGCGTGCGCACACACGTGTCCTTCTAAACATGTCTGTGTCCCCTTGTCCACTCTGGCCTGTAACTGATCGAATTGAAAGAACTGCATTTGAGGAAAGACTCCTAGGATATTTCCATGCTATTTTGTGCTTTTCTGTTGCTGTGTGCCAAATGTCCTAAAGAGCCAAGTTGAGGTCCACATCCCACTGATAAACAGCAAAACAGCTTGGTCATCCCCTGACAGGCAGAGGCCATGGCTCCAACAGTGACTGAGGGCACATAGGGCATCTGTTTCTTCTATCTGTTGGGAGATAATGTGTAACCATGGAGGAAGGGGGAGAGATTTCTTTTCCTTCTTTTTGGGTTGGTGCTATTTTATGTGCCAAAATATTTGAACTTAAACTTTATTTAAATGATGCCCAGACTCAGAAAAGGTCTGATTTGGAAATATTGATGTACACTTATTTCCAGTATAGAAACAAAGCAGAACAGATAAAGGAGGGATAGACGATTTTGTTTAGTTTGTTTGTGTAAGAGGTAACTTCAGTTTCTAGTGACAATTATGATGTGAGAGCAGGGGAAATGGTTGCTTCTGGAGTTCAGAGGTTTGTAGTAAGGTGCAGAGATTATCTGTCAGGTTAACATATATAACATCAACTTCAGTAAAGGGAAGGCATGCTTCTCTAATGGAATTGCTTATCAGGAACTTTAAAAATACTGAACTACATACTCCAAATCAGTGAGCCTTAAAAATATTGATCAGCATTTTACATCTTTTGTTTACAATTTTTGTGCTACTGCGTGAGAGTGCTTTGTTCTAAAGGCAGTTATTAGTGTCCCATCTTTATAGGAACCAGATCTGTTGGCACACTCATGCCTGCATTGCCATACTCTATGTAGCTTTTAATTTCAGGCTGTCCTACTACTTTATTAATAAAAGAACAGGAAAGCAGAATCATCAAAGAGTTAGTTTTTCTGCTTTGGGGGTGTGTGAATGTGTTTTCTGAGGGCTTCTTTTTCATTGTGGTATTGGTAAAAGTTTGAATGGCAAACTCTAAGGTTGATTTCAAAAGCAAATGGACTGTGTCTCTGCCCCCTTCAGAAAAAAGCCTCTGATGTCCGTGAATGGGTTGCCACATTCCCGCTGCCTGAGTACTGGCCAGTGGTCTTTGCTCTTGGCCATGCAGAATATTCTCCATATTGTTCCCTGGCTTTGAGCGGATGTGTTAATTTACTTTAGGGATAGCCAGCGTTTTGAGAGGGAGACAGTGTTGTTTGTGCTTTTCAGTCTCCATTTTATGGTGCATCTTAAATATTGTTTCTTTGCATTCTCTGAAAACTGACCTGAGCCTTGGAGAGATGCTGCACCCAGCCTTTGCTGATAGGAAGGGCTATACACACGTGGGCGGTACATCCACATTCTCATCCTTCTGAATGGTTTCCATAGTGACGGAGCCAACAAATTCCGGTGACGTGAGGTGAAAATAAATGGGCAACACAACCTCGAAAGAATACAAACATTTGGGCTTTTAAAAGAAAGTTTAGACCAGGTCTAGAATTTGTTTTATGGGGTCTCCTGTTCCAAATTCAACTCCTGAAAATATCAGTAAATAATTCCCGAGCATTTACATTTTCTTTGTGGTTTTCTGTTTTGTATAATTTTGGCACCAGGGTTAAAATGAGAATCTTATGAGTATTTGTCCTCCTGAAACCCGCCCCCCACTCTTTACCAATTCCAAAAGAAAGTCACAACCAAAATGATGGAGAATACTAATTATTTTTGGAATAAATGTTAATTCCGTGTTGAATATATCAAACATCCTATTTGAGCCGAACTAAAGCCTTCTTGGATGTTCAGATTTTTTTTCAAAGATATGTATTAAAATACAGCTTAGAAATAGAAACATAGCATTATAGATCAGTGACACCCTTTTTTCCCCACCAGTATTGGAGATCATTTATTTATTTAATTTACTAGCTGTGAATTGGGAACTCAGGGTCTCACACATACTAGGCTAGTGCTACATCACTTAAACCACATCTCCTGCCCACAATTTTCTTTTTCCTTTTTGGTGGTCTTGGGGTTTGAACTTGCTAGGCAGGTGCTCTACCACTTGAGTCACTCTGCCAGCCCTGTTTAGTGTTGGGTATTTTTGAGATAGGGTCTCAAGGACTATTTGCCTAGGGTTGGCTGCAAACCTTGATTCTCCTTATCTTTGGCTTTTAAGTAGCTAGGATTATAGGCGTGAGCCACCAGCACCCAGCTGCATACAATTTTTAATCACAATGTCTTACCTAACTGAAGCAAACGTTTGTAGGCATAATGGCAGGCCCAGGGGAGCATTCTTTTTTTTTTTTTTTTGAGAATTTATTTATTTATTTTAAAATTTTTATTGTTTTACTATTCATATGTGCATACAATGCTTGGGTCATTTCTCCCCCCTGCCCCCACCCCCTCCCTTACCACCCACTCCATCCTCTCCCTCTCCCCCCCACCCCCTCAATACCCAGCAGAAACTATTTTGCCCTTATCTCTAATTTTGTTGTAGAGAGAGTATAAGCAATAATAGGAAGGAACAAGGGTTTTTGCTGGTTGAGATAAGGATAGCTATACAGGGCATTGACTCACATTGATTTCCTGTGTGTGGGTGTTACCTTCTAGGTTAATTCTTTTTGATCTAACCTTTTCTCTAGTACCTGTTCCCCTTTTCCTATTGGCCTCAGTTGCTTTAAGGTATCTGCTTTAGTTTCTCTGCGTTAAGGGCAACAAATGCTAGCTAGTTTTTTAGGTGTCTTACCTATCCTCACCCCTCCCAGGGGAGCATTCTTATCCTGACATAAGAGTTTCTTATAATCTCCAGGTCTGACATTGAGTCCTTTAATGGAGAATTGCTAAAAGCATTAATGACTGTGTTATTTTCATAGTGTACATAAACCTGTACACTCTAAAAGAAGTTTAAAGTAGAAGGAGGGGGATCTTGGATTTGTCATCTGTGCAAAAGAATGCTTTTAAGTCTCTGGCAGAGCTGGCAGAATGACTCAGTGATAGAGTACCTGCCTGGCAAGCATTAGGCCCTGAGTTCAAACTCCAGTGCCACCAAAAATAAGTAAGTAAGTAAGTAAGTAAATAAGTAAATAAAGCTCTCTACCTTTATAAAGCAGTGATAGCCCTAACCTAATCTTGGACTTTTAAAAGGGTCAAGTGCAGATGGGAAGATTGGACAAGAGAAGGAGAGATATGTTAAATCTCACTGTCTGAGATCACCAGTACAAGCATGGTCTCAGATAGGAATGGCCATGCTTGGTAAATTTAGGGCTTTTTTCTAGAGGTAGTGGGTAGCCATCAGATATTTGATCAGGGGAGTCAAATACACATTTGTACCACACGTCTTAGGCTTTTTCTTATTTTAAGCACTATACCAGGTTAATAAGGCAACAAAAAGAGTGGATGTAGATGCAGGTACCATCTGAAGCTTAATGGAAATTGATTATTGAGTCTAGAAAAAAAAGTTTAAAACATTTCTTCCTTGAGAATTAGCAGAATAGTAGTACCTCAAAGGAATAAGAATATTGAGGATAAGAAACTGAGGGTCTAGTTGGGGGAAGAATAGAGAGTGTGAAGTCAACATAATGAATTTGTAGAAAAAATAGTTTTCAAGTAGGAATATCTAACTGTATCTGAATAGAACTATGAGAAAACCCTTTCGGAAAGGTTGGTTGGTCTGAGCTTTGAAAATTTTTTATAAGTCCAAAACAGGAAGGGGACACTTGGTTTTTTGGTGGTACCGGGGTTTGAGCACAGGATCTCACACTTGCCAGACAGGTGCTCTACCATTTGAAGCATAACCCCCAGTGTCAGCTTTTTTTTTGAGACAGGGTCTTGTTATGTGGCCCAGGCTGGCCCCGAACTCATGATGTTCTTGTTCCAGCCTGCCGAGTGCTGGGATTACAGATACGCACCACCATATCTGACTCTAAAAACCAATTTTCAAGAGCTCCTGGGTCATTGAAAATATATTGATTATAGATTGAGACACAGAGACACATGTAAATTTCCAGGTTAAGGATTTTAAAAGCAACAGTTACCAGAGTGTTCTTTTTGATTCAAAAGAATGTAGCCAAGTGCTAGTGGCTCACACCTGTAATCCTAGCTACTCAGGAGGATTGCAGTTCGAAACCAGCCCAGGCAAACAGTTTGCAAGACTCTATCTTGAAAAAAACCCATCACCAAAAAGGGCTGGTGGGGTGGCTCAAGTTTTAGGCCCTGAATCCAACCCCCAGTACTGAAAAAAAAAAAAAAAGAATGTTCAGTGGCTAATGCACACCTGTCTTTCAGGTGAATAACAATGAGGCAATAGTTGCTATTTCCAAAATGCTTAACGTATATGAATCTGATTTGAGAGTTGAGAAAAATCTCTGAGTTATGTGATATTAATCTCCATTGACAGCCAAAGAGAATTGACTAGAGAGAAGTTTCATTACTAAGTTAAAGTATTAACTAGATTTTAATCTAGGGCTTCTTAAAAGTTAGTATTGTTGAAGGTGCATAGTATTATATATTTCACCATCCCCTTTTAGTGGACACTTAGTTTGTTGCTCATTTTTTTTTTTCTATTTATTCTGTGTTGTGCTGAATTCTTTTGGGACATAGCTCTCTCACCTGTTGTCTATTCTAGGTCTATCTCTGAATATATTAAATCTTCCTATTTATCAGATGGGCTTGCTGGTATGTGCATATTCCTCTGTGTGGTATGGGTGTGTGTGTATGTATCTATCTACATATCAAATGATGAATGTGAACAAAATGAAAGTTTCTGCCAGGCAGGCAATCCAAGCATATGGCAGGAACAGTGCCATGTCTGTCTTCCTGGTGGAAAGCCATGTGTGAAGGTCTGGTCTGATTGGAGATCACAACTGCTTATTGTCTATGCCTTTTGTGTGACCCCATTTCTGTGCACATTCCCTTTTTCATTGCTTGCATTATGTATTGTGTGTCTCATTCATTCCAGTTCACCACCCACTTAGAATTTGGCAGACTAACTTACAGTTGCTAAGCCAGGCTGCTCAAGGAATTAGTTGAAGCAAAAATTTATTGTGTTGTATAAGTGCACAAACACACACATTGTGACACGAATAAAGGTTTCAGGAAATTACTTCAAAGTTTTAACATTATACTGCTTGCAACTTCCCACCATACTCCCCCTCAAAGATTATTTAAACAAAACAAAAACAAAGTAGATACTTCAAAGCTGTCAAAAAGGAAAAAAAAGCACTAAGGAATAACAATATCTTAACCAGAACAGTAGAGAAAGCAAAAGCAAAACCGTAAGTAAATCACCTAAAACTTTCTCTGAAGATATTTTTGACTTGGAAATACAAAAACAAGTGCTCAGCCATTCTCTATCCCATCACCTTATTTTATTTTCTTCAAAACATTTGTTACTCTGAAATGATTTTATTCAGTCTCTTTTTTCCCCTTATAATACATTCTTGAGATAAGGGACTGTTAACCATATTGCTTACGAACCTAAAATATTTACTAAGTACTCAGTAGATATTTGTAGACTGAGTGGATGAATAAAGAAATAGGAAAAAAAGGATGAAGTAATTAAGTGGGTTAATTTGCATATCTGAAGTCACATTCTTGGCTGATAATTAAAGAACATAAAATTAGAATTATTGTATATGCAGCCTTCCTTGTATCCCTGAGTTTCTATAGCTATAGAGTTAACTTCCATAGACTCTTGGTAACTAGAGAGGGGGAATTCTTTTTTTTTTTTTTTTTAATGGTTTTGTTAACATATAATAGTTGTACAGGGGGGATACATTGTGATATTTATATATGTGCATACAATGTATCTTAGTTAGATTTACCCCCTTCATCATTCTCCCTCTTCCTCTCTTGCTCCCTTCTTAGAACATGTTCAACAGGTTTCATTCTATTTTCATATATAGATACAAAACACATCCACCATATAAACTCTGATTTCTGGCTAGGAATTCTTAAGTATGCCTTCCTTTGTTTTTTAGGAGAACATAGAACTTCTCCTGGTTAGTGTAAAGCAAAGTTAATATTAAGATTCTTGGATGCTTTCTTGTGAGATGTGAGGAGATTTTTTTTTATTCAGAAAGAAGATAGTAAGAAATGAAATTTCTGTTTATAATATCACATGTAGGCTAACCTGGATTTTAAAAGCCCTTTTACAATAAAACACATGCACAATAAAATCACTAAAATAGGCCATTTGGGGTCACCCACCTGTAATTTCAGCAGTTGGCAGGCTGAGGAAGGAGTATTGCAAATTGGAGGCCAGCCTGGGTTACAAAGCAAGTTCAAACCAAGCTATATAGCAAGACCCTGTCTCGAAAAACCAAGGGCTGGGGGATGTAGCTCAGTGGTAAAGCACTTGAGCCTAGCAAAAGACAAAAAGAAAGCTTACTGATGTGTTATATTCTCAAGAGATTCAGATATTGAATTTTAAAATGAAGACATTCATTTATGAGCTTCTGTGACTAGGAGAGGCACAGTTTGGACATGGTCTTGTGTTTCTCTCCCAGGATCACTCAGTACACTCCTTACCAACCAGAAGTGTCTCAAGGGAGGCTGGAGAGTCTGCTCAACTATCAGACCATGGTGTGTGATATCACAGGACTAGACATGGCCAACGCATCCCTGCTGGATGAGGCAACTGCGGCTGCAGAGGCAATGCAGCTGTGCCACAGGTGAGACTTCCCCAGGAGAGGACCGACCTCAGTCCCTCTCGGCAGTGCACATGGGCAGGCTCAGTGATTTGTATCACACACACACACATTGGTATGTGAGAGATACTGTATCAGATTCGTTGTATCCATTGACAGAAGATCTGATAATATAGTGTTTTTTTCCTTAAAGCCACTATTGTTTAGCATTTGATAAGAGAGATATTTTGTTTTCTACTATATAAGTCCAGAGGTAAGAATAAATTCAGACATGTTATGGCAACCCTGAGATATTGTTAAGGACCCATGCTCCCTTCTCTGCCATGTTTAGTGTGAGGCTTCATCTTCATGGTCAACATGGAGCTCTGGCATCACATCTGCACTTGGGAAGAAGCAAAGGAGACTATTGGAAACTCTCGCTTAGCAATTTTCACTTACACTTTGTTTGGCTCCCCTTCCTGTAGGTGAAACTGGAGAAGTAAGTTTTTTAGATAGGTACATTTCTGCCCCTTCATATTCTGTTCTGTTCTTGGGGAGAAGGGATGAATGGATATTGGGAGGAATCTGTAATGTAGAAATCACTCTCTTTAATGAAGAATCTTGTATTCAAGTTATGTTTAATGTTTTTGAGCTTGCTTTCATTTCCTTTTTTTTTTTTTTTTGATGGTTCTGGGGACTGAACTTAGGGCTGGAGCATGCTAGGTAAGCACTCTAACACTCAGCTATATCTGCAGCTCGGAGTTTTGAGACAGGGTCTTGTTATATATCTCAGACTGGCTTTGAAGTCAATGTATAGCTCGGGCTGTATTGGAACTCTCCATGCTCCTGACTTTGTCTCCTCAGTTCTGGGATTTCAGGCGTGTAGCACCATACCTGGCTTCATTTCCTATTGAATCTCTTTCCATTCTTATGCAGCTTTCTAGACTATGACTTCTATCCTGTTCATAGTAGCACTCTCTTGCACAGAAGCACCAAGATTATTTAACCTCATCTCTACTGTTACACACTTAGTTTCTTCTCACCATTTACTATTACTAATAAAATTCTACATGCATCTCTATAATAAATGTTTGTCAAAACTTCTGATTATTTCCTGAGGAGCTGTTTCCAGAAGTTACTGGGTCATAGTATACAGTTAATGATTATTCTCCAGTTCCCCAGTTCCCCCCCTTCCTCAATTCTCTGTTTTAGGAGCATACTGGAGCATACCTTCCTGGTAGAATTCTCATGTAGGTGGTCATCTGCCTGGGAAATCTGCCTGCATTCATGGTGTGGCTGTCTGAAGTTTTGTATCTCTGGCCCTGAATGCCCATGTAGACCTATTTCTTGGTTCCCACAGACTCAGTGGGGAGATGAGGTCAGAATTCACTTAGCAGGTGAAGAGCCCCTGTGGTGGATTCTAGCCATGTGCCTCTGCTTCCTCAGCAGCCTTGAGCAGAAGATCAAGTTCTTTCTCTCGTCAGGTTGAACAGCCACAAAGGAATGCCACCCAATCTCTCTGCTTGCTCTTTTCAGCTTTTCACTGGTTTGCAACTCTTCCTTGATCCTTCCTGCTGCTCTCCATCGCCCCCTGTCTCTTTTTCTCATTGAAAGCTTTTGCCTCACACTAGCAGAAGCTGAGGATTTTCTACATGAAGTGTAATGTTTGCCCTGAACTGAGCTCCTGACACTGCAAGTGTTTGGTGTTCTTCCTTCCCTTAATTCTCATCCCTTGAAGTGTGCCATTTAGATTCATCCTTGTGAAGCAGCCCAAAGTATTTAGCCTTTTTATCTTGAGCACAACAGTTGAAATAGTGGTATTACTGTTTGTACCTCAGGTCATTTAAGCTTTGATAGCTGTTTTCTCCATATTTACTTAGACTCAAGCTGTCACTGCATTATATATTGAGTGATTTATTTTTGTATCTTTTTTTTAATTATTTTTGTATCTTTTACTCCTTTATTCAGTTTATGTTTATTATAAAAATAATACCTGTACTTAGTGAAAAGAAATCCAGCTAGTTAAGTGGGTTTTCACTAAAAGTAAAACCTGCTCTTTCCTGCTCCTAGTCCCCCAAGAAAGCCATTGTTAGCTGTTCATTGTCTATGTTTCTGGCAAATTAAATATATAGTCCAACATACATGCACCCCCCCAACACCTTTTTCTTTTTATTCAGATGTGCTCGTCACAAATCAACTGTTACACGTCCACATCAGTTTTGTTTCATGAAACCACGGAATGGAAGGGACCTCTCAGGATTTGGATCCCAAACCCAACTCTGTCCTTTGTGGTTTTGGACATATTGCGACTTCTCTGAGTCCTGTCCCCCTTGTGTTGAGTGATGACACTTGGTTTAATCTCTAAATGCTGCTTTGGGCAACAAAAATTTTAAGATGCATTTATCTAAAATCTTTTTTTTCTTTGTTGGTAATTAAAATTTCACTTGTACCTAAGAATTGCCCTTTGATTTTTCTTTTCAGTTATAGTATCTATTTTTAAACTTGAATCATTTTAAGATATTGCTAAATAGAGTTAAAGTAGGAATTAAGTGTAATTGCAGTCAGTAAATATCATTAATCATTATTTTTTTACTCAGTATTTTTTATACTCGGTATTTTTTATACTATGCTCAAACTCTCCCCAAGTGCCATGCTTAGTTTGCATTCTTAGAAACTCTGATTTTTTTTTTTAATTTTTATCTTTTTATTATTCATATGTGCATACAATGCTTGGGCCATTTCTCCCCCCTGCCCTCACCCCCTCCCTTACCACCCACTCCACCCCCTTCCTCTCCCCCTTTCTCTCTCACCCCCTCGCTACCTGGCAGAAACTATTTTGCCCTTATTTCTAATTTTGTTGAAGAGAGAGTATAAGCAATAATAGGAAGGAACAAGGGTTTTTGCTGGTTGAGATAAGGATAGCTATACAGGGAGTTGACTCACATTGATTTCCTGTGCATGTGTGTTACCTTCTAGGTTAATTCTTTTTGATCTAACCTTTTCTCTAGTTCCTGGTCCCCTTCTCCTATTGGCTTCAGTTGCTTTTAAGGTATCTGCTTTAGTTTCTCTGAGTTGAGGGCAACAATTACTAACTAATTTTTTAGGTGTCTTACCTATCCTCATATCTCCTTTGTGTGTACTCGCTTTTATCTTATGATCAAAGTTCAATCCCCTTGTTGTGTTTGCCCTTGATCTAATGTCCGCATATGAGGGAGAACATAGGAGTTTTGGTCTTTTGGGCCAGGCTAACTTCACTCAGCATGATGTTCTCCAATTCCATCCATTTATCAGCAAATGATAACATTTCGTTCTTCTTCATGGCTGCATAAAATTCCATTGTGTATAGATACCACATTTTCTTAATCCATTCGTCAGTGGTGGGACATCTTGGCTTTTTCCATAACTTGGCTATTGTGAATAGTGCTGCAATAAACATGGGTGTGCAGGTGCCTCTGGAGTAACCTGTGTCACAGTCTTTTGGGTATATCCCCAAGAGTGGTATTGCTGGATCAAATGGTAGACCAATGTTTAGCTTTTTAAGTAGCCTCCAAATTTTTTTCCAGAGTGGTTGTACTAGTTTACATTCCCACCAACAGTGTAAGAGGGTTCCTTTTTCCCCCTGCATCCTCGCCAACACCTGTTGTTGGTTGTGTTGCTAATGATGGCTATTCTAACAGGGGTGAGGTGGAATCTTAATGTGGTTTTAATTTGCATTTCCTTTATTGCTAGAGATGGTGAGCATTTTTTCATGTGTTTTTTGGCCATTTGAATTTCTTCTTTTGAGAAGTTTCTGTTTAGTTTACTTACCCATTTCTTTATTGGTTCATTAGAGAAACTCTGATTTTTAAATGTCCCATATTTGAATATGCTTTTTCTTTTCGACAGACACAACAAGAGGAGGAAGTTTTTTGTCGACCCTCGTTGCCATCCACAGACAATAGCTGTTGTCCAGACTCGAGCCAAGTAATTAATGTTATTTGTGTTTTGAGCCCAGGGTGTTAATACGTTTATCTCTACCATTTCTTTTTTCCCACTTCCAGTCTTTAAGTTGTGGTTGTTAAGTTTTATTTTTCTCTCCCAGGGATCTCTCTGGTAAGTACACTGTTAAAGAAGAATTAATTGTGAAATGCTTGTTGAATTTAGTTGCCTTTTCTTTGTTGTAAGTTATCATGCTGTTTTTTCTCCTCCTTCTTTTTCAAAAATTTAAAATATTAACCATCTGGGCATGGTAGTACATGCTTATAATCCCAGACTCAGGAGACTGAGGCAGGAGAATAGAAAGATTGTGAGTTTAAAGCCAGCTTGGGCTACATGGTAAGTTCCAGACTAGTCTGGGCTATATAGAGAGACGTTGTCTCAAAAAAACAAAAAATTAAAGTGTTTCAACCGTCTTTCAAAAAAGATGAAATTATAGAGGGAAAATAGAACTCACACATAACTCTTATGGTTTTGTGTGTATTTCCTGCAAGCATAGATTATATGGAATCTACACGATACTTAGGAGTAGTTTGAGTAGATTAAAGTGTACTGCTTTTGGTTGGTACTAAAAGCAGATGAAACAAACTCAGTACAGCCACCATTGCGTGTATTTGCTTTCTCCTTTGGAAATATTGAGCTTTCTTCCCTGCCTCACATCATCCCTTCAGAAAGGGGTTTTCTGACATAGCATCATCACTAGAGGGTTTTAGGAATCTAGAAGTTCTTCTTCATTGTCTTCTTGATGTTTCTAGGAAAAGGTGAAAGTGGCCCAAGGTGAAAGTAGTAATGCTTTTTTGTTTTGACTATTGGTTGTTTAGTCCTAGGAAGCGATGCTCTTGTCCCTCTCTCAGGAGTAGGTTCAGGAAAGGCTGAAGGGGAGGGGAGTGGTATGGGTAGAAGAGAGGGACAGAAGCTGAACTGTCTGATGCATGTGAGTTGGTATGAAGCCCTGTTACCACAGAAGGGTCAGGTATGGGATGGGATGGGGCTGGGGTTGGTGCTGGGAGGACACCGAGGGAAGAGGACATAGAAAATTAATGCTATTTCACTGAAAAGAAACTGCAGTGGATTAAATTTCCCCTGGTAAAATGAAAACATGTTTATTCTGTGTCCTCTGTCTTTCCAGATTTAGAGGAGTCCTTATTGAGCTGAAGTTACCTCATGAAATGGACTTCAGTGGAAAAGATGTCAGTGGGGTGTTGTTCCAGTACCCAGACACTGAGGGGAAGGTGGAAGATTTTACAGAACTAGTGGAGAGAGCCAATGAGACTGGGGTAGGGAAATCCCCCATGTGGGGATCCAGGGAGGCGAATCCCAGCTTTTGTCTGTCTGCCCATCAATCTGTCTTTTGGTATATCTTAATTTCTTTACTGTTATCACATGGAATGGTGAAACTCTCTTCCTTACTCCTTCCTTTTGGTATATTTTATTCGTTGATTCCTGGCACACTGTAGGCGCCCAATAAATATTTGTCGAATGAATGAATGAGCAAACAGTTCACTGAATATAAACCATCTCTGCTAGTATGCTTGTAGTCGAGAGAACTCACTGCGTACTTCCCTCTCATCTCAAAAGAAAGTTAACCATAACTCCTCTCATTTCCTTTCCAGAGCCTGACCTGCTGTGCTACTGACCTTTTAGCTCTGTGTATCTTGAAGCCACCTGGAGAGTTCGGGGTGGACGTTGCTCTGGGCAGCTCTCAGAGATTTGGAGTGCCTCTGGGCTATGGGGGACCACACGCAGCCTTTTTTGCTGTCAAAGAAAGCTTGGTGAGGATGATGCCCGGGAGGATGGTGGGGGTAACAAGGTAATGAAGCTCCTATTTCCCCCTTTTATTGTGGCTACGATCTTCCCTCTTCCTTTTCCTCATCACGGAGGTTGATTTCTCTCTGCATTTAACTGGGCTGTGTTGGGTCAATTAAAGGAATGTATGACACAGACTAAGAAGAGGGAATCTGCTTCGGATATGAACTAGTACTCTCACCACCATAAATCTGCACCTATTTGAAAAGTGTGTACATGATATATAATAATTTGCATTATAATCATGTAAACATCTTAATGTAGATTGATGGAAGCCTTGACAAACTGAGTATTTTAGGAATATTTTGTGTCTAAGCAGTTTCTTTCTTCCTCAAAAGTATTACCATGCCGTATGCTCTGTCAAGATTAGTGCAAGGAGAGATTACAAAGCACATGTTCAGTGTGAACCACATTATTTCTTGGAAGTCCTGTCACTTGGCCATTCAAGTAATTTCCCAATCTGCTTTCTTGAGTACTTCTCATTGATGAAGCTTCTCAGATTAAAAATTTAGAGGAATGCCAGGATTATTGCTGGGTAAATTTAGCATAATATTTGCTAAAAGCTGGATTATGAATAAAAGTAAATAGTTTGAATTAGTGAATAATGGAAGGGTAACATTTGAACACTCTCAACTTGTCACAAAATGACTTTTTAGTGTGAAAATAACAGTGTCAGCAAGTATTCTTGCATCACTTTGCTTTGTGTTTTGTCAAGGAGATAAGATAGAGTGCTTTCTAGGCAAGCACTGTTTTTCTGGAAAGGCCCTGGCAATTGAACCCAGGGCCCTTGCACTGCAAGTCAAGTGATCTACCACTGAGCTGTATCCCCGGCTCTAGGCAAAGGGCTTTCTGATTTAGAAGTTTAGAATGTTAATTATTCTTGGTTGATTTTTACAATGAACTTGTTATCTTTCTGAAATGGATGTCATAGATTGATGGAATAAAGATAACAGTCTTGTTTGTCAATGTTTTCAATTGTATTAGGGAGGGAAAGTTTTCAGAGGCAAGTGGTAAGACTATTAACATTTTTTTGTTTTCTTTTGCTTTGTCATAGCCAGTTTTTTTGTGTATTGATACAGAAATTCCATTTTGTCAGGGTTGTCCGTTTTTCTTGTATCCACCTGCTAAGAAGCTCATAGTGAAATTGGATTTTCAGTCACTGTCATTCTGTGACTGAGAAGTTTCCTTTCACTATTCTTAGCCTTGATGTATACATCACAGTGCTTCAAAGTACAAACTAGAAGTTTTTAGTCCTGTCTAAAAGAGGAAGGTTTGGAAATTGTTTCTTTATGAATTTGCACCCAAGGACATTTGCTGAATTCATGTCAGCTGGAAAGAAAAAGAAACTGGTGCATTTATGGAAACTCCTGGTGCTGTGATTATCTGTGTTGAATGAATGCATTATCTTGGTCCAGGGATGCCACTGGGAAAGAAGTGTATCGTCTTGCTCTTCAAACCAGGGAGCAACACATCCGAAGAGACAAAGCCACCAGCAACATCTGTACAGCTCAGGTAAATCACGTGTGACTTGACCACTGAATGTTCCAGAACTGAGTTCATCACTCATTCACTCATCTGATGATGACTCATTCGCCACCTACTGAGCAGTGTGTACCCCAGGAATGGCAAGATCTTGTGGTCTTGTTGGAATCAAAATCTAATGTGTTTTACTGCTGTTCTGAATATACTCATATTTGCACATCCATTCACTTCATCATCAGTGTTTTGACAAAACAATAAAAAAGATAGAGAACATTATTAGTTTTTATTTTACCTAAAAATCTCATCTTCAAATCTTGAATAGGCTAAGCTCAGAGAAAGGACAAAGGGGCCACTCTTTCTTTCTATTCACATGCATTTTGAGTGTGTTTACCAAAGATAAGAATCATGGTCTTTAGCATTCTTGGCCATGGGCAGGTCCATTATGGGTGGAGATTGGCACACCCTCTCTTAGGGCTGGGATGGAAGCTTTCCAGGAATGGGGTCAGGAAGACAGAGGGTACTTAGACTTCTGGAAGGGATGGTCCAGATTGCCCAGCTGCTGCTGATCATGGATTTTCATTCTGAGAGTTCTTGGGAAGCATTGCTGAGATTGATGGGGAAAGGAGGAGGATCTTCCTGGGCCTCTGACCATACTTGTGGTTACTCCAGTGTTTGGGCTGATGGGTTTTGGAGAGGGTCAAATGGAGGACCTCTGTTGAGCATAAGAATCCATTATAGGTGCATCTCTTTCATTAAAGGTCAGAGAAAGAGAAAAATCT
Source organism: Castor canadensis (assembly GCF_047511655.1). Taxonomy (NCBI): domain Eukaryota; kingdom Metazoa; phylum Chordata; class Mammalia; order Rodentia; family Castoridae; genus Castor; species Castor canadensis. The sequence goes on from NC_133398.1 coordinate 64,767,746, forward strand.
CATAGGCACCTGTATACCATCCTTACTTCACAGGGTGTTGGCTTAAGAACCACCACTGGGTTTTAGGACACCTTTAGAGACAATGGATAACAGGTCTTTTTATAGTTGGTTCTGCAACCATTGCTCTGGAGAATTTTCCTCAGTTGGTTTCCTTGTATTATACCTGTCTCAAGCAGGTGTCTGCTCTCTCTCTCTCTCTTTTTTTTTTTTTTTTTGTAGTACTGGGGTTTGAACTTGGCTTTGAGCGTGCTAGGCAAGTGCTGTACCACTTGAGCCAGGCCTTCAGTCCTTTTTACTCTGGTTAGTTTGAAGATAGTGTCTCTCTTTTTGCCCAGGCTATCCTGGACCACTATCCTTCTATTTTAGGTTTCCTGCCATAGCCTGGGATGACAGATGCCTGCCAGCTGTTAGTTGAGGTGGGGTCTAGTGAACTATTTTTCCGGGCTGACCTAAAACCACAATCCTCCCTAATTTAGCCTCCCAAGCAGCTAGCATTATAGTCGTGAGCCACTGGGCATAAGAAGGAGCCAGTTGTTATAGGCTTTTCCTCAGTTAAACAATACATTGCCCTTATATGATGCCTTTCCTTTCTGTCGTTTGCCCTCCGTTTGCTGAGCTCTCTGTTTGCATGTTTTCCCTTCTTCTGCAGCTGACTGCTCCTGTCTTTCTATCTATGTCCTCTAGAATGTGCCTATTTGGTCATAAGTCCACTCAAGTCACTCATAAGCCCGTTTTCTCCTTCAAAGTTTGAAATTCATTTTCCAGGTGAATTTGGGCTTTCTGTAATGAGCAAAAGTTATGTTCTTGCTGCTTCTTAATTTTTTTCCAGTTCATGTATAGCTCATAAGTTATCATTTAACTTGTGTTGTAAATGTATGTATCTTTTTAGTAATTATTGAAGGAACGTTTGCTCTGAGGTCTGTCTTGCCTGATTGATCATCTTGTTCTCCAAACTCTTTTATTTCATGTGTTTCTTTTCATAACTAGTTGCATAAAATAATTACTCATGTAACACCAGAATCTTTCCCTATGTTAGCATGGACTTTTCCCCCACTCCCCTTTTTTTTTTCTGTGGTACTGGAATTTGACCTATTTGCCCGGGCTGGCTTTGAACTGTGATCCTCCTGATCTCTGCCTCCTGAATAGTTGGAATTACAGGTGTGAACCACCAGCGCCTGACTGGAATTATCCTTTTCTGTCAGGAGAAGACTGGTATTTTTGAGTATTTCATTTTGTACTGTAAATTTTTGGCCCTAGCCTTCTGATTATTTGTAGCAACTGTTCCATATTCTTCTCAATCTTGTTTTTCCTCTTGGAGTTATGGGATCTACACTAGACTTCTCTTATTTTTGCATCATCAGTTGGGCATGGCTATTTCATAGCTTTGTTATTGAGCTACAGTTCACCACAGAAAAATACACCTGTTTAAAGTGTACTGTTCAGCTGGATGTGGTGGTACATGCCTGTAATCCATAACTCAGACAGGAGAATCGCAACTTTGAGGCCAGCCTGGACAATCTAGTGAGACCCCTATATGTGTGCGTCCCCCTCCCCTTATTTATTTTCAGGATATGAGAAAATATATATGCATTACAGGATGGTAGAGTTTTGGTTAGGCCAGGTGGAGGCAGAAGAACATCTAGGCATAGCATGAACAAAGAAAGAGAGACCAAAGGGTTTGGCCTCCCTGATGGGAATGTATAAAAAGCCATTTTTAATTAAAAAAAATTATTTGTTTAAATAGTCATTTTAAAAAGGAGAACAGAAGATACAGAAGATAGAAGGTATGATTTCTTTTTTTTTTTTCTCTTTTGCCAGCACTGAAGTATGAACTCAGGGCCTCTTACTTGCTAGGCAGGCACTCTAACCACTTGAGCCACTCCACCAGCCTGGAAGATAGAATTTTTACAGTCTTCCCAGAAGCTGAATGTGTTGGCATTCTCCTATAATCCCAGCACTTGAAAAGCTGAAGCTGTAGTATCAGGAGCTCCAGACCAGCTTGGACTACATAGTAAGACCTTCTCAACAAACAAAACAAATAAATATACAGTTAGGTAGTTTTTAGTATACTTACAAAGTTGTGTGATTATCAGTAGTATTTAATTCTGGAAAATTTTTATCACCCATAAAAGAAATCCAGTTCCTAGTAAGCAGTCACTCTTCAGCCCGTCTTCTTAGTGCAGACCGTGGCAACTGCTGATGTATTTTCTATTTCTGGATTTGTCTACTCTGGACTTTTCATATATTTGGGGTCAGACAACTTGTACCTGGCTTCTTTCACTTTTTGTGTTTATAAGATTGATCCATATAACAGAATGATTCAGTTTTTCATATTTTTTGTAAGTGAATAATATCCCATTGTATGGGTAATACCACATTTTGTCTACCCATTCATCAATTGATAGATACTTGGGTTGTTTCCACTTTGGAACATTGTAAATAAGGTTTCTGTGAACATTTTTGTGCAGTCATGTGTTTTTAGTTCTGTTGGATATATCCCTAAATGTGGAATTACCCAATCATATGATAACTCTGCTGAACTTTTTGAGGAACTTCCAGAGTATTTTCCAAAATAGTAGGTGTGGAGTGCTGTCTCATTGTGGGCTTTTGTTTCATTTTGTGGGTTTTTTTTTTTTTTTTGGTGGTACTCATGGTTGAACTCAGGGTTTTGTGCTTGCTAGGCAGGTACTCTACCACTTGAGCCATTCCCCTAGTCCTTTTTCCTTAATTTTTCAAATAGGATCTTGCATTTATACCCAGGTGGTGTGGACCACATTCCTCCTATTTACTTATCACTTCCCATGTAGCTGGGATGACAGATCCACCACCATACCCAGCTTTTTATCAGTCGAGATGGGGTTCTTGTTGAACTTTTTGCTGAGGCTGGCCTTGAACTGGAATCCCACCTCCCAAATAGCTAGGATTACAGGGGTGAGCCACAGCACTAGGCTTTCTGATTGTGGTTTTGATTAGCATTTCCCTAAGAACTAATGATTTTAAAGGTTTTTTTTTTTTTTTTTTTGGTCCTGGGGTTTGAACTCAGGGCCTACATCTTAAGCCACTCTACAACTCCCCCATTTTTTTTTTTTTTTGATTGGTTTTTTCGAGATAGAGTCTCTGAAACTATTTTGCCCATGCTGGGTTTGAACTGCGATGCTCCTGATCTTTGTCTTCTGAGTAACTAGGATTACAGGCTTGAGCTACCAGTGCCTGGCCAGTTTTAAACATCTTTTTATCCCTACTTGTTGCCTTTTTTTAAGTACCTCTATTGTATTTTTATGTTTGTCAGATTTATCAATGAAATAATTTTCTTGGTGTCTTTGTTTCTCTGATCTTTTTGTAGTGCAATACCTTTCAAAGGTTTTTATTTTTAATTAATTAGTGGTACTGGGTTTTGAACTCAGGGCTTCACACTTGCAAAGCATTACTGTACTGCTTGAGCCACACCTCCAGTCCATTTTGCTCTGGTTATTTTTGGAGATGGGGGTCTTGTGAACTGTGTGCCTGGGATGAACTTGAATCTCAGCCCTCCTAATCTCAGCCTCCGAAGTAGCTAGATTATAGGTGTAAGCCACTGGTGCCCAGCTCTTACTGTTTTTATTATTATTCAATTTTGCTTTTTTTTTTTTTTTTTTTCAGTGCTAGGGTTTGAACCAGGGCCTTGTGTGGGCCAGGCACACGTTCTATCACTGAGCTACGTTAGCCACTCTATTTGTCTTTTGATTGGTTGAAATTCAGCCTCTGGTGTTTTATTTATTTTTATTTATTTATTTATTTTGGGTAATTTCTCCCCCCTCCCCCCACCCCCTCCCTCGGGTGTTTTATTTAAAGCCTCAAGAGAAGTGTATTTCCTGAGTTTTTGAGTATTTGAAAATTGCTCTCTGCTTTTGTTCTTAAAGAACTGTTTGAGTATAAAGTTCTCAGATCTGACTCCCCCACCTCCCCAGAAGTCATTACTGCTCCACATCTTCTAGCATCAAATACTGCTTTTTGATGTCTTTTCTTCCTCCTTATGGGTGACATGATGGTATTGAATCAGTGAGACCCTCTTTTTTTTCTTTTTTTTTTTTTTTGCAATTCTGGGATTTGAAGTCAGGGCCTATGCCTTGAGCCACTCCACCAGCTTTTTTTATGTGATGGAGTTAGTCAAGATAGGATCTCACAAACTATTTTGCCCAGGCTGGCTTTGAACTGTGATCCTCCTGATCTCTGCCTCCTGAGTACCTAGGATTACAGGCATGAGCTACCAGGGATGAGCTAGTGAGACCCTCTTTATAATGGTTAAATTTTAAGTTTTAGCATAGTGACTTCAGGATGTCTTGGATGTAGGTTTATCCTCAGGTAGTCAGGCAGGTTATAAATTACAAAATCACAGATATTGAAGGAAATCAGATGATTTTATTTTGTCCTTGTTTTTTACTGTGGCATCCAAGTCATATAATTTCTCCCTCCCACCAATTATCTTACACCATATTATTGCACATGATTCTTTAAATGTTCTTTATCCTTTTAGGCCCTCTTGGCAAATATGGCTGCCATGTTTGCCATCTACCATGGTTCCCATGGGCTGGAGCATATTGCTAGAAGGGTGCATAATGCTACTTTGATTTTGTCTGAAGGTGAGTCAATCTGTTTTTCATATAAGACTGATAAATTTGAGCAAATGTAGTTGAAAACTTAGGGCATGTCCAACACTGAATGCAAAATTAAAATTCCAAATGAGAAACTGAGAAAAATTTTTTCAACATCTATGATAGAGAGATGCTACTATTTCTAATAGGTAGAGTTCTTACTCTCTCCCCACCCCTAAACACAAAGGAATGCACACTGTGATAGAAAAATGAGGAAAGGATATCAAGTGTAATTTAGAAAGAAATAAGTATACAAATAAATGGTCAATGAACACTGAACATAAAACATTTCAACCTATTAATCAAGGAAATATAAATTAAAACAATAAAATGGTATTTTAATAAATGCAACTTTATTTTATTTATTTTTATTTGTTTATTTATGTGGTGCTGGGGACTGAACCCAGAAACTCATGCATACTATGCAAGTACTCTCACACTTAGCTACATACCCAGTCCCTGTCCATGTGCATTGTCAAGGGTTAAGAAGAACGCAGATACTGTATTGGTATGACTTTTATGGATGGCACTTAAACATTATATATAGCAAAAACTTTAAAAATATGCCTACAGTTTGATCTGGAATCTGTCTAAAGAAAATAAGATAAATATATAAAGAATGTCCATTGAAACATTGTTTACAATAGCCCAGTTTTAAAAACAACCTAAATGTTCAATAAGCAGTGATTAGTTTATGGTATATTTATATGTTTGGTATTATATCATTATTGAAATAACGAATGTGATTATCAACCTATAGAAAAGAAAGTTTATGATATATTAGTTATTAAAAAGTATGATGAAATATATGTATGATCAGACACATTCACACATTTCTAGAGGCATATACAGCAAAAGGTAGATAGTACTTATTTCTGGTGGTGATGCTGATGATTTTTCTTTGTCTTTTTGGTTTGTACTTCACATTTTATATAGCATAGTAACAAATGTATTTATTTGTAAAGCAACTATCAAAACACTGGCCAGGACCAGGAAGAGCCTACAGTAGAAGTTACCTCTATTTCTCTGTGAAATGTCAGTGGCTGTGGAGCAGAGCTCTGTCAGAGACTAGTGGCTCTCCTGTCTTGTCTAGGTCTCAAACGAGCAGGGCATCAACTCCAGCACGACTTGTTCTTTGACACCTTGAAGGTTCAGTGTGGCTGCTCGGTGAAGGAAGTCTTGGGCAGGGCTGCTCAGCGGCAAATCAATTTTCGGCTCTTTGAGGATGGCATGGTAAGTCAGATTTTCAGTATTTTTACTAATTCTTTGTTTTCATGAGGTTTCTTTTTTTTGATGGTACTGGGGTTTGAATTCAGGGCTTTACACTTGCTAGGCAGGCCCTCTACCACTTGAGCCACTCCAGCAACTCATGAGGTTTCTTGTTAAAAGCTTTCCTCTTCATTAAAAGTATTAGGATTTTTAGGCATAGTCTATTTTTCATAAGCAATATTAATTTTCAGTGTCAAATACTGTGACCTTTCCAAGTACAGCTTTCCTCAAAACTTTCTGTTTATTTTAAACAACATAAAGACTATGATAAATGATAATAATAAGTTAACAGAAAAAGTTAAACCTGTTTAGTTCCAATAGGAATGTCCTGCAGTCATTGGAATGTTAGCATCCACAGGTAGCTTGCAAAACTCTAAACCTTGTGGGGTCTGGAACTGGTCGAGCCACCTTCCCTTAAGGGTCAGCTTGGCCATATGGTACTCGTGTTTTGGAATGACTGAGAGTTTTGGCCAGCACTTTCCCCTCCTTTGATCTCTTCTATGGTTCCTCCAGTGATCTTGGAATTTAGAGCTGATATTTTCTATTTTGCTTTTGTTGCCTGTAGCTTGGTATTTCATTGGACGAAACAGTCAATGAAAAAGATCTAGACGATTTGTTGTGGATCTTTGGCTGTGAATCATCTGCAGTAAGTAAAATAAAGACAGATTTCTCATAATGATTACCAGAGGTAGATCAAAATCTGCTTTGTCTCTTGTGAGCCTGAGTATGAGAGTCCAAATGTGACACTGGGTGGCCTGCTGTTCAAAATATACTAGTGACTGTCCCTTGTTCCTGTGACTACTGACAAGTAAAGATCACTGTTAAAGGGCCCCAGCCAGGACCATGCAGCCGGCTAGTTGGAAGGACTGTTAATAGTGTTTAATTGAAACCATCCCTAATACAAAGACTAATGATCCTGTCATCTTGATTTATGTCAATTCTGGGAAAGTTATGATATGTATTCATTTAATAAGCTATTATTGAGGGCCTGATATGTGCCAACTACTCTGCTAGGTCCTGAATATATAGTGGTGAATTGGACATGGTCCTGCCCTCACTGAGCATATATTCCAGTGGAGATGCAGGCAAACAAGGGTAGCATTAAAATCCAAGTGATATGCCAGATGATATGTGAGGAGGCTCTTTGAGCACAGAGGATGAGTTCCTTACGATGGCTCGGAGAGCCAAAACTGAGACTTGAATGATGACTAGGAGTTATCCTAGACCAAGATGGCATAATGAAGAAGGAGGATGGGTTTAGAGGTATTCCAAACACTGGGAAAACAGCCACAAAAGCCAGAAAGAGAGAGCTTCCATGTGACATATAATCATCCCTGTGTGACTTGGTTTCTACAACCATGAATTAGCAGAGACAAGTGAGGAGTATTCCTTGCGATGAAAGTCAAAGACAAGAATAGTCAGTAGCTACCTAGACTGATGTAAATCACATATTAATGAGAGCACTGTACTCTGCCTGGGGCATGGGAATCACTTAGTGAATATTGATTTGTTAAATGAGTCAGTGAAAGAAAGCTTTTAGTACAGAAGTGGAAATAGTTTCCAGAGTGTTCAGTGGTGCTGCCTTGGTTGCCTGAGCCCTCTTTGAGAGAGGACTTCAGCACCAACTATAAGTTACCAAGAAGCTTTATAACATTTTCTTTTGAACTTTATTATTTAATAGGACAGAATATTCTCCTTTCTTCTAGAACACTTCACTAAATCTACTCACAATTATTTAGTCTGTACATTTGAGGGATGTTTCTGTAGCCATCCAAGTAGGGCTCCAAGATGGCTAAACTATCAGCCTGGGGAGGAATGAAGAACAAGCTGTGTATTTAATTATGTGTTCTAGATATTAAGCCCTTATCAGATACGTGATTTGCATATCTCTCATTCTGTGGGCTGCCTTCTAACTCTCTTGATAGTGGCCTTTGATGGGTAAATGTTTATTTATTTTTGTTGTGCTAGGGATTGAGCCCAGAACTTCATGCATACTACATAAATGTGCTGCTACTGAGCTATACCTCCAGCCCAAGTGTTTTTAATTTTAGAGAAATACATTTTATCTATTTTCTATTTGTTGTTCTTGCCCTTAAGAAACCACTGCCACATCCAAAGTCATGCATATTTGCCACTGTATTTTTCTTTAAGATTTTAATATAGTTTGGCTTTTTTATTTTTTGGCAGTGCTGGGGTTTGAACTCAATGCTTCACTCTTACTAGGTAGGCAGTCTAACACTTGAGCTGCTTCATGAGCCCTTTTCTTGTGTTGGCTATTTTTGAGATAGGATCTCCTGAACTATTTGCTTCAGCTGGCTTTGAACTGTGATCCTCCTCATCTCTACATTCTGAGTAGCTGGAATTACAGGTGTGAGCCACTGGTACCCAGCTTAGTTTTGGCTTTTAAACAAATGCCTTTGATTTATTTTGCATGATTTGTGGCCTAGCCACTTGAATGCCTATGCATGCTTCTAGGCAGGGTTCTTGTCCTTTAGCTTCTGTGGTCTCTCCATGCAGGAACTGGTGGCTCAAAGCATGGGTGAGGAGCGGAGAGGTATTCCAGGGTCTACATTCAAGAGAACTAGCCTGTTCCTCACACATCAGGTGTTCAACAGGTTTGTGTGTCTTTGGTGACTTCTGTATCTGTGTCATGGCAATAAGCTAGGGAGCTCGGTAGGAGGAGCTCTTCTGACAGTGACTCTGATGTGGCTTGGGTTATTGAGGTTCAGCTATTGGCTCAATAATAAATCAATACAAGGATCCCATTCCTTATTTGGGCCAAGGATACCTAGTTTCCTGATGGTTTTGCTCTGCTGGTACTGTAGGCAAGAGGAGAATTTATAGGTATAGTTGCTGGGCTGAGGTTCCTCTCCAGGAGCCCTATAACCCCTCTTTTCAACCTTCCTCTTGTGCCCACAGGTAGATTTGGCATTATTCATCCTCTGAGGTTCTGATATGCAGTTGACATGTTCCCCATGGTCAAAATTCCCCTATATTTTGAAAGTAGATCTCAGTGTGTCTTCTCTTTCACAAGGATGAACATGGCTCTTATCTAATTTTGTTGGCCCTAACTATGTGTTTTGTCTTCACAGCTATCACTCAGAAACAAACATTGTCCGGTACATGAAGAAACTAGAAAACAAAGACATTTCCCTTGTTCACAGCATGATCCCACTGGTAGTTTTGTTTTTGTTTTTTTGCTCATGTTTTGTTTTTTCTTCTTTTTCCCACTGGTAGTTGTTTGTGGCCTTTCTTCTCACCCCAGCCCTACCCTGATCCAACTCCTTTGGGTCATAACTCTTCCACTGCAAGAGGGAAGTGGGGTGGCCATGGGGAGATGGGGGCATTGATAAGATGGGCTGGAACCAATCACTAATGCCATACATTTTGGATGTGTTTTTTAAAGGGATCCTGCACCATGAAACTCAATAGCGCCTCTGAACTCACAGTAAGTAGGACATTTCTATAAGGGTACTGAGTGGGGGAAGTTTTCCAGCGTCTGTAGAGGAAAAAGTTATGAGAACTGTGACTTAATAATTCCTTTATCTTGCTGTTCACCAGTCTTGAGAAAAACCCTGATATTTTTCATAATGATCATTTAAATTTATGGATAAAACTATTATTATTGTAGTAGTAGTAGTATACATGAGATTTTTCTGTGTTGCCCAGCCTTGTTTTGAACTCATGAGTTAAAGCAATCATTCTGCTTCAGCCTCCTGAGTAGCTTGGGTCTCCAGGTGTGTACCACAATGCCCAGTTATATGAAATTTTTTTTTAATTAAAATAATTAGATGTATAGTATTTATGTATTTTTGCTCCTTTTAACCCTTTTTAAAATCTGTCATATTAAAAACTTTAATTTTTATCAAATTGTAGCTGTTAACCTTAGAATTAAGAGCCTTAAGTCTTCTTTCTAGAAATCTATTCACTGTGTCAGAATGGTAGGGATTTGAGGTTTAAATTTATTTCTTCAGTCAACATAAGATTTGCTTGACCTGATGTTTTGGTTGATAAGTGTTTCTAGTAGGCTAGGATCCTTTTTAGCAAAGTTACCTTATTCCTTTTATTTCTTAGGAGAAATGTGAAAAACACATGGGACAAAGGAAATCATTTTATACTGTGATAGGAAGGGTTTTTCCTATTTACTTTTGTGTTTGGTTTGTTCTGCTCAGTGAAGAGAAAGAATAATATGTGTACATGTCAGTGTTTGAATAAACCCAGAGTTTGAATTTCGTAGCTATAATTCAATTCTGGGGCCTTTTGGTTCTAGAAAAGGTAGAAAACTCTTTTTGCCTAAGTTCTCTTATGGCCTCTGTGTTGTATTGTGCAGTGAAGACAGTGATAGCACTTCATAAGACTGCATTGAGACCCAAGTGAACTAAATATTAAGTGCTTTGGACAGTCCCCAGCACAGCGGACACTGTTGGTATTAGGGACTGTCATCACCTCTGCGGCATTGAGGTTGTTGTTATTACAGTATGTGCACATGTACATTCCAAACCTCCCCCCCCACCCCTTGCTCTTCAGCCCATCACATGGAAAGAATTTGCAAACATCCACCCCTTTGTGCCTGTGGACCAAGCCCAGGGATACCAGCAGCTTTTTCGAGAACTTGAGAAGGATTTGTGTGAACTCACAGGTTATGACCGAGTCTCTTTCCAGCCTAACAGGTAAGGGAATTTCTTTGCTTCTTTTTTGTTATTGATTGTAGTGTAACACCTACCCCCTAAACTTAGACTAAGACTTAAAGCAACAAGTATTACTTTGTATCATTCTGTGAGTTGACTGACACTTTCACTCCACTGGGGTTGTGGAAGATGGCCTCGTTCATTAGCTGGGGAGTTGGTGATGTTGGGTGGGAGTACACTTGATGCTGACCAGGGCCTTGGTTCTTCTCTGTGTGGATTTCTCTCTGTTTTCCTTGCGCCTCCTTACAGCATGATGTCTGGGTTCAAAATGGAGTGTTTACGGCTTAAGCACACAGAAGCTGCAGACCTCTTTGGGCTCAGCCTCTGAAGTCATACAGCACCACTTTCTGAGCATTCTATCTGTTAAACAAAGTGGGAGAGGACAATACTTGGGCCTGAATGTTGGGAGACATGGTTCATTGTGGACTGTCTTTGGAAATTAGCTATAACATCTGTCAATGAGAGTGCATGAGAATAAGACTAGTGGGGCATGGTGGTACATGTCTGTAATTCCAGCACTCAGGAGGTAGAAGCAGGAAAATCACAAGTTTGAGGTCAGTCTGGACTACATAGTGAGATGGTCTCGCAAAACCAAAACCAAACCAAAGAAACCCCCTCTCCACTCCTCCTCCCCCAGTAAAAGAATAAAACGCATGGGCTAATAAGCAGTAGGGTCTCAATCTAGTAGGGCCAGGATTGTTTGGGTCCTGCTTTCCCTCTTCTGGCTTCAGTTTCTTTATCTGTGAAATAAAAAATTTTGAAGAATTGCAATTTTTCAAAGGCAGAAGCTTCCAGCAAAGTCCCCTTGAGCACTTGTTTAAAATACAGATTCCCAGGTCCCCCTCCAGAGCTATTGCTCATGATCTCCAGAAGTTGGTAGTAAAAATCTGCATTTTAAGAAGCAATCAAAGCCAGGTGCTGGTGACTCAGGCCTGAAATCCTAGCTTGAAGTAGTGGTCTTCAGCTTTTTGCCGGCGATTAGAATCACATGCTGATTTCATAAAGTGCCTGGTGTTCAGGTCACAATCCTCGATAGAACCACAATCTTAATGATAAATGGCTGGGGTGATTCCAGCTTACAGCCAAGGTTGAGAACCAGCACCTTCACTTTAACATACCTGATGCTCTTACTCTGTCCTATTTTCCTCTTTTTTTTGGCAGTACCAGGGCTTGAACACAGCCTACAACTTGAGCCACTTCACCAGCTCTTTTTTTGTGATGGGGTTTTTCAAGATATGGTCTCCCACACACTGTTTGCCAAGGCTGGCTTTGAACCAGGATTCTCCTGATCTCTGCCTTCTGAGTAGCTAGGATTACAGGCATGAGCCACCTGCACCCAGCTCTATTTTCCTCATTCTTACCACTGGCAATGGGACTCCTTAACTATCCAAGTTTTGCAGGAGGTTAGATCTTTCACAGGATGTAGTTCCTGGCAGTGATGCTATATCCAGTTCCTGAGAGTCCCAAATGTAGCATCCATTTTCAAGATTTGGTCTGAGAATGACAGGAGCTGGGCACTATGTTAAGGCTTAGCTGACATTTGTATGGTCTTAGGCAGAAGCTGCTAGGATGGGGAAATGCCTTGTTTTTTGTTGGGAAAGTACAGGGGCCATGCTTCCATTGAGTGAATCAAGCAATTTGATGTCTTTTTTTAAATCTTATTTTTATGTTTTGAATTAACATACATTAATAATACAAGGGGATTTCATTGTGATAATTCCATCCATGTGTACAGTGTACTTTAAACAAATTCACCCCCTCTGTTAAATTTCCAACTCCTTTTTCAAACAGTGTTTGGTGGGTTCCATTGTGCTAAATTTGATGTCTTAATTTGGAGGAAAGACAAAAGGATGTACCACTTATTCCATATATGAGTGAGGTGGTTTTATTTTATTTTATTTTTTTAACTATGGTGTTTAACCTTGTTGGGCATATTTGTGCTATTCTCTGCATGAACGCATTGTAAATTTCTGGTCTTGTATCCTAACACGATATACATATTGTTTAGTTTCGTATGATTCACTGTTGGCTAGTGTCCATGCAAATCTGAGGGACCTATATGGGCTTCATACTTATTATAAGAAGAAGAAGTCAACTTATTGTTGACTATACTGCATAGAGAAAGAATTTAATGTATCATGTCACCACAGGAATTATATTCATAGAGGGTAGTCATAATTATCAAGGGACTGTTTCTTGTGTTGTCCTGGTATTATAGTTTATACCTGATTGGAGTCAGTCAGAGTTGTAGTGTCTAGCCATAAAACAGTTTTGAATCTGAATGTTTCCTTTTTTCATATTTAAAATACAGCATAACTTTTAGGAATAAGTCTTAGTAATATATTGAAACTTTACTTTTTTTTTTTGGCAGGACTGGGCTTTGAATTCAGGGCATCATGCTTGCAAAGCAGGTGCTCCACTGCTTGACCATGCCTTTGGTCTGCTTATTTTGGAGATGGGGTTTCATGAACTATTTGCTCAGGCTGGCCTCTAACCATGATCCCCAATCTCAGTTCCCAAGTAGCTAGGATTACAGGCATAAGCCACTGGCACCCAGCTGCAACTTTAAAATTTTTATTGAATGTAACATAAAATTTATCATTTCAAGGCCAGGAGTGGTATCTCATACCTGTAATCCTGGCTACTCAGCGGCAGAAATTGGGAGAATTGGGCCAGCCTTAGCAAAAAGTTAGCGAGGTCCCATCTCAACCAGTAAGCTGGGTGTGGTGGTGTGCCTCCGTCATCCCAGCTATTCACAATGCATTAGTAGTAGGATCATGGTTTGAGGGCAGCCCTGGGCAAAAATACAAGATCCTGTTTGAAAAAAAACCTAAATAAAATGGACTAACGGTGTGGCTCAAGTAGTAGAGTACCTGCCTAGCAAGTAAGAGGCCCTGAGTCAAACCCCAGTACCAAAAAACCAAAAATTTTCTTTTCAACCTGCTTTTGTTATGTAGGCCAGGCTGGCCCCAAATCCTCCTGTGTCAGCCTCCTAAGTGTTGGGATTATAGGCATGTACCCCACTACTCTCAGTTTAAATAAGACGTTTTTTCCTCTGGTGCTGGAGATCGGCCCGAGGGCCTCATGCATACTAGGCAAGCACTATGCCAATTGAGCTGCATCCCCTGCCATTTCTACCTTTTCTGAGTTCATTGGCATCAGGGACGTTCACATCGCTGTGCAATCATCACCTCCATCCATCTCTGTAATTATTTTAACTTTCTAAAGTGAAGCTCAGAACCCATTAAATAATAACCCCTCACTTCTTGCTTTCCCCGTCTCTGGCAACCACCATCCTGCTTTCTCTATGAACTTGACTATTCTAAGTACTTCGTAAGTGGAAGCATACGATATTTGTCTTTGCATGCCTGGCTTCTTTCTCCGAGCATAATGTCTTCAAGGTACATTGATGCCGTAGCATGTGCTGGAATTGCCTTACTTTTTGAAGCTGGGTGTTCCATTACACGTATCTACCACATTTCATTTATCTGTCTAGCCATCAATAGACATTTGGAGTCTTTTATTTGTCTAGTGTGAAAAAATGCTGCTATGAACATTAGTGACCAAATATCTTTATGTCCTTATTTCTAGTTCTTTTGGATACTTAGCTAGAAGTGAATTATTGGATACACAGGGATTATATATTTAATTCTTTGAGAAACGGACGCCAGTAATGCACAAAGGTTCTAATTTCTGTGCATCTTCACCAGTACTTGTTATTTTGCCAACCTGTGAGCGTGAAGAGGTATCTCGTTTTGATTTTTGATTTTCATTTCCTGAAGGATTAATGATGTTGTACATTTTTTCATATGCTTATTGAACATTTGTAAATCTTTTGAGAAAATGTTTGTTCAAGTCCTTTGATCATTTTAAATTAGGTTATTAGGGAGTTTGTTTTTTCGTTGTTGATGTTGTTGCTGTGCGTTGTAGGAGGTCTTTGTATTTTCAAGATTTTAATCCTCTATCAGGTAAATGATTGGCAAATATTTTCTCCCATTCCTTGGATTTTCTTTTCACTCTGTAGTGTCTTTCAATGCATAAAAGTAGCTCTGAACTTTTTGGTTCATATCATAAAGAATTTATATCATATCTAGTGTTCTATATGTATGGCCGTACTTTGGTAAATATTGTCCTTTTGTCAATGTGAATAGTTTCTTATCCATCACTGTTACCGTGTACTACCTTTGTGCAATTTAACCAGATCGTCTTCTGTGTTGTCTGCCCTTACACGACCCTTAGATATCTACAGAGAAGATCTATGTTGTTGGGCCAGATACTTGCTGGCTCTAAATGCTGGCAACCATTTGTCAAAAAATGCCATTTCTCCCCAACATGCTTATGCCTTTGTTGGGGTTTCCCAGAAGTAGATCCTAAAACAAAGACTTAAATAGAAGAAGTTTATCTGGGAGCTGATCCCAGAAAGCACAGTGAGGGAGTACAGAAGTGAACCTCAGAAGTGAAAAGCTACAAAAGGTTGCATCATTGAGCGAATTATTTCTGTCACTGCTAGGTTCAGGAGCTCAGTTCTGTTGGAGTCATCATGGAAGAACTGGTGAAACATGCTCCATAGTTGTCCCCATGATAAATAGGGAGGCTGGAGTATTTACCAACTTCTGTCTTTCATTGGTTGAAGTCCTTTCTTGGGAGTCTCAACTCTCTGGTTCTTCTACCCTGACCCTCCTGCTTTCAAACCTGTGTTCCCAAGCAGAGAACACCCTCAAGTGGAGAATCCCCTGCACTTTTTTAAAGGTGCTTTTTCTTTTGTATCTTATCTGTTCACAGAAGTTGCAAGTGAGCTTTAGGAAGAGATAAAGGGCCACCAGCAGGACAAGGACCATTTCTGCTATAGCTTGTTTCTAGTAGGCATGGCCTTTTGCAAATGAACACTAAATATTGAGAGGAGGCCAGGAAGGAGAAGAGATGCTAATGCACTGTAGGGGAAAATGGCAGCCTTAAATGGGTCCTGAACTGAGGAGTGGTCTAATAGGCAGCAAGGGGCAGGAAGAGCACCTGGAATCAAGAGGCAGGGAGCCATGGCGGGTGAGGACAGTAGCTCTCTGGAGCCTGAGGAGAACTTGGCTTATGAAGATCCACACTCTAACAGGGAGAGCAGTTGTCTGAAGGAGAGCAGTTGTTTGAAAGACTTCTGTCTTTCAACCACTGAGAAGCTTCTGAGAAAAGTAAGAGTTTGGTCAGATCCTCTCTAACTTTCAAGCTGACCTCCTGTAGCATCTGTAGGTGAGGAGATTTTCCTGTTGAGACATCTGATGCCCTCAATAGAGAACTGACAGCTTGTAGGCTGGCTTTGCTGCTGAAGGTGTTGTCATAACTTGATGAAATAAGCCCTAAGAATGAATGGAGCCATAGGCAAAGGGAAATAGCTAATGCACCTCATTGGAGCCACCAGCAGAGCGAGGAGGCACAGGCAGAGCCCCCTTCATAGGCTGCCCTGAGCAGGCAGCAGTGCAGGCAGTGGAGGCAGACAGAGTTGCTCAATAGTGGCAGCTCAGTTATAGTTGAGATATCTTATCCAGGTCCCTGGAGACTCAAATGTAGCATCTGTTTCTAGGAGCTGATTTGAGAGTAACAGGGGCTGTGCTCAAGGCCCTGGGTTCAATCCAGCATCACAAAAAAGCAGCAGAAGCAACAACAACAAATGTAACAGAAATAAATGTAGTCAATGAGAGTTCAGGGAGAAAAAGCCCTTGATGATGCAACCTACCAAAATTATGGGATAGAGCTAATGCAGCATGTAAAAAGGATATTTAGGGCTGGGGAGTGTAGCTCAAGTGGTCAGTATGCCTGCTTAACTAATGAGCACAAGGCCCTGAGTTCAAATCCCAGTACAACAAAAAATGATATTTAGGGACTGTGGTGTAGCTCAGTGGTAGGGTTCTTGCCTGGCATGCACAAGGCCCTGAGTTTGATCCCAAGCACTGCAAAAAAAAAAAAAAAAAAAAAAAATTAAGTAAAGCAAAACAAGTAAGTTAAATAATTGATTATTTAGAACTACAAATGCCTGCATTAAGGAAGATCAAAATCTTAAATCAATAACCTAAAACAGTAGGAAAAGAGGATCAAATTAAACCCAAAGGAAGGAAAGAATTAAGGGTTAGAGCAGAAATCAATGACGTGGAGAGTGGGATAAGAGAGTAGAGAAGTCTCAAGAAAATAAAGTAAGGTTAAATAAAATAAAATTAACAACACAGAGGTGATCACAGATGAGCCAGGAAAGTGGCTCTCATCAGAATAAATCTACTAGCAGCTTGATTTTGGACTCCTCAACCTCTAAAACTGTAAGAAATAACCCTGAGTGGGAAAGACGATAACCATCAATTTTGGCATGAAGCTTTCCTTAGCCAGGCATAGTGCAAGCCTATAATCCCAGCACTTGGGAGGCTGAGGCAGGAAGATGGCAAGTTCAAGGCCTGCCTGGGCTACTTACTGAGTTTAAGGCCATATTGAGACCCTGTCTGAAAGCACCAAGGGTTGGGGATGAAACTCAATGGTACAGCACTTGCAAATCATGTACAAAGCCCTGGGTTTGATCCCCAGCAGTGCAAAAAACCACACAAACAAGCAAACAGAAAAGCAAAAACCTTTGCTTAATGTAGCTAATTCTTCCTTGGTGTATTTCCTTGGGCTGAAACAAAATGTCAGGAAGCTTATCCCTGTTTTCTCATTTTTTGCTTAAACTACAAACCCAGGAAGCCTTTACAGCTTGGTGGATAAAAGTGCCAAATAATATTTAATTTTCTTTTCATCTTCCACGGAGCCTGGCATGGCTTACTTTGATTTGTCCCCATATTACTTTGCCACTCTTAAAATCACTCAGCAGTGCAAAAATGCACTGTAGGAATTCTTGGTTTAGAATTATGATAAATGTTGAAGACAGACAAAAATTGTGATTAACACCTTTTGTGGACACATAAAGTAAAAGATAGGCCAGGATTATTGTTAGCTCACTTGTTTCTAAAATTGAGGAAGTTGTTTCTGTTTTTTAAAAACCTGCAAACTGTGATAGAGCAGATTGACTTGGCCATTTTGTTGCTTTCCCAGGTTCTCATCCTGGGAAGATTCTTTTATTCTTTTGTGTTGTGCTGGGTATTGTCAAGATAGGGTCTATTTGCCCAGGATAGCTTCAAACCATGATCTTCCTGATCTCTGTCTCCTAAGTAGCTAGGATTATAGGCATGAGCCACTGGCACCTGGCCTGGGAAGATTCTTTAAGGTATGACAGGGGTCATCCCCCCCTGACTCTCAAAATTTTCTGTGCACAAGAGTCACAGCCCCAGCTGTTTCTCACTCATTCTGGGTGGGGGCCCCAGAATTTGCATTCGAACAAATTCCCAGGTGGTGCTGGATACCACACTGTCAAAACAACTGGGGCTGGAGAGGTTCTTAAACCTGCTGCATGTTAGAATTACCTGGAGCCTTTGAAGAATACTGATGCAGAAACCAGTTGCATCAGAGTCTCCTCAGGGGGTAGAGCTGAGTCGCAGAGTTTATAAACAGGGTGAATGTAATGTACATCAATGGGTTGACCTTGGAGGAGCACCAAAAGAGAGAAGTTCAGCTAGATGACATTTGTTATCTATTTAGCTCCTCACTTTGAACTTAGAAACTGACCTTTGAAGCTCAAGCAAGCATCCTGTGCTAATCAGAGAGAGATTCAGTACCTGCTGTTTGTCACCTAGTTGCCCTCCTTTCCTGAGCTCATGGTTGATGTCATTAATCATTTCTAATCTTTCCTACCAAACCTAGTGTAACTTTGGAATCACAGTGCTCTGAAGGTCAGATACAAGACACCCGTAAGCCATGAGTGGAGACTGATTTCACAAAGAAGCATTCACAATGTCAGGAAGCAGAGAAAGCAGGGTGAAGGATGAAGAATGCCATCTTTAGGTGAAATTTAAAGCAGTAAGAAAGCCCTCACACTTCCCGCCCCCCCCCCATTTCCTTAACTCAAAAATGTATTTAATTTTTGTAGTTAGTAAAATTTTAGGGCATCCTTGGCTGCATCTCCAGGATTTCTGATTCACTCTGCCTGGAGTGGGGCCAAGAATTTGCATTTCTCCTCCTCCTCTGGCTCCTGGATTTGCATTTCTTACAAGTTCCCAGGCGATGCTGGTGCTGTTGAGGACTGGACAGAGGAGTTTGAGAACCATTGCTCTAAGGTACTCTGCTGGTAGCAGCTAAATTTATCTAGGTGTATCTTGACCAGATAGTGAAATTTAATATAGAATTGAATATACAGCAAATAAAATACAGGTTGGTAAGAACAATTGAAAATGACATGTTGAGTTTGTAGAGAAAGAGCTCAAGTTCAGGGTACTTGAAGTTTGTAACAAATAGAGTTAGACTAGTTAAAATCATATTGTTTCCAAGGTATTTGTACCAGTAAACCATAATCATCTGTTTCTTCTACCTGTAGGATGGGAATCAGTGCCAATTTCTACCTTGTTCTCTTGGTCTTATGAGGTTGCCATAAGTTGAAGTGAGTTATTGTGTCACCAGAGAAGGGTAAAGGGCATGGGATTTTCCCAAATAGAAGAAAGAGACCCTCTACTTAATTTCCCAATTATGCAAGGGACTCACAGGCTCTTGAATTCAATGGACAAAAAGAATTTTGAAGTGATTCACAAAAGGAAACTCAGCAAGAAAAAATCAGAGGGAAATAGAAAAGGAAAAAGGAGCAACCCCCTAATATGTAGAACTTGCCATGCAGAGGCTGGGAACTGAAAAACTCAATGAGAGGTCCTTGTCCCAGGGATATTTATACCATCTAACACTAAGCTGGGGGCATCCAGCCCTAGGTGCATGGTCAGCTAACAACTTTCCAACTATCTTGTTTTGATGTTATCATCCAAGCACAGAGATAGTAAGTCTAGGTGGCTTTACAATCAGAGGGTCTTGTGACATCCATAACTATTTCTTGTGGTCTCTATTCTTAATATTCTTCCTGGCTAAAGATTTACTAAAACCAGCATTGTCAATTCTTAGACTAAATTACTCATGTAGGATTGTTGTTTCTCATTTAACATCTAAAGAAAGGGCAAGTGATGGAAAGAATGTAACAGTATACATTCTTGAATGTTGATTTAATCCCTTGCTGCTCTAGCGATTTTTGGCTTTGGTTACTGGTTCTGTCTTAGTTTATGACTTTGGCTTCTTTTCTAATGTGTTTTGATTTTCTGATTTCCCATGCCACCTATAGCCCTATCTATACTGCCTCAGTTTCAACAGTGGTATTTTGATCATTTTATTGTAATTTTTTTCCTGAATGTTAGTTTCTTAGCTAATGTTTCACTAACATCATTTTTATTTCTGACCACTTGATGGTGGTATTTTTAAAGTAAAGGAAAATCTGGATGAGGGGAGTTTGACATAAAGATCTCTTACTCCAGACTGGTATCCGTCAAAAGAAAATGTTTCTTTCTGGGAGTGAGACCAGATTCTGTGTGTGTTTGTGTGTATACATTTTGTGTCAGAGTCTCACTATGTAGCCCAGGATGGCTTGTAACTTACCCTATAGCCCAGACTGCCCTCAAACTCATTATCTGTCTGTTTCAACCTTCCTAGAGCTGGAATTACAGATATATATCACACACCTGGTTGGAAGGAACTTTTTTGGGGGGGGGAGGGGGAGGAAGGAGCAGTATTGGGTTTAAATTCAGGGCTTTGTGCTTGCTAGGCAAATGTTCTACTGATTGAACAATGCCTCCAGCCCTTTTTGCTCTGGCTATTTTTCAGCTAGGATCTCGACCTGGACCTCAATCCTATTTTATTCTTCCGCCTTCACTGGGATGAAAGGTGCAGGCCACCATGCCCAGCTTTTTTCCCTTGAGATGAATGAGGTTGCATAAACTTTTTTTGGATTTTTTGCCTGGGCTAGTATGGAACCACAATCCTCCTGTTCTCAGCCTCCTATGTAGCTTGGGATGACAGGCATGCACCACTGAACCCAGCTATTGTTTGAGATAAGGGTCTCAAGAACTTTTTATGGGCTGGCTTTGAATCATGATCCTCCTGGTCTCAGCCTCTCAAATAGCTAAGATTGCAGATATGAACCACGGGTACCCAACATCTAATTACTCTCCCACTGTTAAATAGGCTATTTTTCCTCTATTGAATTGCTTTTGGAACTTTGTCAGAAATCATTTGGATATATTTGGGTGAATCTGTTTCAGGATTCTATATTCTGTTCCATTGATCTAAATTTGCCTTCCTCCAATAACACCGAACTCTCTTAGTCTTCATTACTGTAACTATGTAATTAGTCTTGACATCAGGTAGACTATCTTCTTCTTTTGAAAAATGTAACTGCTACAATTTCTTTGCTTTACAAATAAATTCTAGAGTAATGGAATTTATAGGAAAATCTTTTTTTTTTTGGTGGTACTGGGGTTTGAATTCAGGGCCTTCAGCTCATTAGACAGGCACTCTACCACTTGCCACAACCCCCAGCCCACATATGTACAAGATACATGGAATGATATACATTTTAGCATCTTATGATACAATTTGTACAAAGGGCTGGATGCTAGGCATTATAGATGTTACAGATGGTTGAAGGGAACAAATTCACTTTATACTTTTTTTTTTTAGTACTGGGGTTTGACCTCAGGGCCTACACTTTGACCCATATACCAGGCTTTTTCTACTTGAAAACATTCTACTTGAGAACCCCAAACTGTCTTCTCAGTGTAATCACAATGAGTCAGTGGGAGTTAGGTGACTGCTTTAAGTTTTTACTTATAGTGATGAGTTTTCTCGAGATATGGTCTATTTGCCTGGGCTGGCTTTGAACTATGATCCTCCAAATCTCTGCCTCCTGAGTAGCTAGGATTACAGGCATGAGCCACTGGTGCCTGGCTTTCACTTTATACTTTAACACTAACAACGCATCACACATAAAATAATTATTTTTCATGAAAAATTCTTTTTTGAATGTAGTTAAATATTTTTTGTAAACATACCATAAGGAACTTATGGAAGTTGAACTTAAAAGGTAGTTTAAATATTATTAGAAGTAAAGCAGACCCACTGAATTTTAAACAATTTAAAGAAGACTTTCTTGAAATCACACAAAAAAATGTGGGCACAAGATCACGTACTATAATGGAATGTTAAAACTATAAAATGATTTCCAGTGTATCTAAAGAAAAGTAAATCTTGAAATTCTGTCTAGAGATTTTTATAATTCATATATCTCTATATAGCTTTATAGATTAATGTCTAAGTTACCTGGCCCTAATTTTTTTTGTTTTGAAATATTCCTCTAAAACCCCAGATGGGGTCTTGCTATGTAGTCCAGACTAATTTCAAACTCATAATCCTCTTACTTTTGCCTTCCAGGTTTTGGGATTACAGGGTGTGTCCCCACATCAAGCTTTTAGGGTTCATTTTTTAACACCTCTGTGTATTTCTTTTTTCTTTTTTTTGGTGCTGGAATTGAACCCAGGGCCTTGACTATGGTAAGCATGCACTTTACTAAGCTCCCAAGCCTTATACGTTTTAACTTGTATAAAATACAATATTCTGCTTGAGAATCCCAAACTGTCTTCTCAGTGTAATCACAATGAGTAAGTGGGAGTTAGGTGACTGCTTTAACTTATTACTTATAGTGTATTCTGCAGTTTTGCAAAGTGCATTCTGTGTTCCTAATACTCATCTGAGAAATTTCTGTGGTATCTGTCTATAAAGTTAGCCATCATCTTCTTTAGGAATGATAAGGTGTTTTTTTTGTTTGTTTGTTTGTTTGTTTTTTTTCATGAATGATTGAGAATGACTTTTTCCTCAGCCACAAATATATACAGTAACTGTCCAGAAATGCCCTTCTTTATGAGATGCAATTAATTTTATAATCTTAATCCATTTTAATTTTTCTGCTTGAAAGGTTCTGTGCTTTCCCACTGTGAATACTGCCCTTGCCTGTTCTACAACAGCCATCTGTAAGAGCAGGTCGTGTTCTCTCTTCACGGTAGTTAGACATATCATTTACTGTCACACTTCTAAAACACAGCTCAAAGTTCCCTTGAGATTGCTCTTGTGTTATGTTGTAGTAAAAATTTGTTTTAAGATCTACAAATTTATATCTTTTGGATGAGATTAAACTGAATATGCAATAGCTATTTCTAACCCTCAGTCTTTTTTGCCTAAGTTTCTTGGCAAAGGTAAATGGGAATTAATAATAATTTTTTAAAAAATGAAGCTTATTGTGTCCGTAAACTCCTGTTCTAATTCTGGGGAAAGAGGTCCCTTACCCCTTACCCCCGGTTCTTCTGAATCATCACCTTGTCTCTGCCATGCCACCTATAATATCTTCATTCTTCAATTAAAATTTTTGTTTAATTCACATTAGCTAACAGCCCTGAGTTTTCACACTGGTGATGCTGATACTGATAGGGCCTAGGCTGTAGTTAGCAGAAAGTAGTGGACTGTCATCAACTTCAGTGTCTTTCCATCTTGTGGGTTCTTGTACTTACACAGAAACTACTTATATAGTAATTTCTTCTACTCTATTGAATTTCTTGTGGCTTCTTTCTTTTGGAAGTTGTCTGCCGGTTTTCCCTCATTCTGCTTTAAATGGTAAAATGTATAGCAATTCCTTCCACCTGAGAAAATGCCATACACTGGAGAGCCTTATTTTCTAAGGCAGTAGGCTTGTGCTCACTCAGCAAATCTATGTCTTGGGCTCCCCATCCTTTGGCATTGTCATCCCTAGGGTTGGCCCTGAAGCTCCAGATAACTTCTCCTTTACTCTAAATAGAAGAAAGCCACCATCTAGACTTCCCCTCTATATTCTCTCCACTGAGGTTATGCAGATAAGCAGTTATTTTTCATAGTACCTTTTTTTTTTACTTTTGGTGGAACTGGGGTTTGAACCCAAGGCTTCACACTTGCAAAGTAGGTGCTCTACTGCTTGAGTCACATCTTCAGTACATACAGTTTGTTCTGGTTATTTTGGAGGTAGGGTCTTGTGAACTGTTTCCCTGGGTTGGCCTCAAATGATTCTCCTGAAGTCAGCCTTCCAATTAGCTGGGACTCTAGGTGTAAGCCACTAGTACCAGCTTCATAATACTTTTCCACCACCAGGTGGCACTAATAATTCCCTCGATTTTAATAATTTCCTAGTAGTAACACTTGTGTGGCAGTTGAACATATTTACGCTTTTTGAGTTGAGACATAACTATGTTAAGAGTATCTAAGGCAAAACCCTCCAATATTTCTGATGAAGTCTTCAGCATATTCCCTTCCTCTTGGATTTCTGGCTTATAGTTCCATACAGTCTCTTCTTGCATTCCTACTCTATACTTTGATTGGCTTTGCAATGAAACAACACAGGGTAAATATGAAATACATTTGTTGAAGTCTCTTACTATAGAGGAAAGGATCGCATTCATGTTAATTGCCTGGTCTGAAGTCTGAAATTCAATTTGAACAATTTCCTAAATATTTATTATAGAGTCACTACATGCAGAGTAAGTACAGTATTATATTTTCCCTGTGGGAGAATGTACAGAAGTCCTATTCCCTAGGTCCTACTTTCACGGTTTACACTCTGATTAAGATGAGGCAGGCATGCAAAGTATGAGCTTCATAATAATTTTCCATGTAGAGTACGTGCATAGTTTGATTTTACCAGATGACCATGTGGAATAAGATGCTATGAGAGTTTGTGGGAGGCAGAGGACCCTTCATTCATTCAGGATTTATTAAACAACCTTTATGTCAGCATTCTTGGCTAGAGAATACAATTGTGAACAAAGCAGATCCTTGCCTTCAGGGAAAGTCTCTGTGGGGAAGCTGCATTGGAGTTGAGTCCTAAATACTGAAAAGAAGTCAGACATACAGGAATCTCCAGGAGGAACTTTTCCAGCAGAAAGAACATCTGGGGCAAAGCTCAGTGTAGGAATTGGCTTGATATGTTTCAAGGAAGAAGGAAGGCTTGGATGGCTGGAGAATGGTAGAAAACCTGGGTGTAGGCAGGCCGCAAGTCACATGGGGGTTTGTGGGCCTTGGGAAAGAGCTGGTTTAGTGGCTTTTGGGAAGACTTTGCGGAGAACTGGAGCTAGTTGCAGAATGGGTAGGTGGGATGAGAAGCACTTTACAGTGACTGTCTCACTACTCAGCATTGTACCCTTTAAGATGGGTAGAGTTTTAGCCCCCTTTAATAGAGGTACAGGGAGACTATATAACTTGTGATGGCAGTGGTTTGCTGAAGTGTGCTGTATTCATTTTCTTATTCTCAAAACAAAAAGCACTACATGTGCTAGCACTTCTGTTTTACTTGTTTTTAAAATCCAAGAGCAGCCTTTGCTTTTCTCCTTGGAAGGCAGCAGGGAGAGGTAAAGCAGACTCATCACAAGGATGAGGAGCTGGGTGTCTTGGGTCTTGAAGGGCAGGCTTCCCTCTCTTTCTTCCTCTCCTCCCTTCCTCCCTTCTTTCCTTCCTTCTACCTTTTCTTTTAGTTAAACCTTCCAGTTCAATCAAGCAGATGAGGGTCTATGAAAGAAAATCAGTGATTGCTATTATGACTGTCAATCCTTGGGGAGCCAGAGTGCTCAGAGGGGCCACTGTGCTTCCAAAGGGAGCATGAGGCTCTTTGAGACAGGTCAACTTCATACGGAAGTTCCATATGCCACTGTTGAGATCTCAGTTTCTCAAGGTGCAAAAGGGAGACTATGGTATATAATCTCAAGGGAGTGTGGAATGAAGGACATTTGTACTTTGAGACCAAAAAACCCTATTACTCATTTCCCTTTCCTTCCTGCATGGGGTACTGGGGACATTAAATCCATTCTGCAGCTGACTCAGCTTTGCTCACAGGAATGTTAGTCACTAAGAATGCTCTAAAGTGGTGCCTGCAAGGGGTGTTGAAATGAGCCTGGCAGCTTCCAGCAACTATCTGCATGTGGGGCCTGGGAAAGCCAACCCAGACTGACAGGACAGTGCCACTTGCAAAGCACACAGTTCCTTTGAGAGTACCCTGACCTACTATCTGATAAATTATGCCTTCTTATTCGAGGTGTGATGCAGTTATATTTTTAAAAATAATTCTTACCTTTGAAAGCTACACCCTGAAGATTGAGTTGGTAAAATACGATGCCTGAGGTTTGCTTCAAAATGATCTAGCTCAGCACGAAGGCATTAATGAGGAATATTGTAGACCATAATCTGATACTTGTTGAATCTAGGTGATAGGTACATGATGGTTTCTTATATTTTCTCCCTGTTTTGGTAGAATTTGAAATTTTCCATAATAAAAAAAGGTTTTATCAATGCATTGTCCTGAGCTGAAAGGTCCGTCTTTGGGTAGGAGTGGGTGAGTATCAGTGCCAGACGGAAAGCTGTTTTGGTTGTTCGAGACCTTTCAGCTCATGCAGAGATCCCAGATGAGCTTTCCCCAGTGTCTGGGAATGTGACTGTTTTTATGCGCTGCTGAACACGTGTCCAGTGCTCAGTAAATATTAAATGAGTAAATGGAAGCCAAGAAACCAAAGCTCTGATCCTTTTCTTCTTGTCTTTGCAGCGGAGCCCAGGGGGAATATGCTGGATTGGCCACTATCCGAGCATACTTAGACCAGAAAGGAGAGAGGCACAGAACGGTGAGGATGGACAAGTGGCACTTGCTAACCATGGGGTGGCAGCAGGCTCAGCTTTCAGGTCCCTTTTCTTCCATGGGATACACCCTCCCAGCCTTCTTGGAAGCATTTGGGAACATAAAATCAAGAAACAAATTTCTGTGGACTGGCTGTTATGGCCCTCACCTCCAAGACATCCCACTTAACTATTTTAAGGGAAAACATTCAGAGATAAGAGGTTTTTGTGCAAACCCAGCACATAACTTTTATGTTAGCCAGTTGGCTGGAGCTCTGTCCTCTCAAGGGAGTGGGGTGAGGGGAGTGGGGGAGAAGCAGGAATGTGACCATTGCAAGCCTTCTTCTTGGCTCAGCTCTGTCCCTGGGGCTGGATGAAAGGCAGAGATTGCATTAATTCTTCTATAACCCCTACTGTGCCTAAGTACAGTTCTGATCTTAGGTATGCTCAAAAAATATTTATTGAATAAATAAATTTCCCATTAGATGATCCTCAGCGCTAAGCAGTAACAACAAAAACAAAGGCAGGAGTGGAGTTTGTGTATGAGTTTAGACTCCAGGATCCAAGTTGCCTCTTGGAGGCCTTTGTGGGGCCCAGGAGGTGCTAATGGGCACCAATCTCCAGGAACAGCCCTTTGTTTTAATGCAGGCCTCAAGTTGTGGCCATAGAAGGCACATGTTCCTTGTTCCTTCATTTTAGTGACCAGTGCTATGGTAGGGTTTTTATCGAACTGTGAAGTTGAAGTTCTTAGAGGGAGAACAGGGTAGGAGTCAGGAGCAGGGAAAAGCCTCTTCCCACCTCAGGAGAGTTCCAGAAAAGGATGAAGGATGGTTCTGGCTGCCCATGTAAGTGGTGTTGAATGGGTGGTGGCCTAATGTTAGTTCATTCCCGGTTTTATTAAAACTGAAAGATTGTTTCTAGCCAGTGCTTGGGTTTTGCAATGAAGAATTTTGAAACTGTTTTACTTTCCCTCAAAAAAAAGGGGAAAGGAATGAGATTTTCTCTCTCCTTTCTTATCCATCCTGATTCTATAGGGATATCTTCCCAGACCTTGGTCCTGGTTAGAAATTGAATAGATTTTTTTTCTATTGATTTATTTAATTAAAAAAATATTTGAGACTGGATCTTGCTATGTAGCCCAGCCTGGCCTGGAACTCACAGGTGTGCTGGGATGACAGGTATACACTACCATACATGGCATTAGAAATGATTTTTAAAGATCTTTGAAAAACAAGCCATTTGTGATTCAGTAGTAAGGTGCTGACCCTGGCCGTATGCAGGGAATGTGTGCCAGGCAGGCAGAAAGAGAACAAAATGATAGACCAGATAAATGCAGATCCTGGCATTCCAACGTAGGTTTTTTCAGTCTAGTTTTTAAATGTTTTTGAATTCTTAGTTTTTTAAGAGAGGGTTAGTTTAGACCTGTACATATTCTTGGTACCTCAGAGGCTCAACACCCTCATGGAATCAGAAAGGAGACACAGGACCTGTAGTTTTCAGTGAGGGGGATACCCGATGACCCTTTTCTGTTTTTCCTTCATGGTATCCAAGTACTGATGTAGCCCTTGAAGCTCCTTATTATTACCCTGTTTCACCAGGGATGCTGAGTGTCCTGGAAAGGGAACAGATTTTCCAGTGTCATTCACATTGTTTTCCCATTGCCTGACAGAGAGGCCACTGAGGTCCATGTTGGCCGTATTTGTGGAAGGCCTATAACTAATGATACAAGACTAGCTAGAATCCAGGTTCTTTCCACACTGTGATGTTTTATACACCTTAATAATTGCCCAATTTTCCAGTCTGATGCCAGGAAGTAGCTATGGAGGTCTAGGAATTATGGACCAAGCCAGAAAGGTCAAGGAAAATGAGGGATCTTTGAAATGGCCTGGGCAGTGCTCTTCCATGACTCTATTCTTTCTCACTCCTAT